>NC_052021.1:2533850-2830900 GCF_015832195.1 Motacilla alba alba
ACTGATTCTGGCACACACAGAGGGATCTTTTCAAACCAATAAACACTTTCATTTTTGTCTTTGCTGAAAGGACTTCCTCTGTGGGGTGATGTTTTGCTGGAGGAAATGATTTAAGAGCAGAGATAGGGTTGTGATTCAATATGGTTGTGATTCAATATCGTGCTCAGGAATTCCTTGTAAAGTCAAGGGAGAGACAAATTCTGACATTACCCGAGCCTCGTTGAGCTTATCAGAGTATTTTTGGAGCGAGAATCCGGCAACAAAGACGGTGACACTTATTTTATGTGGTGTCTGGCAGCTCTTGTTCTCAGGTGGAACAGCAGCAACACCGCCTCTCTCGTGTAAGTTACATCCCGACACGTGTGAGAACATGCAGCAGGAAGGGAGGAACAGCAAAGAAGGAGAGAGAGAGCTTTTCCAAGCCCTCTGTTGGGGCTGGATAAAGAGGATGGAGCTCAGATCCTCCCACCCTTCCCTACCTGGGATGCACCAACCCTTGACTCAGAACTGGCAAGCTGATCCAGCAGGAGGGAAGTCAGACCAGCCATGAGGAACAGATTTCCTCTTGGCTTTCCCTCCTCACCACCTTCTCATTGCTGAAAGGATGCCCTGAGCTCGTCAGGGAATCGTGGAATGACTTGGGTTGGGAAGGATCTTTAAAATCACCCAGCTCCAAGCCCCTGCTGTAGGCAGGGAACACCTCCTGCTAGCCCAGGTTTGTCCAAGGCTGGCTTCGATGTTCACCAGAAACTCAGACAAAGCAGAAAACCCATCTGTGAGCTGGAGCTCAGCAGTCTGACCCACCTACCTGGAGGGGATGGGTTCACACCCCCCTCCTGCTGCCCTGGGGACACCCCAGTTTCCCCCAAAGCCCAGCCTCAGGGAGCAGCTCCCTCCCACTGAGAACATCCTTCTTTCTGGCCTCAGGAGGTGTTTGTTGAGGAGCTTAGAGAAGAACAATGCTGGCTGTCTCCTCATCAAGGTGGGCTGTGGCAAGCCAGAGTCCTGCTTTCCCTCCAGCACTACCCTGAAACACAAAGCTTTGTATTTGCCTGTCAATATCCCAGTTGGATTCTGCTTCTCTGTATTTAATTTGAGATGAGTACTGCAGGACCTCTTTTGTTAGCCGGATACCTCATGCACATTGTTATTATTTCTTTCATAAAAATCAATAAAGACTTAGGAACAACAACCACCAATAATAACAGTACATCTCTCTTTGTGTCTTTGTGTTGCAACTTGCTGAATAACTCAGAAAAGCAGCAGACAGCAGTCAAGAGAGAAGATTAAAAAAGATGTTGTTTCCAAACTGAACCTGCTCTTCCTTTGGAAAAAGTTTCCAGCCACTTAAAACTGCAGCACCACCTCAGCACACAAGAATTCAGCAGCAGAGGCTCGGGATGGGAAGAAATGCTCAGAGGATGAGGCACCAGACACAGCTCCTCTGATTTGGTGTCCTGCTTGTCCTGCCTATGAAACACAGGCAAAAAAAAAAAAAAAAATTAAAAAAGTGGAAATGCAAAGGTGGAAATTTAAGGGCACCACTCTGAAAGCCACAGGCAAATCATTCCTACTGAAGTCACCTCCTGGGCACCAACCAAGCTCAGGGAGACACATTCCTTGCTGGTTTCCATGCTGCAGGAAGAAAGGACCTGGAGCTGCTGGAGCGAGTCCGGAGGAGGCCATGGAGATGGTCCAAGGGCTGGAGCCAGGCTGGGAGAGCTGGGGGTGTCACCTGGAGAAGAGAAGGATCTGGGGGAGAACTCAGAGCCCCTGCCAGTGTCTAAAGGGGCTCCAGGAGAGCTGGAGAGGGACTGGGGGCAAGGGGTGGAGGGACAGGACACAGGGAATGGCTCCCACTGCCAGAGGGCAGGGATGGATGGGATATTGGGAAGGAATTGTTCCCTGTGAGGGTGGGCAGGCCCTGGCACAGGGTGCCCAAAGAAGCTGTGGCTGCCCCTGGCAGTGCCCAAGGCCAGGCTGGATAGAGCTTGGAGCAACCTGGGATGGTGGAAGGTGTCCCTGTCATGGCAGGGGGGTGGAATCAGTTGCTCTTCCAGGTCCCTTCCAACCCAAACCATTCCATGATTTCCCTGCCATCCAATCCCAGGAAACAGCCACAGAAACAGGAGTGGAAATCCCACAGGAGCTCTGCAGAGTACCCTTCAATTACCCTACATGAGAGGTTAAAGAAACCACCACGTGCCTCGAGGCAACGATTTCTCCACTCCCTGTACTGCCATGAGCTGCTCCCACAGCTCCAGCTGGGATTCCCATGGACACAGCAGGCAGCAGGAGCCATGCAAGCTGTCACAGGGACCCCACTGGCTTTGCCTGGGCCTCCCTGGTGGCCACAAACTCCTGGAAGGACAGAGCCCAGTCCCCCAGGTCAACCTGGCCAGCTGGGCCCCAGGTCAGCACCACCTCCTAAGGAATTCCAACATGCTGAGTGCTCCTTCATGAATAAATCCCCCAAAATCCAATTTCCTGGGGGACCACTCGCTCAGCATGACCTGCCCTTCACATTTACCAGGTTTACAGCCTTTTGGTTAAAGAAAATATATAAAAATCTAATACTATTGTTTTAAAGGTTAATGTATTCCCAACCACAACTCAGAGCAGGGATTTGAGTCCAGAAACAATCATCTGGTGGCAGGAAAGTATTGAGTAGGTGACCTAGGTCTTATCCAGCTCTATTTTTTTATGCATGTGCAGCTCTTTTTTCATTTCTTTCCTTTTCCGGTTCAGCCATCCAAAGCAACATAAAACCAAAGCTAAACACAGCTGGGGTTTCATCCACATTGCACACACAGCATCAGCACACAGCACAGCACCAGGGCTATTTTTTCCTTCCCGTATCAAGGATTGCTGCTGTTCCAAGATGCTCCTCAGCAGGCATCTTTCCTGGCTTCCCTTGAGGCACATTTTGTGGCTTCCCAGCCATTCCCATGTGCACCTTTCACAAAAAATCCCCAAAGGTTGCTCTAAGTGCCACGAGATAAGGGAATTCAGGCACCACAGAGAAGGAAAAGCTGGTGCTTTTGACTCTCCCAACAACTGATGAGAAGATGAGCTCTACTTCCCCAAAGTCTTCTCCTGTTCCATGAAAAAAAAAGCTGCAGAAAGCCAGCAAGTCCTTTGGCTCTTAAAATAAAGGGAAAATCACTAAATGCTGGCTTTAATTGCAGACCTGGGGCTCTTCCTGCAGACACCCAGCCAAGAGGAGCTCCGGCCATGCCAGCAGCTCCCAACTAACCCAGAGCGGCTCCTTTGTATCCCCCAGCAGCTGGGTCCACCCAACGGAGCAGCCTCAGCAGGGATTGGGCCTCACCTGTCACCCCATCCCATCCCATCCCACACCATGGATCCCATCCCATCATCCCATCCTATCCCATTATCCCATCCCATCCCACAGCATGGATCCCATCCCATCCCATTAGCCCATCCCACACCATGGATCCCATCCCATCCCATTAGCCCATCCCACACCATGGATCCCATCCCATTATCCCATCCCATTATGCCATCCCATCCCATCCCACACCATGGATCCCATCCCATCCCAGTCCAGCCCAGCCCACACCATGGATCCCATCCCATCCCAGTCCAGCCCAGCCCACACCATGGATCCCATCCCACACCATGGATCCCATCCATCCCACACCACGGATCCCATCCATCCCACACCATGGATCCGATCCCATCCATCCCACACCATGGATCCCATCCCACACCATGGATCCCATCCATCCCACAGCATGGATCCCATCCCATCCATCCCACACCATAGATCCCATCTCATCCATCCCACACCATGGATCCCATCCATCCCACACCATGGATCCCATCCCATCCATCCCACACCATAGATCCCATCCCACACCATGGATCCCATCCATCCCACACCATGGATCCCATCCCATCCATCCCATCCATCCCACACCATGGATCCCATTCCATCCATCCCATCCATCCCACACCATGGATCCCATCCCATCCCATCCATCCCATTATCCCATCCCACCCCATCCCCCTGCAGCTGAGCAGCAAAGGAAGCTCAGGGAGCCTCAAAGGCAACCAGAGTTTTCAGCGGAGGCTGATTTATGAGGGAGAATGCTTTGGGGAAGCAGCCAGGCTTCCCAGTGCTCCAGGAAAAGGTTCCATTAGACCTGGAACAGCCCTCCCGGGGCTCTGGAATTGGGCAGGACCTGTTTGACCCAGCAGCTTTCTAATGGCACCTACCAGGGATGATATTTGGCTTCATTTTTCATCTGAAGGCCAGGTTTTGGTTTTCCTACAAGCCTGCTAACTCTGAGAACAAAAAGGAAAAGCTCCTAAACCTTACACCCCAGGCATTCCAGGGCGGATCCTTGTTGGAACCCTGGCTGCTGAGAATTTTAGACTTTCTGTGCTGACAGGCACTGACCCCCAAGAGAACCTCAGACCGTGGAGAAAGCTTCCAAAACTGGAAGATTGTAAGTGTGTAGTTTGAATAAAAGTGTGTAATATTATGCAGTAGAGAACTTAGAGTTTTAAGTTTTAGAATATAGTAATATATTTTATATATGTTATATATAAAATATATAAAAATATGTATAAATATAAAAAATATATAAATTTCTATTATAAAAATATATTATTAATGTATTATCCTATTAAATATATATAAACTTCTAGATAGAAGTTTTAGGACAGAAACTACTCCTTCTTTTTTACCTTCTTCTTCATGAGTTTAAGTAAGATTGTGTAATTAAATAATAAAATCCACGCTGCAAGTCACAAGTAGTTGGTTATTGAGTTCAAAACAAAAATAATTTAAATACAATTTATCCTTAAAAAACCTTTAAAAGGAGAGACGCAGCTCCATTTCCACCTTATTAAAAAGAAGTACTGTGGAACTCACAGTTTGTGAGGCTGTAACATAAATCAAAACTAATAAACAACACAAAAAAAAAAAAAAAAAAAAAAAAAAGAAAAAAAGAAACAAAGAATCCAGAGATCCTCCTCTCCTGCGGAGCACAGGGAGGGGCAGGGAATGCTGGCACAGGGCACAGACCACCCTGGTGAAGAAGGTCCCTCAAGAGCCCTTGGAGAGGGTGGGAGCCACTCCCAGGAGCTCCGAGTCACAAATTTCCACAACTCCCAAATGTGTGTCATTTGCAACAAACTCTAGCAAAGACATCCCCCTCCTTTCCACGCTCTGCCTCGCCTGCCCTCATCCCACCCCGCAGAGATCTCCGGGTCAGCAGGACCCGGGGGTACAACTCTGCCCTGTGCCAGACCCAACCAACCCCTGACCCAAGGCTGGGGGACGGGGGGGACAGGAGCAGGGACCACAGCAAACCCAGAGCCGACTAAAGAGGAGAAAGGCCCTGCTGGGGTGACTCAGAAGAAATTCAGGCCATCAAAACACTGCCCTGCTGCTTCCTGCCGGGCCAGCGCCTTTGAGAGCTCCAAGCGTGCCAGTGGGAAGCAGGAGAGGCAAAGGATGTAGGATGTGTCACCATGGCCTTGATCCTGCAGGGCAACTGTGCCTCCTGGCATGCGCTGGGATGTGGTGCTTTCCTGCTGGAGAGGGAAACGCAGGCACCAGCAGAAGCACAACCAGTCCAATATATTCTTAAATGTTTTATTTTAATAATATTTTATAAATTTTAATTTATATTTGTATAGTATATATAATATTTATATTTTATATATAAATATAAATATAAATATGTTTCTATATTCATATCTAAATATAAATATATAAATATATATTTTATATATCAATATATTATAAATATTTATATAAATATATTATATATATATTTAATGCATTAGTCTATTATAAATATAGAATACATATTATTATATATTATATTAATATATTATATTTATATTATATTTATAATATATTATAAATATATATAAATATATTAAATATATATTTAACGTATTAAATGTATATTTTTATTACTAGTATTATATTTCATAAATACCTATCTATATTTATATTATATTTACATATTATATATTTATAGTCACACAAAGATATTATAAATATAATTTTATAAATACATGATATATTATAAATATATCAAAATATATTTGTTTATCTATTTTTATTGTTATTGTCATTATATTCTATAAATATTTCTTAATATAATATACTATTTATATTATAAATTATGAATATAATATTATATTTATAATATATATTTATATATTAATATGAATATATATATATATTTAATATATTAAGATATATTTTATACCTTTTTATATATTTATATATAGTTAGTCAAATATTTATAAAAATAGATATAGAAATATATTTTAAAATATATTTCTATATTTATTTAGTCAAATATATAGAAACATATAAATATATTTTTTTAATTTTTTATTAAAACTAACATTCTAAGGAGAGAATTTTCTCCATTCAAATGCAATTTTCCAAGGGAATTACACAATGTGGATGTTTTCTGCACTTGCTCGTTGGTGGTGCTGAAGAACTGACATGTACAATTTTTTTTTTTTTCCCAAAAAAAAAAAGGAAAGAGGTATTTTTATGTTGCACAGCTGAGAGAGAAACAGTTTTGATTGACTGGATGAAAGCACTGAGGACTGTTCCAGATTAAACGTGGTAAATTGTCCGAGTGAAACGGCGCTTTTTGGCACCTCTAAATCAAAATGTTGATGCCAGGAAGAAAGGCAGAAGGGAAGCAAAGCTGTCCTAGCAAACTTCACCTCTAACTCCCCTTAAAACTGAATTAAAAAAAAAAAAAAATTTTAAAAAATGTAAAAATTCCTTTTATTTTTTCGGTGGCAAAAGTGGTTTCACCGGATTACCACAACCACCTGTGGGGGGAAGAAACTCTTGTGCTAACTAGATAACTCTTGTGCTATCCTAATTTCTGAGGTCTAGAAATTAGAAATGCAGCTCATCAGAGGGGAGAAAAGCTCTCTGGTGCTGAGTTGGACGGGCAGTTTTCCTGCTCTGGGCCTGCCACCTCTGCGGGCAGCTCAGTCCCTCCCACCTCCCCGGGATTAAGGGATTAATTACCATTAATTACAGAGCCCTGCCTGCCTTGCCTGTGATACACTATCTCTGCATCAGAAAGAGCCAGATGGAGCCCAATTTCCAAACCCTGCGGGATGGAAAGCACAGGTAGGAGATAAGAGATAAGAGCTGGGGGTACTGGGCGAGGCAGGAGGCTGCGGATCACCAGAGAGGAAACCTAAATCTCCCTAATTTACCTTTTTTCCTTCTTTCCTAAGTAGAACAGGCAGGTGGGATCCCCCTCCTGTCTGCCTGGCCCCTGCTGTTGGATTTTCCCTCTGTTTTCTTTAAGGGAATCTGTGCAGAGGCCACAACAAATCCCCCCAAGAGGTGGAACAGAGAAATTGTGGATGCCTCATCCCTGGAAATGCTGAAGGCCAGGCTGGATGGAGCCCTGAGCAACCTGGGGGGTTGTCCCTGTCCTTTCACGGGGGGTTGGAACAAGATGATTTCTTATGGAACAAGATGATTCTCCACGTCCCTTCCGAGCCCAACCGTTCCATGGTTCTGATCCTCTGGATTTGGGGCAAAGGCTGTGAGGGGCTGTTCCTGTGAGTGTCCCTGCAAAACAAAGGGAGCTCCAAGGGACGGGATCTTCCTGGAAAGAGGATGGAAGTGGCTCAGCTGAATGAGAAGCTATCTATCTCCTTGGATCCAGTTTTTCCCTGGAATAAGGGGTTTGCTGTCAGTGTGGGTGTTCCCAGTGGGTCTGTCCCCTCAGGGGTGGCTCCCTGTGCCACCATCACTTGTCCCTGCCCATCTAGAGAAGGAAACATCAAACACATTCCCTAGACAGCCTGGCCAAGAGCTTCCCCAGGAGGGGAAGATGAAGGTGTCAGACAGAGCAGGAGCCCAGCGGATGGTGTGTTCTCACTCTTTTTTTCCTCTGTGTTAATTAAAACCCCACGGTTTCCCGAGGATAAACCGGTTAAATTCCCTTCGGAATCAAAGTGCCAGCAGCACCAGGCAAACTGTTCCCAAATCCAAGCTCCTTGGTGGAGCTAGGGGTCTGTCTTTGAGAAGATCCTGCCTCCAGAGGTGGCAGGGAATCAGGTCCCCGGAGAACATGGCACCACCGTGGCAGGAGAAGTTCCCTGGGACATTCCTTCTGCAGGGCTTTCCTGACTGAGAGAGGTTCCTCACCCACAGCCCTCCTGTCTAAATGAACTTTGCATTTCCTCTCCGCCCTGTTGAGCCTTTCCCAGCGGCACCTCCAGGGGTCACAGCCCACCCCATCAGCAGGATCTGCTGGCTGGACACCCCCCATCCCTGCCCTGGCCTTTTGTGTGGACACAATTGTGATGGAATTTGGGAGCACGGATGATGTGAGAGCAGGGAGAGCTCCCGTCCCACCCCATTCCCACATCCCAGCACCATTCCCACATCCCCAGCACCTTGTGAAGACAGCTGGAGCAGGGATTGCAGCAGCTCATTCAGCTCCCAGGCCCATCTCAGCTTTGGCTCTTTGCCTTGCTGCTTTTTCCCCCAAAAAATCAGGTAGGCAGGGAGTGGCTGGTTAAAAGCTAATTGCCCAGCCCTCTTAAATCACCAAGATTGAAAGCTTTCTTCCTGGTGGCTGCTTCCTGAAAGACCCAAAAGGTTTCTACCCCTTTATTCCTTTGAAAAGGAATGTCTTGTCTATTTTAAACCATTTGGGTTTATGGGTAAAATATGCAGCGATGCTCCACCTTCAGAACCTGCACTCCACTGATTTTCCAGAAAACAATGAGCTCCTGAAAGGGAAAAAAAAATAAAGAACAAAAAAGAATGAACTCCTGGGGAAAATAAAAGTCGAGAAAAAAATGAGCTCCTGGAAAAAATTAAACCAGAAAAGAATGAGCTCCTGGAAAAAAAAAAAAAAAAACAAATCAGAAAATAATGAGCTCCTGAAAAAAAGAAAAAAACAAACCAGAAAAGAATGAGCTCCTGAAAGAAAAAAGAAAAAAAAAGAGAAAAAATCCAGAGGAGAATGAACTCCTGGGGAAAATAAAAATCAAGAAAAAATGAGCTCCTGAAGGAAAAAAAATCCAGAAAATAATGAGCTCCTGAAAAAAAACAGAAAATAATTTACCATAAAAGAATGAGCTCCTGAAAAAAGAAAAAACCAAAATGGAAAAGAATGAGCTCCTGAAGAAAAAAAGAATAAAAGAAAAAAGGAATTTTCCAGAAAAGAATGAGCTCCTGAAAGAATGGGGGGAAATCCAGAAAATAATGAACTCCTGGGGAAAATAAAAATCCAGAAAAGATTGAGCTCCTGGGGGGAAAAAATACAGAAAAAGAATGAGCTATTGAAAAAAAAAATTAAATAATGAGCTCCTGAAAAAAAAGAAAAAAAGAAAAAACTAAAAAGGATTTTCCAGAAAAGAATGAGCTCCTGAAAAAAAAAAATCATTAAAATAGAAAAGAATGAGCTCCTGGAAAGAAAAAAAAAAAGCACACCTGAGCAAAATGAGTTTTGGCCAACTCCAGCCTCACTGTGCAGGCTTCTGAGATGTGTAAAACCCCCTGAAAACATGGGATTTCTGCTGGTTGGACACTTCCAGCCAGGTGAGATAGTCCTGTCCTTCTTGGAAGGGTTACAGCTGCTCAGAAACCAGCACTTCTGGAGCTCCAAGCCCAAGGATTCTAGGGCAGGAAAGGAAATACGGCAGGCATGACCCTTTTAATATGTGTTAGCCAAATAAATGTTCCTGTTCCAAGGCAGGTGGAGCAATAATAAATATCAGGTAGGAGAAGCGAGCCCTGCCACCCCTTCTCATTGGTATGCACGGCGTTATTTCTTTTATTAAACCAAAATTCCCTCTCCAGAAATGCAGCCTGGCCCTGCTGGCTCAGGCCAGCTCCTGGTAAAATGATTATTAATGGTGCTGCACCTCTCCCTAATGGGAATGAATGGTCCAGGCAGCCTTCAGCTCCACACATATTCCTGACTTATTCCTTCGTGTTCCTCTCGGCCACAAGATCCCCCCCAGCCTCCTTCCCCTGCAGCCCTGGAAGAGCTGCACGTGGGTGATCCATCTTGGAACTTTTAACGCTTGTTTTTCTAGAGAGATAAAAATAAACCGTTCCATTTGGATGAAAAATAGGGGATGTAGGCCCAAGCCCACCAAGGGAGATGGAGGGGGGGGGGAAGAAGGAAGAAGAGTATTTTCTCCCTTTTTGCCTGTATTTAAACCACAGATGCATAATCCATCTCTCTCAACAGCCCCTCCCTTGCTAAATAAATAATTTCCTCACCGTGTGGAGCAGGGGGATGACAGGAGGAGGATCCTAAGTCATGGAAAGGAGGTAAAGGCAGGGATCTCTCAGGGAGTTTCTCAGGGAGCACCACCCAGTCCAAGTATCTGCTCTAGCAAGGGCACTCTGGCCACAGAGAATTCCTGCAAAAATGATTTTTAAAGCAAGGACAGCTTCCAAGCCCTTTGCATGGCTCTTCCCATATGAGTCTGCAGGGCCAGCAGGAAATGAATCCCTGTGGACAGCCAGGGGAGCAGGGGGAAAGGTGGGAAGAAGGGTGAGGGCGTTCCTCACCTTTGCTCCTGCCTCTCTCTGCCTGCCAAGTGAGGGTGGCTGTAATCCCAGGGAAGGAGCTTGCCAGGGGTGGGCCAGTGGGATAGAAGGATCTTCCCCCGCCAGCTGCTCCAGCGTGGATCTGGGTGTTTCCAAAATGCCACAAGCTCCTTCAGACCTTCCAAAATATCACAAATCCCATCCCAATCCCCTGAGCACCACAAGCCTGCCCTCCATATCCCACGAACATCCCCAATCTCACTGACTCCTCACCCCATACCCCACAAAAATCACCGCCATCACTACGCATCTTCAAAATCCCTCAACCTCACCAGTCCCCTGACACGTTCCCCCAGAGGCTGTCCCCAAGATATCACCAAAGAGGTCCCCAAACAGGCTCTAAGGACTGGCTACAGGTGACCATCCTGCCCTTGGGGTTGGCACCATCTCCAGCACATCCCCACTGTTAACAAGCAGATATCAAAGAGCCACCTGGCTGTTTCCTCTTGGTTGTGATACACCAAAAAATCTGGGTTAAAACCACGAGAATTACGGATTTTAGCACAGGACCACTCCTGGAAAAAGTGGGCTGAAGGAACATAGCCCCAGGCAATGCCTGCAGGGACCAAGCACTGGAGCAGCTCCACGGCCCTGCTGCACCATGCTGCAACAGCCGCAGGAAGTATAGGATAACCTATAACCTGCTGAGAATTCCAGCTGAATTTTAAAAAGCTGGCTGCTTTACGTCTGCTCTTTAGTTGCTTTTCTTAAAAAAAAAAAAAAAAACAAAAACAAACCCAAACTCAGCCAACCAGCAAAAAGGCCAACAAACCCATTGTCCACTGGTTTTCAGGGAAACCAAACCTGATTCCAACCCGGTTTTGGTTGAAATTTGAGCAGTGGTCAGTACTGGTGGTTTCCACTTGGGGTTCTGGCCACGTCCCTTCTCCCGTGTCTCACACGGCTCCTGCTCCATCCCCACCTGGAGGGATATTTGCCCACACGTATGCAAAAGTGATTACAGGCAGAAGCCTGGGGGATTTGTTTGGGAACAATGTTGTAATGAGCCTGAGGATAATCTGCTGCCCAGAGACAGGGATTTTTCCCTGCAGGGATGGCAGCCACAAATTAGACAGTCACATCCAGTTATTTCCAGCAAGTTAACTCCCAAGGCTGCACCTCCTGCCCGGCGAGAGGGGCACGGCACAAATGCACCCAGCCCCACAGATGTGCCCCAAATCCGAGATGCTCCAGGTGGGGAAAGGGGCCGGAGTGAGGATTTCTAATGGCCCAAAATGGTGGAAATTCATTACTCTGATAAGGCTCAGGGAGTTGGTGGTTTGAGCTTCAAACATGGCCAGTCCCTGGAGAAATTACACCGTGTTCAAGCTAATCTTCTTATAAACATTGTTGTGTTTTTTTTTTTATTTTATCCGACATGTGTCAAGCAGGACCACTAAGCCTATTACATCTCCAGGGAGGTTGGGGCTTTCTCTTCTTCCTATCCCCCCATCTGAATGCTGCTTGGCTCCTTTTTGGCTCCTTTGGACATTTCTCCATCACGACAAACCAATCTTTTATAATTAGCGCTGATGAAAAAAAAAAAGCCTCAGTGGGTTTGGAGGCTCAGGTGAGATAAGCAGCCAGGTTCCAGCTAGACATCCAAAATTTTTGGAGCTTGCAGGCTTCTGAAATGCACAAAAAAACTTGCTGGACTACCCCTTCTTCCTGTGTTCATTTACTTTTCTTTCCAACAAACCCTCAAAATAAACAGATAAAAAGTCAACTGAATGTTTTTGTGTTCTCCAGGACAAAATTGTTCAAGTTATTGGGGAATTCCTGGCTGGGTACTGCCTTTATTTGTGTTATTCCCTCTTTCTGAGTTTGCAGGCAGAAACAGGCAGGGATTTAGACCACTGGTTTTAAAGGACAGGGTGAATATGAAGCTGCTTCAGGTTGAGGGATGCACCTTGGTGAAGGGACATTTTTTTCCCTCTCTCCCTACCCTAGAGGGAAGTTCATAGGCAGCCAATAGAAAGGGTGAAAAGGAGGTGTGAAAAACCCCAAACCCTCAAAAATTAGTGCTGCAAATGGACATTCACTGGAGGAAGCATCAAACTCTCTCCACGAGAAATAGGAAATAGAGAATTAGGAATACCTAAGGAGTGAGAAACCTTCATGCACTCACCTGCACGAACATCACCCACGTTCACTCTGGAGACTTGGCTACAGAAAATCAATGGCAGCTTATCAGCCTGCAGCAGAGTCGGGACAATTAAACCTTTCCCTCTCTGCCTTTCTCTATTGGATTTAACTTTTGAAGTTGTTCTCACCTGTGGATGGAGAGAAAGAAACATCCGAGCCAGCATCTCTCATGGAGAGTTATCTCCAACACAGGCAGTAGCCCAAATTATTTCCGTGCCTAATTGTTGCCTTCTTTGTCCTTAAAAAAAAAATAATTAAAAATCCTATATTGGACCAAAAGAAAGGGATTTTGTGCATTCGACTACAACTTCTGTGCTCTCCTTGCACACAAACTTCTGCACTCATGGGAAAACTCCTTTCCCAAAAGCTGAGCTTTTGTCATCGGGTTTTTCTCTGGCACAGAGCAAAACTTTGCAGAAAGAGGCCAGCAGGAACCCAAAATGGGGCCTAAGGGGCAAAACAGCCCTGGATTTGGATCTGTCCCCTGGATCCATGCTGGGCTGGGGACAAGGTGAGGGACCTGCTACAAACCCCATCAGCTGGAGCACGGGCACTCAATTCCACAAGTGCCAAAGGGTGTTGGAAGCCCCAAAGCAGCATCCAAACACATCCCTGATGATTGCCTGGTTTTTACTGAAAACCAGCTGCTCCAGCCCCAAGTCCTTGGAGGAATGGAAAAACACTGAGATAAACCAAATAACTGACAAGCTCAATCACTAAAATTGCTCTTCCTAGCTCCTGCTCCATGTTTGAAGCCGGAAATAATTATCAAGCTCAAAAACTAAAATTGTTCTTCCTAGTTCCTGCTCCATGTTTGGAGCTGAAGGGTGTCTGGACCATTCATGCTTGGGTTTGGGTGGATCACAGGGCTTTTTCTGGAGCCCCTGGCTGGTCCTACAAGCGTCTTCCATCTTCTGGGAACTCGGGTTGGAAGCAGCAGCTTCCTTTTTATTTATTTCATTCTTTATCTCTCCCAGTCAAAGCAGACAGTGCAGATAATCTGGGTTTACAGCCCTTTGAAGTCAGCCAGAAAAGACTTTTAGCTCGAGCGAGCGGGACCCCAGGCCTCCATCTACCTGATCCCCAGGCACTGGCAGGGATTTGGGCAAGGCAGGCTCCATCCACATGGACCTGGCTTTAAAGCCATCAGGTCCAAGCCCTGCCTTGGCAGGAGATCAAGCAGAGCAGATTTCCTCCAACCCTCCTGTCTTATCACACATTAGCCCCGTCCAGATGTCAGGCGCTCTCCCTCTGCTCGCAATCCCCCTTTCCCATCTTCTTTTATCTCTCCATTAAATTGCTGACAAGACCTTCCTGGTGGCCTTTTCTAAAGTAGAGGGGATCAAAAAAAAAAAAAAAAAAATCAACGGAATATTTCAAAAGTCCTTAGGGAAAATAAGAAGGTGGG
Organism: Motacilla alba alba; assembly: GCF_015832195.1. Lineage (NCBI taxonomy): Eukaryota > Metazoa > Chordata > Aves > Passeriformes > Motacillidae > Motacilla > Motacilla alba. The sequence continues at coordinate 2,548,019 of NC_052021.1, forward strand.
GGGAGAAATCAAATTGGAGGGAGAAGGAGCCTGCAAAACTCTGTGCACAGAGCCCAGAGCAAAACACTGGGGTTTGCAAGGGCTTTTAACTCCCTTCTGGTAGGGAAGAGGCTGGGAATGGTTTGGGCTGCCTCACAAGCACCACTGGTACCTCCAGCATTGCCCTGGCAAATGCAGAACAGCCTTAAAAGGCAAACCTGGTTGCAGCCCCCCCAAAACTCCAGCGTGGCATCACATCCCCAACACAGCTAGCTGGCATCGTGGGGACCGGATTTTTTTTTTTTTTTTAATGGGCAGGAAAAGGCAATTTATCTCCCAAACCCTTCCTGCCCCTCTCCCCCAGCATTCAGAAAAGCTGTAGAAGAGTTCCAGCTTTGCACTCACTTTTGAAAAGGTGACACAGCCAGCTTCCAAAGGACATCGGAGCAGGGGTGACAAAGGAGGTGACTCCACCCCAGCAGCTGAAAGCAGCAGGCAGAGAGCACCAGAGGAAAAAACAACCCAACACCCTCCCAGCCTTTGCTGACACGGCCAGAGCTATGTCAGCAGTGGCATTCTGTGTGCACAGGGAGAAAAGCCCAGCCACAAAAACAGCAGTGTTGAGCAAACCCTGATCTTAATTTCATTTTGCTACCTGGCTGATCATATTTGGTTCTTTATTTAACTGGTAGAACAAAAAGCTTTAGGGTTAGGTCCCTCCCCTCCTCCAGGGTTTATTGTATATTGTTTTCCTTTGCCTAAAGGCTCTACAGTGGATTCTGAGCTGGCTGAATCCTAGAATGGTTTGGGTGGGAAGGGACCTTAAAGATCATTTTGTTCCACCCCCTGCCACGGGCAGGGACACCTTCCGCTGCTGAAAGCCCCACCCTTGAACACTTCCAGGATGGGTCCCCAACAACCTCTCTGTCCAAAATGCTGCCAGCTCTCCTGGCTAATGCACATCCAAACAGCTCTGGGCTTTCAGCTCCAGAGGGACAGCACCCCCAAAGCCATCACACCAATAAAAAGTCACAGGAAGACAGCAAGAGCAGATAACTCCTCATTTTGTCACGCAAAGAAGGACCCCTTGGCACAAGCAGAGGCACTTGTTATTCACTGCCCAGGATTTGTTATTTATTATCCCACTTCTCCCAAAACTGCAGGAATCTAACCAGAGCACAGAAGCCAGAGTGGGTAATGCCAGTGATCCGTCACAGGCTGCAACAAGGAACAGCAAACAGCTGGAGTGACCACTCCAGGTGATCCACAGGCTCCTGCTGGCCCAGTGCTCACAAACAGGACAGGACTGCTGGGGTACAATCCTTGAGCTTTTATTGCAGCATCAGCCTCATTGCATGGTTGAGACAACAGAAAGGTGGCAAAAGCTCATGTACAGCCAGCAGCAGCCAAAGATTTCTTTCTTACAGAGCATTTTAAAAACTTTCTAGCCAATAGCAGATTGCTGAAGTTTGCAGACAATTGTTCTAGCCAATCACTAAAAGTACATGTACACCTGCTTCACACAATGTTTGCTTGTGTTATAGAGAAATTTGCTTGTGTTAATAGAAACATTCTTTCTATTAACAATACACAATCATTCATTATTAAGCTTAAAACCTACCACTACCTTGCTAAGCATATTTTCCTGCAGTCTTAAGGTGTCTCTTAGCCAAGCCTAAAACTCAAGCTATTGTTTAATGTCCTTGCTTTGCTATACCATTGTAACTTTCTCTACTTGCAGCCTTTGCAGCTGCAGATAGTTCTTTGTTCTTTCTGTTTCTCAGGCCTGCTTTTCCAGCTTTCTGGAAATCTTCTTACCTTTGCTAGTTCCCACATTCACTGAGCAGGATCTCAGGTCCAACACCCCCTCAAGGCCAAGCCTTTGCCACCCTCTCAGTGCTTGGATTATTTATTTACACGCTCAGGATGTGAGCACGAGCCCCTGGATCAGGGCTGAGCTCCCTCCTCTGCCTGCCAGCACCTCGCTTAGGGGATGAGAATTGATAAATACAAAAGAATGACAGCTAAAAAGTTATTATGAAGATAAAGTTTCCTGGTCTAAGGATGAGGTAGAGAACTACATCACAAGACAATGATATTTAGTTTTACTGCAGACTTTTGGATCCAGCTGTCTGGAGCAACCTGGTCTAGTGGAAAGTGTCCCTGTCCATGGCAGGGGGTTGGAATGGGATGGTCTTTAAGGTCCCTTCCAACAAAAACCACTTGAGGATTCCATGCTGTAAGTGCCTGTCTGGTCCTCATCTTTGGGAACACATTCCAGCTGAACTCTTCACGATGGCCATGCCCCTAAAAATACAGCATTGCATTTGCCTTACTTTTCCTGTCCCACGTGCTATAGGCTTTCTTCCCCTTTGAAAAATAAGGGGACCACAGTTTTGGCAGGGCTGCTGGATTGTATCTATACACATAAATATAAATATAAATATAAATATAAATATAAATATAAATATAAATATAAATATAAATATAAATATAAATATAACGTAGAATGTAGAACGTATAACATATAACATAAATATCCTCCTTTCAGTAGGAATTTTGCCAAATGCTTGCAAATGTTGCTTTTTTTTTTAAAAAAAAAAAAAAGCCTTTTTAAAGTCTACCTGAGCTCTTGGTATCCCACCTGATACTCCCAGCTGCCTTGGAATGCTCTCCCATGCTGCTACCTCTGCCCTGGGTTATGCCCTGGTGCCTTCCAGGGCTGAAGGGATTATTGCTGCTTCAGGATTTGGCTGTTGCTCCCTTTTAGTTCCCCCTGGACCATCTCTAACACTCTCAAAGATCCTTGTCTTATACATCTGCACACTCTGCTTCAAAACCTAAACCCTTCTCCCAGAATAGGGAAAACCCTGCCTTTGCCCCCCTTGGAAAGCTGAAGAAAAGCCTGTAACGTCTTCCCCAGGAAGCCCTGCCTGAGTCAGGGTTTGTATCACTACCCTTGGAGAAACACCTTTTGCTTTTCCAAGGTTATCCTTCCACCATTTCCATCCTGGGTCACGTTCCTGGAAAGCCATCCTTGAAAAAGTTGGGACAACACAAGGCAGAAACTCCTGTGCTTGGATCAGTAACCCAGGAACAAAGAAACTTGGCACTTGCAATTGGCATCGACCCAAAGAAATCCCCACAACAGCCTCACTGTGGGACCAGCAGGGCTCTCCTGGCTCCACAGGGACAAATCTCTTGTGGGGGAATCTCCTCCATGTGGGAAACAGCTCTTTGGGCGTCCTTGGGTCAGCCCAGAAGCAGAAATTTTGGGGAGAGAAGGCTGGGACGCCTTGAGAGTTCCCCTTGCTGCTGTGCCAGCTCAGGGCGAGCAGCAAAGCAGCAGGAAAAGTGTTTTATCTGCAAATGAAAGGATGTTTCCACCTCTAATTAACCCCAGGTCCACCCAAGCACTGCAGTCGGGCTCTCATTAGCCAAGCCACAGCAGGAATTCCTGCTCCAGCTGCCTTGCACTGGGATCTCCTCCTCCAGTGGCCTCCAGGAGCTCTCCTCTCCTGGATGCCCGCCTGTCTTGGTTTGGAAAGCCAGGTGTCTGCTAAGGAATGCAGGAGCCTCCCTTGAAATGGAAAATGTAAACCCCCTCCCTCCAAATTGTTGTAATTCTGAATTTAAGGGGCTCTCAGGCAAAGACATGGGAAGAGGAATAACAGTTCTTTATTAGGAAAATTAAAAATACAAATGCAATAGTACAAAAAGATAAACAGAGTCAGAACATGCCCTGGCACCCTGTGGGTCAGGGTGGTGGCAGCAGTGCCATTCCATGGTGGCTCAGCCCTCCTGCAGTGCCAGCTGTGGCTCTGCTGGAGCAGGGATCCTGGACAAGGGTGGGGTTTTCCTCTGAAGCTCCTGGGCTGCTGGAGATGGGCCTGCTCTCCCTCTGGGAATGCAGTGAGAAGAAAGCTGCTCCTCTGGGAATGCAGTGAGAAGAAAGCTGCTCCTCTGGGAATGCAGGGGGCAGAGGCTGCTGTGCTGTTCCCAAAGCTCAGATTGTATCCAGGTAGGAATGCTTGGCTCCTGCCCTGGGCGCAGCCTCTCCCAGTGGGATGATGGAATTTTATCAGCCATGCAGGGACACTCAGTGGCCATGGACAGCAGAGATCTCCTGGAGGGAGGATTGGCTGTGGGAGAGATGAAGAAAACTGCCCATGAACAGAGGATAACTGCCCCACCTCTGAGAGATGGTGATAGAATACACATTTACCTTACAATCCAGGACTACACCCTGAAAAACTCCTCGGCTGTCTCCTGGGGTACCATTACCTCCTGTTAGATCCCATGAAACAATCCAGACTAAAAAGGCGCAGGAAATTTAGGGACCAAACCAGCAATTAAGAAAATCCATAACCATTGCAAAGCAAGCCAGGCTGGCTATCCCCACACAAGATACAGAGCACAGCATCCTCTCAAGGTCTTGGATAAAGGTCTTAAAATACTGGAGGCAATATTGTCATCGCCATCTAGATTTGGGGATGTTTCTCCTAGATTTTTAAACAGAAATGGGTAAAACCAGCAAGTTTGGGGGTTTTTTTGCTTCACTAGGAACAAAACACTCAGCTATGGGCAAAAGGGAAGAAATGCAGAAAGAAAGTTCATCAGGTTGAGATCAAAGTGAAAAACCCAAACGAACCAGCAAACAAATCTCATCCAAACCCACGGAAGCAAGGAGTGTGCTGTGACTCCTTCCCCCCACTGCTGCTCACTTTCATCCTCCTGACCTTCTCTGTTCCAGCCAGGAGGGAATAGGAATGTTCGAGGAAAGCTATTCCTGTGTTATTTTTAGCAGAGCCAGAAGAAAAGTGACTGGAAATAATCCATGAAAGCAAGCTTTCACCTTGATTTTCAGCCTCTGGAGATTTCGATAGCCTTGATAGCAATCACAACTTAACCACGGGCGTAGAAAATGCTGAGTGATACCAAGAGCATAAATTGAGCTCTTTCTTTCTTCCTTTCTTTTTTCCTGCTCCACATTAAAAACCTGGTGAACCACTGAAGGGAGACTGAGGGAAGCACTTTCCCCCACCAGCCAGTGAATTGGAGGCAGGAGAAGGGAGAGCCAGGTTTGGCTCTGTTTCAGCCCAGTTATGCAACCAGCAAGAGAATTCTACATTACAACTGAATTTGTAATCAGCATTTAAAATAGACGCTGATTTTGGGATCTTCCACAAGAGTCTTGTGGGAACAGCCACTCTTTCCCAGCCAGGATTAGGAAGGTCTCTTCTGAACAACCTGGTCTAGTGGGAGGTGTCCCTGCCCATGGCAGGGGGTTGGAATGAGGTGAGCTTTCAGGTCCCTTCCAACACAAACCATTTTGGGATCCTGGCACTGAGTGCACAGGGACCTCGGTGTCTCCCTGCCTGTCCTGGCCCACAGGCCACTGATGGCACACAGGCCTCAGCTGCATGTCTGAGAGACCAAAGGAATTAATCAAGAGAAGCTGCACTCCCAAGGCGCTGATAATAAGAACAAAATGAGGGCTGATCCCATTAAGTCAATCTCCTCTGCTGGTTGCTGCCATCTGATGTCTCCTGCCTCCCCTTGCTCCGTGCTGTCTGTTCCCACTGCAGACCTCAACCCACTGTATTTATTTCTGCTGATCCATTTTCAAGTCACCACAACCATGAGGCTGATTCAGGGGCTGGGTTTGAAAAATCCATCGCTTCCCCACCACCAGCTTTTCTTCTGCCACCAAACACCTCCTTTTCCCTCTATGGCCAGGGCTGCTAGGAGCATTTCTTCCAGGGGTGCCTGTCCCTAGGCTCTCACCCAGATCAGAGGCAGCAAACCCCCCTGGTGCTGCTGCCTCATCCCCATCTCCTCCCGGTGCTGCCTGTGCATTGGGTTTAGCCCCCATGCCTGGGCTCCAGGCTGGTTTTCCTCAGAGCAGGAGAGGCAGGATGAGTCCCTGGCACTCTCCTGGCTGTGACAATTCTGGTTCTGTGGAGTGAGGCAAGCCCAGCCCTCTGGGGAAACCAGCACACACTGGTTTGCATCCAGTACAGGCAGACCTGCTGCTGCCTAAAGAGGACTTGACCACATTTGGTGGGGCCTCAGAGACCCTGAGAGAGAATTTTTGTCCACCCAAAAAAGTTGGGGCTTTTTTAATGGCTTTTCTTTGCAATCTGCATCAGCCCAACAACCAAGAGGCTGGAAAAGTGTCCTGGGGCAAAGGAGCCAAGCTGGCTGTGTCGAAAGCACACTGAGGTGTCATCACCTCCTCATGGTGGGAAAGAGCTGCCCTGGACCAGAACAAACCCCTTAAAAGGGGACAGCAGCTGCAAACCTGTCCCTTTCCATCAGCCTGGGGAGAAGGAGTTTTCCTCAGTCATCCTCTGCCAGTGTTGGAGCTCCCCAGGGAGCCACAAACCCCATCCATGCTCCCCTCACCCTGACTGGGAGCAGCCAGGGCAGCTGCTACCAGCAAGTAGAGAGGCATTAAAATAAAAAAAAATCCCACTTTGCAGAGTTTTAAAGCATTTCCCTGGATCGAAGAGGCTCTGGTGAGTGCTGTCATGGCAGGGGATATTTATTGCCATCTCAGGAAATGTTTCATTATTCTTTGGTAAGCGGTGGCTGTGAATTTCAGCCTGTCTGCCTGGCCATAAAGGGGACCATTGGGCAGATTATATCCAGCAGCCAGGCTCTGCTGAGGAGTGACGCATCACCTCCCAGCTCCCAGGATGCTGTGCCTGCAAATCCCTGGCTGGGGAAGCAGACCCAGATCCCACAGATCCCCTGGGGAGAGGGCACTGCGCAGCCAAGCAGGATGAGGGGCTGCTCCCAATGGATTTGCAAGAGGGAAAACACCACGGGCGCCTTCAGCACACAGTTTAAATATTCACAGTAAAAATAACGAGTAGAATTCCATGCTTGGCTAACAAAAAAGCTGTTGCAGAGGCTGTTTCTGTCCACTCCGAATCCCCAGGAAGCTGCTCAGCAGGTCTGGATGGAGGTGGGAAAGGCAGACAGTCCAAGACACCACTGGGATGGGGCACAGAGCACATCCTGGTGAGCCTCTGTCTTCTCACACCAACTGCTCTGGCACAGCATGGGGAGAAGCAACCACTCCATCCCTTTTTTTTTCCCCCATGTGAAAATATCTAGCCACTTTCCCAGTCTATGTAAGCCTCCAGTACCTAAAATTTCCTGTGGCAATACAGTCCTACTTTTGAACAGGCTGCTGGGTAAAGAGTTTGCCTTCACTTCTGGGAGCTTCTCGAGGTCTTCCCTGTATCTGGAACAGAAGGGATGGCATCCAGAGGGACAGTGGGGAGCTGGGACTGTGTGAACCTCATGGACTTTAACAAGTGAAGTGTCCCAGGCCAGGCTGGACAGGGCTTGGAGCAACCTGAGACAGTGGAAGGTGTCTCTGCCCATGGCAGGGGGTTGGAATTGGATAATCCCTAAGGTCCCTTCCATCCCAAACCATTCTGGGATTCAGTGATTCTCCTGATTCCAAGTGTTTCTTGAACTAAACTATCATTGCTGATTAATTCTTCAGCTTTACAACCCACACAATTTCATATCTGGCCCTTCCTTTATCAATCCTTGCCTTCTGTGGACAATTTTCTAGGCTTCTTCCCATCCATTTTTGTGGGCTACTCACAAATTGCTCAAGGCAGCAGATACCAGACATTCATTAAGCAGCACAATAACATTCCCCATTTTGGCCCCTCTTACCTCCCTGGTTTTTTTGGACTACTATGGACCAGCAGTGTCATTTTGACAGATATTTCCAGCATAACTCTCAGCTCTCCTTCCCAAGCAGTAACAGCCAGTTCAGAGCCCAATGATTTCCCCCCCGTGCATTGTTTTTCATTTAGCAGCCTTGAATTTCATCTGCTGTTTTATTATCTGCTCACTAAATATCATAAGGTCCTTTTCCCGCTCTTGGAGGTTGGCTGTGTTTTCATCTTTTTGGTATTAACAAAGCATTGCCATCAACTGTTCTTACTTCTATTTTTATTTTCTCCCAGACTCACCTGGACTCCCCCGATTCAGGGGAGTGATGCACAAGAAAAGGCCTGTCAATATTAAATTGTCTCTAAGTGCAAAAGCATCTTCTCAAGGCTCCACAGGGTGGAGGATTCAGGTGACAAAGTCACATCCACCACCAGGCACAGTGGCTTTACAGACAACGAGGTTGTTGAATTTTAGCATAGCTAACAGCAGCTGAAATGAGACAAAGACTCTCTAAAACAAGTAATCTTTTCAAATTCCTTGTAAATTCTCCTCTGCAGTGTTTACCAGCAGCTCTGTGAAAGTGGGTGATCTCAGAGCCCGGGGACAGTGAGAGGTTTCAGTTTCCCACCCCAGGGGAGGGAGGGAGCAGAGTGAATCGAGTGCAGCAGGGAGCAAACAGAGACTCAGGATTTAAAGCGTTTCCCAGCTCTGGGCCTTTAGAGCTGCTGAGCCTCATCATCTAAAATCAGGTTTGGGTGAGGGTTTTTTTTGTTTTGTTTTTTTTTTTTTGTTTTTTTTTTTTTTTTTTTTGTTGTTGTTTTGTTTTGAAATATTTATCCAGTGGCAATGGATTCTTTAAAGTGTCATGCCTCAGCAGAAAAAGACTGTCCCTGATGAGGGCTCCTGTTGTCTCACTGGAGGGATGGACAGAGGAAAACCCTTTTTTCCCAGTGACAGAACAGAGAATGGAAACAGGTCCCAGCAGAACAGAGCATGGAAGCACTGGAAATGGAAACAGCAAATGGAAAAAGTTCCAGAAAAGGCTCTGCCTTTGTTTACAGCCCTGCCAAGCTCTCTGGTTCCCTGGCTTTCAGAAACAGCTGTTTTCTAAACCCTTTTAGCCAATGGGCCATGGACACCTTGGAAAAGTGCCTATTAAAATGAGCCATGGGCCCTCTGTTAGCCATCCCTCAAAGCCAGGTGGGAGAAAATAGTTTATTAACTGCTAAAGGATGCCTTTCCTCTATAATGAACCTTTCTGCAGTATTGAAGAAAAGCCATGTCTTACTTCCCTTTCCTAATAAATGGCTTCTTCAGAGTTTAATTAACTTCTCCCTGCTCTTCTTTTGTGGCAAAGTGTCACCCTGACCAGGAGACAAACTCTGTTTGTTCCTTTATCTGGGAGAGCGCTGGCCTGTCAGATAAACTGCTCTGCCTAATTTTCTGGGGCTTTTTCTCTTCCCACTTTGCATATTCCAGGGAGGGAGGCAGTAATAACAGAAAGTGATGCTTTTGGGCAGCTGGATGCCTTTGGGACTGGGAAGGAGCGCCTCCTTAAAATACAGCCTGGACCATGCTCGTGAGTGCTGGCAGGGGCTGGGAATGGGGACTCATCTCACAGACCCACCAGAAACTGGGTCAGGCTCTCTGCCTGCTCCTTTGTTTCCTTAGGCTTGAAAACAAAGCTGGAGGAAACAATTTTTGCCCTTCCAGGAGTACAGGATTTTGTATTTTCAGCAGCGCTTGTCTGTCCCCCTGTGTGTGTACAAATATAGCTCAGAATCAATAGGAGCGAGATTAGGTCAGTGTATTTCTGAGAAATGGGCTCCTGATAGCTCATAAACCCAACCAGCTCCTGCTCCTTCACACTTCCTGTGGTGCTCCAGGACCAGTTATGTGTGCCAAGGCAGCAGCACAGCCCGGAGAAGGCGAGGGCTGTTCTCTTGCAAAAAAAAAAAAGGCTGAATTTGGGCCAAGTCAAGAGGGACCAGCACAAACTTTTGCTTTGACTTTTGAGCTCAGCTTTCGGCCCATCCCACAGCTGAAGGCTCCCATTTTGGCATGGGAGGGAGGTAAGAACTCCAGAGTACCACCTGGAGAAAGAAGTGGCCTTTTCCATGCAATGCCGGGCTCCTTCTTGGGAAAAGATCCCAGGGCCAGCCTCGTTAACCACGGGGCTGAGTGGCGCCACTTGATTGATTGTGCCAGGCCAGGAGCAGCCAGGGACTTCAGTGACACCAATGCAGTCATGGTCTCCAGCACACAGACAATCCCAGAGGATGTGTCCTTCCTAGCCAAAGGAAATTAATTAATGGTGGCAATAAATAAACCACCCCAGACAAACGAGAGCGTCCCAGCGGCCGCCGGCGCAACAGAAGGAAGAAGAGGGGAAGGGGAACGTTCTGCAGAACATTTCTGGGGAAGGAATGCATGGGGAAGGGCTAACACCCACCTTTTTTTGGATACACTGGGTGAAACGGGGCTGCAGGAGGAGGATGGGCCAGCACTGAGCACCCCAGTGGGACAACAGCAGCTGTGGCTGAGGGTCTGTCCCTTTTCTGTGCTCAGCATGAGCCCTGCCACCAGCTGCAGCTGGACTCCTCCACAGCCATCATCCTGTCTGGCCTGCCCTGGCTCTGCCTGCTGCATGCCACTGTTTTATCCCACTTCCCACTGCCCTGGTGGCAGAACTGAAAACACTGTGGTTGATACTGATCACCTCAATCCATCCCAAGCTAAGCCCTGAATGATTACAGGGCTGCTTCTCAGATTCCCTGTGCTCACCTCACCCCTGCCAGGGAATTTCCTTGGATCCCCACCTGGAGATCTGACTGCCAGGCTCTGGAGCAGCTCCTAGGCACTCCTAATTGGCACGTGACAAAGTGCCTGCCACACGTTGGTCAATACCAATTAGCATACTGATTAAATGAACGTGTGTCTTGGCAGCAGTTATCTAATTACCTTAACGAGTGCAGCAGGCAGAGGCATCAAAGCCTGTGGAGCAGCAGGAAAAGGAGCTGCCCTGGGATGAGGGACAGGACAGGACTTTTGGAGCAAGTCCAGGGACGAGCCATGAAGGTGATTGGAGGGAAGGAGCTCATGTCCTATAGGGAAAGGCTGAGAGAAGTGGGGTCCTGGAGAAGAGAAGCTCCAGGGAGAACTTAGAGCCCCTTCCAGTGCCTAAAGGGCTCCAAGAGATGTTGAGAGGGACTTTGGACAAGGGCATGTGATAGGACAAGGGGGAATGGCTCCCCACTGCCAGAGAGCAGGGTTAGGTGGGATTTTGGGAAGGACTTGTTCCCTGGGAGGATGGGGAGGCCCTGGCACAGGCTGTTCAGGAGAAGCTGTGGCTGCCCCATCCCTGGAAGTGTCCAGGTTGGACAGGGCTTGGAGCACCCTGGGAGGTGCCCCTGCCCATGGCAGAGGGTCTGGAACACCATGAGCTTTAAAGATTCAAGCCAGAGCACTCCATGACTCCCTGAAATCCCTGTTCCCTGGGCAGGACTCACTGTCTAGCACAGCTGAGTTTGCTCAGCAGCTCCCACCACTTCCAGGGTAATGGACTCAGGCATGTGGGGTTTTCCTTCTGCAGAATTAATTTCCTGGAAGCCAGGGAACAGGAGTAACCAGAGAGGCCAAGACACCTGAAATTACATTTACCAGGCTGCACAAGGCTGGTGCTTTTTTATTTCTTTCCCTCTTTTTTTGCATATCACCCCCAGGCTGAGCTTAGCCTATGGGTACCACTGTTATCAGAGAGCAGGCAGAGGGAGAGCTGAGACTTTGTGTTTGTGCCTGGGAACCAAAACAGACCCTGTGCACTGCTTTAATTTAATGCTCATCAAAGTCTGCAATTCTGCTTTCTTCTTTTTCTTTTTCCCCCTCCTTGGAATTGGTATGGCAGAGCCTGGCTGGTGGAAGTTTCTCTGCCTTTTATGGAATCACAGAACCACAGAATGGTTTGGGTGGGCAGGGACTTTTGAGACCATCTCGTTCCACCCCTTGTCATGGGCAGGGACACCTCCCACTGTCCCAGGCTGCTCCAAGCCCTGTCCAGCCTGGCCTTGGGCACTGCCAGGGATCCAGGGGCAGCCACAGCTGCTCTGGGCACCCTGTGCCAGGGCCAATCACTCCTCCCTCTGCAAGGGAGAGGGCCACTCTTATTATGGGTGGAGAAGATGCCAGTTCTGCATTTTCAGATGTGAAAATGAGCAAGACCAGAGGGTTCTGGCTGCTACAGCAGAGCCAGAGCAGAGTAAGGGAAGAGGGAGGAAAACCTGTGATCCTGTTGAAGCAGCACCCAGCTCTGATCACCATTTTGCCTTTTCTGTCCAGCCTTGACTTTTCCCCCCCTCCTTTTTCCTTAAGTTTCTCCATCCTTTGACAAGCTGTGAGGCACCATCAGTCACTCCCTCCAGCACACTCTTCACACTCAGAGGCTGGTCCAGGATGGATGGAGGGCATCAGTCTTCCCTTCTGCTGAGTCTACCACATATCAAATGCAAGCAGCACACTGAGTAACTCATCTTTCCTGCGTGCCTATTAAGCAAAAATTAAAAGAAAATTACATGGGGAAGTCAGCAGCAAGGAGGAGGGGATGGGTTGTAATTATCTGGCTATTAATTGGTGTAAAGTTCCAGTTTAATGCTCTCAGGTCCATGTCGCTATTTCCTGGGGAAATTTTCTCTCTATTAGTTTTGGATGAGAACCGGGATTCTCCCTGGAAGCTCTGAGTCCACCCAAAAAGGTGACTTTCAGCTTCAGTCCCCCAGCAGGTTTTTGTTTTCACACACTGAGGGATGAAATTAAGGGGTCATTTCTAACACAGCTTCATCTGCCCAAGGTGGAGGTGGGGAAAGCCAAGTTTTAACTTTTACCACTGCATGAGCATAACCAAGCATGACCCTTTTAAAATTCAGCCCACAAAGAAATGTTTGCTCCAAACACAAAACTCAGAAACAAAAGAACTCAAGGGATCGTTCCCCCACGGCTTCTGCCAGCCCTGGGAATTCCCTAGGGACAGGTGAGAGCCTCTCATCAAAACCTGCCAATTAAACAGACCCAAAACATTCTGAGCCTGAGCATCCATCAAACCCCGTGGAGGATTTCCAGGAGTGATGTGCAGGTTCCTGCCAACTCACCTGGCAAGGGACCAGGCAGCCCATCCATCCTCCTGCTGCTGCCACACAGGATGCACTGCTGTGGGACCAGCTCACACAGGTGTTCCCAGCTCTACAGAAGAGGTGGAAAGTGTGGCCTTTGCTCCTCAGGAATCCCACAGGCAGCTGGAAGAAGCTGGAGCAGCAGGCAAAGCTGCTGTGCTATTACTGATGCCTTGTGAAGGCTGGCCTAGAACAGAGGCTGGACAGAGCTAAAGAATAAAGCAGGGATTTATTAAAAGGATCTCCTCAGTGGATCCACCTTGGGCAGCACAAGAGCCCAGACAGGGCTGCACCCAAAGTGAACCAAAATGGTCACAAAATGCACATCCAGTCTCGGGGTTTCTCACTTTGATCAGTTCTGCTGCATTTGCATCTTGGAGTTCATTGTCCAGTTACAGCTCCAGCCCATGCACTCCCATCCTGCTTGTTTTTCTCTCCTCAGCCCACGCTGTTTGTGCTCTTGGGCCTGAGATTTGGATCATTTGTCCTTGGTCCCCAGCTGGAGCAGGAATTGTTTTGTCTCCCTGCTCTGTGCAGAGAGCTCAGCATCCCCTCATGTGAAGCCCAGACCCACACACTAAAGCAGCACAGAATCTGAAAAATATAAAAGCTAAACCTGTGGCATCATTTCAAACTGAGGGCAGGGAGAGAGAAAATAAAAGTTTTTCAGGTTTTTTTCTTTGCTAAAACAAGGTATTTCCATGGATAAATCAAAGTACTCTCAATTTTGCATCAAATTTCCTCTTGGAAGTCAAAGTACTTCCAAGGGGGAAAGGCAGGTCAGCCCTGCTGCAGTGGATACAAACACCCTTCAAGCTGCTCTAGCACCACGAGTTGTGGGGAGCTAAAGATTTATCTTTAAGCTGCAGCCCCTTCTCCTTCAATTCCCAAGCAGGGAAAAAGCACTTGCTAAAGTGAACTCAGGAAAAAAAAAAAAAGGAAAAGGGAGAAGCAGGGGAGAAACAGAGAAAAAACAAACAGGAAGAAACACCAGAGGAAAAAGGAAAAAAAAATCAGGAAAGAGGAAGGAGGGATTTTATTCAGTTCACAGCTTGGAAGCTCAGAGCAAAGAATAAGGAATTCTCCCTTCATGGCACAGTTCTCCATGGACTGCAGTAACATGGAACTTTTGAAAAAAAAAAAGAAAACAAAAAAGGCTTCCACTCTGGCTAATTTTCAGCATTCCAAGCCCTTAAGAATTTTTTTTTTAAATTCTGGTTTTCTCTCCATATCTCCCTCCAGTTTCCAAACCCAGCAGAGCACTCTTCTCTGTGCCACACCAAGGCCTGGGAATCTTCTCTGTCACCTGGCTACAGCAGCCAGAGTGATGAATCCCTGCACATGGCACGGGGGTTGGGATGAGATGATCTTTAAGGTCCCTTCCCAACCCAAACCATTCTATGAAATGAAATGAAACTAAGTGATTCTGTGAAAAAAAAAATGAGGATTTTAAGAAACTGCAGAGAAAATCCCCACCTGCAAAGGCTCAGCACACTGCTCTCGAAAAGACATTGCCACTTGTCCCAGAGGAGTTACTCCCTTTAAAATTTTAAATGATTTTTAGTCCACGTGGAGGTTTATAAGTTGCTTTTTCTGTATGGTTTTGTACCTCAGCAGAGAGAAGGGCGACACCAGTGCCACCAGCAGAGGTGCCAGCAGCTGTATCCAGCCAGGATGGGGATGTGCTGGTGGATTCAGAGCCTGCCAGCTCTGCAAACATCAGCATCCCCTGGCTCCAAAGGTGCTCTGGCTATCAGAGAGACAGCAGGAGCCTTGGGAATGTGAGCTGGGCAGCACAGCAACTGTGGGAGTGGGAAAAGGCCACAAAGCTGGGAAAAACCTCTCCCCCAGCAGCCAGGGCTGAGTCAGAGCCCCCTCCAGCCCTGTCAGGGTGACAGGGTGGTGCTGCCACCGCTGGGATCCAGGGGGCAGCTGCGGAGCTGGAAGGGATCCGGGAGGATCAATGAGCCATTAGAGAGAGACCCAGGGCTGCCAGGCAATAGCCTGGGAAGGCTCTGAGCCCGTGACAGCCCCAGCAGCAGCCTGCTGCTGCTGACACCAGAGTGGCGGGCTTCAAAATCCAGCAGCTTCTGCTTCCCTCGTCCCCATCCTGAGTAAATTAACCCCAAATCTCTTTGTTTACCCTCACTCCTAATAAGCTCTCGTGGCTCGGGGAAAATGGAATTCCAGGCTCTTTCCTGAGCAGGCAAGAGTCTTTGTTCCCTTTCATCCTGGGAAAAAGAAGGGTTTAGATAATCTCAGAATGCCAGAAAGCAATTTATTTTGACCTAGACTGTTCCTGCAATGTCATCTCTTGGCTCCAGCACGTGGGGAGCTTCCTTAGCTGGCGCTGACACCACACGGGGCTGCGTGTCCTGGGCACTCCTGGAGTGCTGTGACCTGCATGGGGACAGGGCTGTGCCACACAGCTCAGTGCCCAGACAGCACCTCCAAAGGTCTGAGCTGCAGCAGAGCTGGGCACAGCAGCTGGCAGTGGGGGGCTGTGCTGGCTATTGCTCATCCCAAGTCCCTGATGTGGACACGGGAGAGACTCCAGAGGGAATCCTGTGATAAAACCATCACAGAATGGTTTGGGTTGGAAAGACCTTAAAGACCACTCAGTTCCACTCCCCCTGCTGTGGCCAGGGACACCTTCCACCATCCCAGGGTGCTCCAAGCCCTGTCCAACCTGGTCTTGGACACTTCCAGGGATGCAGGGGCAGCCACAGCTTCTCTGGGTACCCTTTGCCAGGGCCTCACCATCCACAGAGGGAACAATTCCTTCCCAATATCCCATCTAACCCTGCCCTCTGTCTGTGTGAAGCCATTCCCTCTGTGTGAAGCCATTCCCTCTTGTCCAAAGTCTCCCTCCAGCTCTTCTGTAGCCTCTTTAAGTACTAAAAGACTCTAAAAGGCCACAGTTAGCTCACCCTGGAGCTTTCTCCAGGCTGGACAGTCCCAGTTCTTTCAGCCTTTCCTGACAGGAGAGGACCTCTCCTCATTAGAGGCTCCATCCCTCTAATCACCTTCCTGGCCCTCTCCTCTGGACTCCCTGCAGCTGTCCCATCCCATTTATCCCAGAGCAGCCCCAGCTCCACCCCAGTGATCCCTGAGGCACGCTCAGTCCTTCCCCCTCGGTGCTGGAGCCTCACAGGCTGAGCTCAGCTCTCTGCTGAAGGGATGTTCTTTGCACCCTCAAGCCTGGAAGGTTCCTTGAGAGAGGAAAAGCACATCACAGAGCAGGAGGGAGCTCCAGCTGCGGAATCACTCTCGAGAGCAGCGCAGTGGCACAGTGTGCGTCCCTTCCGGCTTCCCCAGCCTGGCTCCACCGTTCCCTGGAAGCCACGGAGCGTGGTGCAAGCACACTGAGCTCTCCACAACAAGTTTTGCTGCAATCCAGGCCAGGAGCCCCAAAAAGCAGCAGCCGCTGGTGGGAACCCCTTTTGCAGAGCCCCCCTCACTGCCCAGCACAGCTTCTTGGCTCTACCCCACCCTGGCTGCTCAGGGATTGCAGTAACTCATCTCTCTGTCAACAGGGAATATTTTTAAATGTCTTCCTCCCTGCAGGCAGGCAGAAGCCTCCTCTGTTCTTCCCAGGCAGATTCCTTTTTTATTATTGTTGTTATTTTTCCTCTGGATGAGAGGTTTAAATCATCCTGTCTCCTTTTAGGGTGGGGGAATGACAGTCAGGGGGCAGCCCCCAGGAAGACTCAGAATTGCTTGTGGCAGGCAGTCAGGAGGAAGAGCTGAAACTTTGTGTGTCCAAACTTCTGATTCAGAGCACAAAGCAAAGCCTGTCTTGCCTTTCCTTCCCGAAGTTCCATAAAAATAAACCCAGGCTCCCTCCTTCTTTTTTTGGCAGCCAGCAGCACATCCTGCAGAGCAACCTTGTGTCCTGAGCCTCTTCCACTGGGCTGGGAAAGGAGAGGAGAAGCTCAGCCCGTTCCCTGGCAGGCTCCCACTGAGCCTCATTTCACTCTGTGTACTTCCCAGCAGGACATTGATGTGGACAGGCATCTGCAAAGCCTGCAAGAGTTTCATCAATGCTTTGTTTTGTTCTGTACTTTCCACGCTCGGGGTGTTATTACCACGCTGCTTTGGTTGTGCAACGGCCCCACAAATGGCACAGGGCTGCTTTGAAGGGGGAGGAGGAGCCGGGCCACCGGAGAGCCACCGAAATCCCCGCGGCTCCTGCCCTCGCTGAAGGCCCACGTTGGATGTCTCGCAGTAAGTCAGCAGAAAGCAAATAAACAGGCAGACAGGATAAACAGGCTCTGCAGCCTGGAGTTCCCTGAGAAAAGTATGATTATTTTGTTGTTGTTTTCCCCTCTAATGCCCATCACTTTGTCAGCAAGTCTGCGTGTGCTGGGGCATCGTTTGTCTCCCAAACCGCTGAGAGACAAAACGCTCACTGAGCTGCCTTCGGAGTGGCTGGGAAGCCTAAACCCCAGTCACAGAGATGGGGACACCCTGCCAGGCAGCTCATCCCTTGCTGCAAACCCAGCTGCCAACACCTGGCCACTGCCGGACCTGCAGGGAGCCCCGTCCCCACCAACGCCCCGGGGTGACAGAGTTCACACACCACCAAAAAAGCAGCACAGAGATCCAGCCACCTACTCTGGATGCTCAGAAAAAGCTCCATGGAGACATCCTGAGACCTCTGGAACAACCAGCCCAAGGGCAGAGGAGGCCTTACTCCAGGCTGATGGTTTCATTCCCCTTTAAAGACCTGCCTGTGAGTAATTAAAGCTCCTGTTTCTAAGCTGCTTGGTATTTTAATTGATTTTCTGCACTGGCTGCCCACAGTGTAGTCATTCAAATCCGACATTTGTCTTGCAAGCCCTGAATGAGCAGCAAGGGAGAGCGACCTCCCCACGAGTCCTTCGTGGTGGGAACTGGTTTGGACTGGGAATGCTCCTGGTGGGACCACCTGGATGCCAAACCATGCCCTGATCTCCACCACGGAGCAGCCCAGGGCAGGAAGAGCTTCCCAGCATGACTTTGTACCTGTTGTTTCCCTGGGAATTTCCTCTGGGCTGTCCAGTTCCCACAGGGGAAGAAGAGATTGATCCCTGCATGGTCAGATTCTCATCAAGGGAAAAGTGGGACCATGGAAACAGGGATTGATGTTTTCAAAGGAGGTGAGAATGCAGCTTGCACTGAAATTCAGGAGCACTGGGGGAGATTTTTGAATAAAATCACAGAGTTTATTCCAACCTGTCATTGGAAGGGACCTAAACAATCACCCAGTTCCAACCTCCTGCCATGGGCAGGGATCCCACTCATTAGGTGAAGTTGCTCAGGGCTCTATCCAACCTGGAGTTGAACATTTCCAGGCATGGGGCATCTACAACCTACGATTCTAAATCAATCCCAAACTCTTATCAGCAAAGTAAAAATTTAGGACTTGCTGGTTTTTCAGGTTTTGTTTTTCTTTTAGCAGGATCCCAGAGCTGATGACAAGTAAGCCAAGCTTTAGAGTGGAAAAAATCAAGCTCTGGCAAGATGGTTTAAAAAAATCCCTGCCAGTGGGATAAGATTCCTGAATCTACAGAGGGACTGCAGGAGGTCACCTCTCCAAATCCAGAGATAAGGGCTTTCCCCAGCAGGTGGAAAAAAACAACACCTTGCCCTTCCAGAATGTTTTTTTTTCTGGCTAATGCTCATGGCCTGCTCCTGGGAAAAGCCTGCACAGGGAACCTCTAGTCAAGAATCCAGGAGGCACAGGGAAAACCCATTTGGTTGGGGGGTTTTTTGGGGTTTTTTTTCCCTTTTTTGTTTGTTTGTTTTTTTATTTGTTGTATTGTGTTGGTTTGTTTTGTTTTGTGGGGCTTTTTTTGGTTTGTTTGTTTTGGTTCTGGGTGTTTTTTATTTGGTTGGTTTTGGTTTGGTTTTTTTCTTTTCTTTCTTTTTTTTTTTTTTCTTTCTTTTTTGTTTGTTTCTTTGTTTGTTTGTTTTTTGGGGTTTTTTTAAGCCAGAAAATAGAACCCTGACTGCTGTGATGAATTTATCCCGTAAATATTTGTGCAGCTCATAAGGGCTGAGAGTTCTATGAAGTTGGGAGCCTTCGTGCTGGAGGGATGCATTCCTCTGTGCTGCAGACAGCCCGAGCCTCCAGCATCCTCCAGGAATTTGAGAATAAGCCATGCATATAATAGGTGCACTTTTAGCATGAAAGGAAGATGCTTCACAGAGGACAAATATTAAACTGTAAAATATATCAAGAGACATTTCCTGGGAACACTGAATTTAACCCAGCTCTTAGCTGAGCAGGAAGCTCCCAGGAGCTATGGCTGTGTCTGGTGGAGGAACAAAAACCTGGAGGAGGCTTTACAAGAGAAAATGCCTGGATTTCCTAGGGGTCTTGGAGAAAAGGGTCAGTGCAGGACCCTTCTGTGCTGTCAGCGTGGTGGTGACACTGTCACCAGGTGTGCCCACCTAAGGGACAGCAGTGTGGCTGCTCGTTGTCACCCAAAGCTCATCCAACCCATCTCCTGGCCGGGCTGTGCTCATCAGCAGAAATATTGGCAAAGGGAATAAATCAGAGCGAGCCCAACACACTCTGCCAGCAGCCTGCTCTTTCCATACATATTCTGGCTTTTAGCTGCTCTTTAAAATCCCATGCTGGACCCTTTCTTCAAATTGGTCTCATCACTGCTGGAGCCCCCCAGCAATCTGGAATTCCAGAAGATCCTGCACAGAGCTGTTTGGCACTTCAACCCCGTAATCTGCATGGCAGCGCTTGTTTTAGGTTCTAAAATACAAGGGTGGCAAACCCAGGTGAGGAGCAGCAGTGCTGGTGAATGGAAATTTAACCCCGTTTTTTTCTCTATTTCCCATTAAAACGGGGAGTAAAAGCCACATGGGAAGCCCCTCTTAGGGAAGGAGGAGTCCCTTACTGAGGTGATTTCACTTGGTTACATGAAGCCCAACTCTTCCACTAACACAAAGCCCTTGTCTTCCTTCAGCAAGTGGGCAGTGAGCTCCCAAAAACCTGAGCGTGTTTTCCTACAGTGGATGTGGGACTCCAGCCAACAGTTTTGTTTGGGTTTGTTGGTTTTTTTTTTTTTCCTTTAAAACAGCATGAGACCATCTCAGGACCTCCCACGCCCTTATCTCCCTGCATGCACATCCATCACCTTCCAGTTGTTGAGACTCTGAGATGGTTATTTGGCTTTCAGAGCACCGAGCTCTTTGCTTATCTCCTTCCTACTTCTGTTCTCTACACTTCCAGGCAACCTGGTGAGGAGACCTGCATTTCCCTGAGAACAAAAGTTGAGGCTCTTAAGCCACTTATCTGGAGCAAACTGCTGTAAGTCTCTTGTTCTGACTGGTACCCGCTTTATTTGGGGAGGCAGATCCGAGCCCCTGCAGCCTGGGTGTCTCCTGGAGCAGAACTTGGTCTGCCTCAGTTTTGGAGACCTCTGAGGGCTCCTCTGAGAGCCTGCAGAGAAGTTTATCCCTTCCTGTGGTATTTTCTGAGTTCCTCATCGTTGGGAGGAATGATGAATCCGACTCCATGCTCTCGAAAGGATAATTTATTATTTTATGATCTATAGTATATAAAAGAATACTGTACTAAATGATACTAAAGAATACAGAAAGGATACTTACAGAAGGCTAAAAAGATAATAATGAAAACTCATTACTCTCTCCAGAGTCCCACACGGCCTGACCCTGTTTGGGCAATAAGTCAAAACAATTCACATGTTGGATAAACAAGCTCCAACTAAAGCAGCAACACACGGGAGAAGCAAATCAGATAATTATTGTTTTCATTTTTCTCTGAGGCTTCTCAGCTTCCCAGGAGCAAAACCCTGGGCAAAGACATTTTTCAGAAAATATGGCAGTGACACCTTCCAACTATCCACACTGGGAACCAGCACTGCTGGAACTCATCCATCCATCCTCAGTGGGCTGCCCCTCGTCCCTACCTTGGGTACCAATACATGCAAAAGGATTCTCTCCAGGTGTGCAGCAGGGAAATCTGATCCCCAGCAGACTCCAGGCAGCCTGCCTGCTTTCCCCATGCCCTGCCCTCACTCCAGCAGGCAAACACGGTACCCAAGCACCCACCTGAGGGCCTTCAGGTGAAAAATAACTCCATGCAATGACTTTCCTGACTCAGGAAGGGCATTGCCACACTTGTTGTACTCCAGAACTGATTCCTTTGCTGGCACAGAGGATGCAGAGCTGTGTTTTCCTTCCGCAGGAGACAGAACGAGTCCTGCAGCTCCCATCAAGCCAAGTGGCTGCAAGCAACAGGCTGGGTGTTTGCCACCTCAGGTGCAGGGCTTTTAGCTGAAGGCATCCCTCGGTGATTAAAAGGTCACTCAAGCCAGCTGGAGTTTTTCTCTACCTATTGTAAAAGCTGCTGCAAAAATACATAAGGGATTAATGCCTGACAGGTGCTCCTATATATGGAGATTCCCAGCAGAGCAGCTGTGAATTATGTTCCTATAATTCCTCTGAGGGATCCCTACAAGGACAGCCCAACAGCTGAGAAGACTTTTATCAGCTTGGTGCAAGGGCAGCCTGACCAGACTTGGGTGGAGGGGATGGGGATGTCCTCCCTCCCCTCTGCCTCCCTTGTCCTTCTGATGTATTCCCTTCCACTTCTATTTCAATAAAACAACCTGACTTGGCATTTATTCCTCCTCTTGGGTGAACACTGACCCTGCAAAGCCTCCTGGATCATGTGGATCAAACCCATGGGGAAGAGCACCGGGTTCAGTGAAGATCCATGCTGGAACAAGCAGCCAGCTGTGAGAGCAAGCAAGAAGGAGAAGCCAGGTTTCTCCTGGCTTGCAGTGGGAAGGAAAGTGATGATGCAGCTCAGGGACAGCTTGGCAGGGAGTTGGATTTGGAAAGGGGACAGAGGGAAGTTTCACACCCATGACGCTCACCAGGGCTTTGCAAATGCCACGTTGGCCTTTTCAGCCTGCACGGGGAAAAGCAGTTTTCACACCTAAGAGCCTTCTTCCACAAGCTGTCTAATGGCACTTTCACAATCAGCAGGCTGCTCCGAAAGGGAGCAACTGCTCCATCTTCTCCAGCTGAGATTCCTTCCTCACACAGTCAGTGGAGCACGGGGTTATTTTCCAACACTGGCGAGCACCAAAGATGAAGCTGAAAATTAAAATGAGCCAAAGCAGCCCTGTGCCTGCCCCCCTCCCCACCCCTTTTAATAAAGCTACTGAATATCATGTTCTCGGTGTAGATTAACCTAAGCTTTGCTCCCAATTATTGTTTCACTCTCCTAAGTACAGAAGCAAGGAAGGGGCTTGACAAATGAACCCAGCTCTGCCGATAAGCTGCACTTCCACTTCTGCAAGTTTGTCTGAATCCTTATTGCTCAGCGAAATCCTCCCTCACACAAATCACTGGCTCTGTATTCCCAAGGCTTTTTACTGCACTCAGGACTCCCAAGCCAGGGATTTTTCAACCTTCTGGTTTGTGGGGCTGTGAACCCCACGGGGTGAATTCAGACAGGTTTGCTTTGCCCTGGGTCTTGTCCCAGGCCCCCGCAAAGAGCCCATGGCTCCTGTGGGGTCACGCAGGACACACATGAGGACAAACTATGCCAGAAACAGGTTTTGCTCACGGTGAAAAAGCGAGGCTGCTGCTGCAAACCAGGTTATTTGGGGACTTGCTCGTTACCACTCAGTCCTGAACACGGTGATGAAATGAAAATAGAAAAGGGAAGGAGGAAGGGATTGCACTGCTCGGGGCTGCGATGCCTCCACAGCCCGGCTCTGGGGAAAGCTCTTGATCTCTCAGACCTGCAGTGGCCCCTCTGCAGAGAGGCAGCAGGGGGAAAATCCAGCCCATCCGTCCCTCCTCACCCTCTCCCAGCACAAATCAAGGCAGCTGTGATTAGAGGCAGGGCTGGAGAGGGCAATGCTCAGGGATGGAGGGATCCCACGCCTTCCCCCGCCAGCACGTCAGGCTAATCAGAGCCACCAGCTCCTCCCGACTCTCTGAACACTGCCCGTGCTCTCCCTGGAGCTCAGCTTTGATTTCCAAGCCTGTGGTGCTGTAAGAACAAGTCTCAGCTGGTTTCACAGCCCGGCCTGAGGTTTAGGTCAGGAGTGGCTGCTCAGATCCCTGAGGATCCCCTGCCTCGAGTGTTTGCTGCACAAGCTGGGAGCTGCACTCGGGGTGTCTGTGATCCCCTCCTTCCCTTTGCAGGCACCTCACGGGGTGAGACAGGGGCATGGCTGCAAATGTAGGACCCCAGCGTGGCAGGAACACTCCTTGGGAAAGCAAGGATAGGGAAAATACAAGTACAGCATCACAGCAAATTAGCCCCATCATTCTTAAAGGCTGATGCACAAGTGCATTCGCAGATGTGCCATGTCTTCAGCAGGCGAGGGATAACCCTGAGCCAGGTGTCTCAGAATGGCTTGAACTGGTAGAGACCCTAAAAATCATCTAATTTCACCTCCCACTACACCAAGTTCCTCAAAGCCCCATCCAGCCTGGCCTTGAACACTCCCAAGGATGGGACAGCCACAGCTCAGGGTTGAGGGAAGGGAGTTGCAGGGGCATTGGTTGTTTCCCTTTGCTAGAACAGAGGCTGTGATAGCAAAATCATGGCAGCAGCTGGATGCTTTTAGTCAGGAAAAAAAGACAAGTCAGACTTTCCTGAACTTCATCCTGTAAGAAAAAAAAAGAAGTTGTCCATGTTCTTCCTCCTCCACCCCACTCTGTGAGAGCCAGGGTGTCCTTTGTGGATACACTGAGGAGTGTGAAGGTGACTGTACCTAACTGGACGCCTGATTGCTCCCTATGCCAGCAATGTGGCACTGCTTTCTGAGGGGTTTTCTGCAAATTGCATGACCCAAGTCCATTTAAACACGGGGAGAAAGGCAGGATATGCCTGATCCAAAGGGCAACTGACCTCTGCAACTCATCTGCCGGTGGTAAATAAGGTGTTTGTCTCACAAGCTGCTCCAAAGTGAGCACAGCCAGGTAAGTTCAGGACCAGGACTTGGTTTAAAACATTTCTCAGCCTCAGCCCAGGCAGGGAGCAGTTCTTCAGTCTCTGGGGATTTGCCAAAAGGGCAAATCTCACTGCTAATAAGATAAGTGAGTGCATAAACAAGCAGCACATGTGCCTGGTAGAGCAGGGACAGCTCTGCCAGAGGAAGGATTTCTTCTCCTGGATGGCACAGGCAGCCAAGGAGACAGGATAAGTCCTGTCCTGCTGCTCCTTGGCTACTCCATGAGACACCACCACACTGGCAAAGGTAGCATTCCTTACAGACCTCATCAAAGGCAGAGCATGTTTAAAGAGGAAAACATCCTGGCAATAAATAGGCAGAACTTGCAGCCCTGAGCAGCCCATCTGAATAAAATCAGTGTTGTTTGAGAGCTGCCCAGGAAGAGACTCCAGGGAAAGAAGAAGATGGACTCTGTTCATAATGCATCCTAAAGGATCCCCACATCCTTCAGCCAGACCCAAACAAAACACAGATTAGAGGCTTGGGTGGACTCCTGTTAAAGGCATTCTTTTCCTCTGACTTCCTCAGAGGTCAGACACAAAAAGGGAGTGAGGTGTCAATACAGTACCAATTCTTCTGTCCCCAGGACCTCATTAGCACAGGTGAAAAATCATTGCAGTGTAAAAAAATCACATCCCAAAACTGGTGCTCTGGAAGTCAACAAATTAATTTCAAGGTGAATGAAAATGCTTCATTTTAGGAGGTTTGGTTCTGATTTCAGTTGATTTATGAGGGGTTTTTTTCAATAATATTTTTTTAACTGAATAAATGAAAACACTATTTACTTCCTTCACTGGTGCCCAATTTCCAAATTCAGGTACAAAGTTTAGGGGAAAAACCCTCTTGACCACCTTTCTGTGCTAAAGCTCCATGGCCCAGGGTGGTGAGCCCCAAAGTGGTGTCAGAAGGAATAAAATTAATTTCTGGAAAATAATAGTGTATTTGCTGGAAAAAGTGGCAGCAGGGCTGGAGTTTGAGTGCCAGGATGTGGCATTCCCAATCCCCAGCCCGTGAGTCAGCACTGGGATATTGCTGCTTTCCAGCAAAGCACCTGAAGGCAACTTGGGATGTGTCCAAGAGCTGGCTTGTAGGTGGGGCTGAGGTATTCCCGTGGGAAGGGCTGAGGTGATTCCCATTTGGGCCGTGCCAATCTCTTCCCTCCCCTGTCAGCATCGGTGGTCACCTGCTTCACTGCACTTGTGGCAGGCAGGAATAATTCCCTCCCCTTAACACACTGGTTTTATGAACTGCAGCAGATGTTTCAGAGCACACATTCCCTGCCAGAAAGAAGGGAGGAACATGGAGTTGTTTAGCTTGGGAAAGCCCTCTCAGATCATCAAGTACAACCATTCCCCCAGCATTGCCAAGCCCACCACTGACCATGTCCCCAAATGCCACGTCTACACTGCTTTTAAATCCCTCCAGGGATCTGTCCTGGACTCTATCCTGAACAGCCTGTTCCAGGGCTTGACAACCCTCTCCATGAAGAAATTTTTCCCAATATCCAACCTAAACCTCCCCTGGCACAACCTGAGGCTGGCTGCTCTCACCTTAGCGCTGCACAATGGATGGCTGACAGTGCAGGAGGAGTTTTGTCTGGCCAAGCTGCACAGCCAAAGCTGGAGCCCAGCCAGGACAAGGGGCTCCTACTGTCTCCTCCTGTTCCAGCCAGACATCCCAGGGGATCATTAACAGCTGCACGTGACCGGCAGCAAGAATTAATCACCAAAAGTTGTTACTTCTCAAAGGCAAGTCATGCTCTGTCTCCATCAGGGGTTGGACAGCAGTCAGTAACAGTGCTGGCAATTAAAGTTGGGCGAGATCTGATTAACAAGATAATGCTCACTGATCATCCTGTATCTGTGTCCAGCCCAACCACAGGGCTTTTTTCCCTTAGCTGGTATTTTTCACCTACCTGGAGGAACAGGGATCGGCAGCTCAAGACTACTTTAAGCAGTTGAGCTGGGCTGCAGTTCCTCCACTCCTCAGACCCCTTCAGGGCAGGCAGGGACTTAGGGAATGCAGGAGTCACAAGTGCCTTGAACCCGCTCCAGCCAGCAGCGCCATGGACTTCAGGAGCCATCCCCGTAAGTGTCACCATGGCCCAGTTCAGCAACCATCCCTGGATTCCAATATGTAAATATGATAAGAGGATTGCAGAGAAGAGATTTGTCTTGACTGGGAGATTAGTTTTAGATCGAATTTGGCTAATGTGGGAAATGCTGCTGGCGAGGATGTGACCACTTCAATTAGCTCATGAGTGCTCTTCTGCATCTCTGCTCCCACGCCAGGCAGAGCTGGCAAAGAGGAGCTGGAGAGATGCTGAACTCTGAAGGCAAGGGCAGCACAAGCAGCCCCTGCTCAGCCAGAGGTGTTTCAGCACAGAACCAGCATCTCTCGATCCAGCATTTCCCAAGCACCGTGTTCCCACACCTCCTCCCTGAACCCCGGTGCCCTGCCCCTCCTTGTTCTCTGAGCTCCAGTGTCCCCAGGGAGCTGGTTGCACAGCTGTGCCACAAGGGCACGGGGACAGGAGGGAAGAGATTGCACAGGAATCCACTGCCAGCACTTTGCAGCCTCCTCCCTTGCCGTGGGCCTGGCTGTTCAGCCAGCAGCGTGTGCCTCACCATCACAAATACACTATTATTCTCCAGAAATTAAAAATAACTACATCTCAATAAGGGATTGAGATACTCCTAAGGGAAGCAGAAATAAGGAAAAAGCCACCTGCATCAGAAGGTTCTTGGAGGGAAGAAGCCAGAGTGGGAATCCCTCCATGCATTAACTGCTAGTGCAAGGTCACACTGCTGCGTGGAGTGCTGAGAGATGCAGGACTCTTGTTCAGGAAGCTCTGATATTCCATCAAACCTTTAATCACCTGCCTGTGCCTCCTTTCAGGGGAATGGGCAGCAGCCCCCCACTTGTATTTTGAGGGTGCAGTGCAAGGGGCACATGCAGGCATTCCAGGCAGGAATTGCATCCAGCGCCACACCTCTGAGCGCTCACAGGGAGCTCACACAGCCTTCCTTCAACACCTTTAGTGAGGCTCAAGCCAGAGCAGCTTCTTTGCCACTTTGCAGCCCAGCTCCCCCTCATCCAAGGTTTAATCCCACCATCTGCCTCCTGCAGGTGTCCAGGACCCCAGCACCTCTCTGGCCTTGGAGGGGTTTCCCACTCCAGGCTCCCCAGTTCAGGCAAATCCAAAGACCTTGGAGACATAAAAGGCTTCCTGGCCAGGACAGCCCCCAGGATCTTCCTCCTCAGCACATCCAACCTGCTCCTCCATTCAGCCACCGAGGAAAGCCCAAAACCTTTATTTCAAAGCCTGAGGAATCTCAGAGGGAAATGGTTAGGGCAGGGCTCGGCTTTTTGTTCAACATGTGCTGACTGTGCCCTGAAGTAAGGGACTTCTAGGCTGATTTGGAATATTATAATAGTGCCTTTGTGCCATTTGAAACCAAATCAAAGAAAATGTTCATAAATAGCCCGTGTTAAAGACGGACCCATTTATTTTTTCCCATCCAATTTCCATTCCTTCCCTTTGCCGCATTTGCTAATTATCCAGTATGCATTTGCTTAAAGAAAGCATTTTTCTAGCCTTCACAATCCATCTTCCCATCCTAATGGATCTTGTGGTAAAGTCATTACGGAGACTTTATGAAATCACAGTTATTTCCATGACAACAGTGATGTAATAAAGGTGGGATTATGACATTACTGCAAGATCGAGCTGAAGGACAGGATGGATTTGTTTACCCCAGACAGGGCAAGGGAGAGACTTCATTCATCCAATGTTTCTAAAAGTGCCTTAAGGTCTGCTAATGGAAGGGACATTTTATATCTGTTTTTTTTTTATTTCCTTTTGTTCTACACTTATTTATGAGGGCTCCTTTCCAAGCACACGTAGTTTGGTAAGTTTGAGAGGAGCAGCCTTGCTGAGGATGTATTTACCCATCTCTGTGAAGGGAAACATCATCCCTTCAAGACTCATGGCTCCTGCCTTTCCTGAAAGACATCAATGCCTGCTGGGGAAGGGTTTTCCACCAGTTTAAAGGACCAGCAGGACAGAATTTTCCCCTTTCAAGGGTGGCTGATCTAAGCTGCTTTCTTTTCCAACATTTTAATCAAGAAATCACCTGCAGATGGGTCACAGCGTGAATTGGCTTCCCCATGAAACTAGGTTTGAAAATGGCATTAAACCCCTTTTTTCTCCTTCAGGGAAATGAAACCAGCCTGGGTCTGGCCAGCAAAATTCTAAGCCAAAGCCCACTTTTCTCTCACACCCAGACACACCAGTAAAGTCCTCCTCGAAGTGATTTTTAGCCCTCTCGCTCTTGAGCAATCACTAAATAAACTTAGGTGAAAATGACACAGCAATTCCTAAAGGATCAGAGCATGGAACGCCATGAGACAGCTTTGAAGATAGCTGGGGTTTATGGTTTGGTTTTTTTTGCAAGGAAGAAGGATGAATATTTCATATGGTACATGGTTCAAAAGTTGATTAATGTTTCAGCGTGTGGAAAACCAAGCTCAAGAGACAAGTTTCCTCATGTAAAATTCTTCAAGCTGGCAGCAGGACTTGTATGGCCAACTTCTCCCAGGGTGTGTTTTGTTTAACCCCCTTCAAAACCACTCCTGCCAGTGCCTTGGTGCTCTGAGAGTGTGGTCAGGTCAGGGGGTGGGGTGGCCCTGCTTTGGGGTCCCCAGCTCCCTCTCCTCTGTCACTGCAGCCAGGCCAGATTGCGACAGTGCACAAAGCTTCTCCTCCCCTATTCCTGCTTGACCAACAGGATATTTTTGGGCTGGAGGCACCTTAGGAGCTCCTCCTCCCCTATTCCTGCTTGACCAACAGGATATTTTTGGGCTGGAGGCACCTTAGGAGCTCCTCCTCCCCTATTCCTGCTTGACCAACAGGGTATTTTTGGGCTGGAGGCACCTTAGGAGCTCCTCCTCCCCTATTCCTGCTTGACCAACAGGATATTTTTGGGCTGGAGGCACCTTAGGAGCTGTGACCCCAGTACATCCGATACATGAACACACAGAGGAGAGCCCAAAACTCCCCTGCTTGGAAAGCTCATCTGCTTCAAGTCCAGCCTGAAGCAGCTGCTTCAGCTGCTCCTGCCCCAATTCCCGCTCCTCTAAGCCTTCCCAATATCTCTTCATTGACAGGAGGGAAACACCGTAAGGCCGCGCAGACGTGTTAATGAAATGTGAATTATTAACTGCGGCGTGCTAAGGGAGATAGAGGCAGAGGGGGGGATGACATTTTGCCATTAATATGTAAAATGGGCACCTCTCCCTCCTCTTGCTGGAGGGGAAGAGCAGACTCCAGCCTGTGTCCCATTCCAGGGCCAGGATGGGTAATGAGATAACACGATTGCTGTGTCTCTCGCCCTTTTTCTTTCTTTCTTCCCTGATAAAAGGACAGAGGGAAATGCACACAATTAAAAGGAGGATTCCAACCAGCCCGGAGAGATTCAATGAATAATAATGGACCTCCAGCTGCTAATGTGCTTAAGGACTTCCAAGTCTCGAGTGTCTAACCAGCTTAAGGGTCCGTACCACAGACTTCATTTCTATCCGTAAATGGGAAAGGCAGGCCAGGAGCAGGAGGGGGGAATCCTGTCCCTGATTACAGATGGGATCATCTCTGAGCCCTCAGCAAGAGCATGATGTGACAGCAGCAAAAGAGTAAAGTCAAATTAACAGCGCCCTCAAAGCCAACACCGAGTGTGGGGTGAGGAACATCCTTGCTTAACAACCCCCGTGTGTCACCTACACTTGTAGTCACCCCAAAATACCTCAGAAGAGGGTCTGAGATGCTGCTGGAATAACACCAGCTTCCTCTGTGCAGCTCCTGGTGAGGGAAAGGTCTCTGTTGTGCTGTGACCTGCAGTGCCTGCTCATCTCCCACACCTTCCCTGCAGAAGGGACAGAAGATGTAGCACATGGACGACAGCCAAAGCCACATAAAAATGTCCACCTGAAGATTATCAGAGGGATTTTTTTCTGGCACTTCCCTTGCTTTTTTTCTCTCTCCCATTAAGGCTTCTCTCTCTCTTTCACAATCCATTAACTTTCCCCTTGCAGTCTCCTTTCCTGGGCCCCCCTGACCAAGACAGCCTCCTCTCCTTGACCCTCTCAGCTTTCTACCATGCTCATAAATTTCCACGGAGGATCAAGGAAAAGACTTGCAGAGGGGGAAGAGCAAAAGATAACGCAGAAAGCACTGTCCCAGCCTTGAGTTCTCCATGAAGTTGTGTCCCCCTCCTCCCCATCCAGAGGTTATAGGGTAACTATCACAGATTCAGGGAGCAGCAGCTTCAGAGGCTAGCAACGAGATGATCAAAGGAACAAGGAATGTTAGCTAGGCATGGGCTCCTCAGCCTCGGAAAGGGATACGACAGAGATCTGAGAAACACAAGAAAAGCTCTTTCCATCTCTCCTGGAGCAAGGACTGGGGGCATCAGAGGAAACTCACCAGTTCAGAATGAACAGAATGAGCTATTTTTGTACCCAGCCTGTCTCTATGCCATGGGACTCCTCAGCAGAGGAACTGTGCCTGCCTGGAGCTCAGAAGAGCTCATAAAAAAAAAAAAAAACAACGTATTTTTCTAGCTGAGAGCTCATGTGCGGAAGCTGTTACGTACAAACACACCGCGTGTGGGTGAGGAGGTCCCTGATCTACAAACCAGGGAATAGTTCAACAATATTTCTACAAACTCTGGAATATTTCCCCAGGGGGCTGGGGAAATAACTCCAGAGAATCCCCATTGCTGGTGACCCTGTACTCACACAGGTTTCCAGGAACATGTCAGTGCCGGATTCAGGATCTTGTGTTTGGGGGACGCCTGGTCTGACCCTGCACCACTGCTGTCGTGCCTTCACACCTCGCTAGCTCCAGACAACACATCCCCTCTCCTCCAGCTTCGGGGGAAACCTGCCGGATCCATAAGCAACGGCAAGATGTCCCACGGAGCAGGAAGATGGATGGGAGCTGAACGGGAATAGCTGCTGGCAGCGGGGACGGAGGAGGGAACGGTTGCATAAGCCGGCACTGGAGACTCCGGGGCCCTGGCACAGGAGGCAGGTACAGCACTCGGCACAAAAGGGTTGGAGGAGAGAAGTTGTGTAAGGTTGGCCACGTGTCAGCCCTGCTCGGCTGAATCATGCAAGTTTAAAGGCTTCAAAGCAGGATAAGATCTCGGCGCAGCCACGTGCGCGCTCCTTCCTTCAACCTGAGCTTGGGGAAACAACGGGAGACCGCGAGTGAAAGCAGAGTGGGGTAATTAGCTAATTAGGGGAGCTGACTAATCAGCTAATTCACAAAGGTTTCTCATTATTATTCACGGAGCAAGAATTCTGGAGAGCCCTGGCATGGGGCGAGGTGGAGCCCACTGGGCAGAGGGAGCAAAGCAGGGCACGCTCAAACCCCAGTGGTGTGGGTTAAAACCTTGGCGTCTCCTCAGCCCGACTGGTTTTGTGCTGCTGAGGGACAGAACCAGCCCTGCTTGTGTTCCTTCAGCAGAGGAGCTGCTCTGACTGCTCTTCTTCTGGGCAAGAGGCAGGAGAGCAGAAATTCTCCTCCGTTTCGAGCTGGCAAAGGGAGATTTGTTTGCCCAGAACTCAACAGCTCTATTTAACCTTCTCCTGAACACTGCCCGGGCAGCTCAGACTGCTCAAGTGCTGAAACAATATCACCTAATAAATGCTCAGGGTGGAACAATGCTGCTGCTTCCCTCTCCTTTGAAAGATTGCTCAGCCCAGTGAGACAAATGTCAATAAAAAGAAATTTAAGTTGGGAAGGGAGGGGAGGAGGCGAGAACACGGATGCCCAACCCGCAGCTCTGCCCAGCTCTCCTTTCTTTCCCCGTTCCAGTCCCCTCCGATGTCCTTGTGCATCTCACCGCACATCAGGCTGCTGCTATTCCAGCCAGGATGGATATTTGAACAGCCTTGGATCAATATTTGTGCAAAGGGAAAGCTGGAGCATCACAGGGCTACAAATTAACCTCTTGTCCCGTATCCACTCCGGCACACGAGGCCCGCAGGAGCAGCGGGTTCCCCCGGGGAAAAGTGGGACACATGTCTCATAACACAGGAAAAGGAGAAAGGGTAATAATAGATCCAACCCCAGCTCACTGGCTTTTTTACATCTCTCCCTCAGGTTTGGGGTGGGGGGAATAGCTTTTCTTAATTAGCATCCTAACCTTTTCTAAACAGGTTCAAGGGTGTCTTGGCAGGCTTGGGAAGTGGTGTGAAAGCGGCACTGAGTAACAGCAGCAGAATTAGTCAGGTGTAAAAGAATCTTGCTTTTTCTTTCTGGGGACACGATTAGGGCACCAGTAATGAGAAACACGAAGAACATCCAAGGTTGCAGAAACCTGCTTTTCCCCCGTATTAATGGGAAGCATTACCTCAGAATTGCGTGCTGGGGAGTGGAAAATATTTCTCGCAGCATAAAATCATTGATCCCAAAGTCCTGCCCGAGCTGTCACAGCTGTCACCAGCTGCACCCCAGTTCAGCCCACTGGCAGGTGTCAGATGTGTCCGTGTTGCCTATGGAATGAGATCCATGGCCAAGCCAGTCCTTGCTCCTCAAGGCTGTGCTTCCTTCCCCCACCTACACGTCTCTGGACACATGGATGCACCATCAGAGCAGTTCTGCCTTGGACTGTTCCGCCCACACTCCACACGATCCCAGCTGGATTCCCCAGAAGCCTGGTCCACAAAATCTGAGGGATATTTGCACAGCTCCCCCAATGTTGTTTCCCTTTCTGAATCACCCTTCCTGCCTCGCAGCAGTGATGGATCAATCATTGTGCCAGATTTGCTGTCCCACTTCTAGACAGCTTTCAGGAGACTGTGTGGGTTTCCTGTGTTGGATTTTCCAACCAGCCTTGCTCTGACAACCTTCTACAGAGGGGCTGGAGGTTTCCCTCACAGCTCCTTTCCACGCCATCACAGCTTTTGCCTCAGCTGGACACAGCCAGTGTCTGGATCTGTGCAATTACCCTTCCCTTTTCCAGCCTTGCAGCACAATGGTGGGACAGCAAGGCTTGGACCGTGGCTGCTCACCACATGGAAACAAGGGGATTGCCAAATTCACCCCAGGAGGAAAACGAGCAAAGACATTTATACAAAGAGAAGGGCTTTTGGCTCCCTTAGTCTGCAGGGCCAGACACTCGATGACACTTGCCCCTGCTTTTTCCTCACATTATTTGCCATATTTAGCTTTCTTTCATCCTGCCTTGCCGTCACACTGAGCAAAGAGGGAATGGACGAGACGAATTTGCTCACTGAATAATGCAATGTGTTTTTTTCCTCCTGCTCAGCCTCTGCCTGGGTCTTGTTCCTGGTTTGCAGCAGAGATGTTCCTCTTTTCTCCACGTCTCTTCCAAATCCAAGGAAACTGTTTTGTTTGGGTGGGAAACACAATTTCAGAGAAACAAAAATATTTTTGACCGTCAGAGGGATTTGCAGGCAGAAAGGTGCCAATTAATCCACATTAGAGCGAAATTAGCCTGATATTAGAACGATGGGAGGATGACAAGGGAGAGATCAGCCTCTAATGTCCTCATTAGCCAGTGGTGCTCCTTGTGAGCTTTCCATCAGGTGAAGGAAGCTGTCTGGCTGCGCTTCATTAGCACCTGGGTTAATGACAGATAAGGAGGCAGGGAGATGGGCTGTCCCTCCACCCTTCCTGCCATGCTCCTCCATGGCTCCTGGAGGGAAGTTGATGTTTCCCTCATCTCCTGTGGCTCCTCTATTTGTAATGGCAAGACAGGTGGAACAGGGTGCATTTTTCCAAGCAATAGGTGCGAGTGGTGTTTTCCCCAGAGCCCAGGATGATTTGGGTAGTGCTGGGCTACAGCAGGACCCCTGCACTCCTGGCACACTTGGATGGGGCTAGGCTGAGGAAATCTGCCTTGACAGCCTCACAAACTCTTCCTGCTTCCCTACAACTCCCCGTGTCCTCCTTTTCTCCTTGGCTTTCACAAGATTTTTGCCCTCTCACCATCCTGCGTCACTTTTTCACCCCACTGCTTGCTGGCAGCTGCTCAGCTCCCTGAGCAACCCTTCTGACTCTCTCTTCTCCTTCTGCCAGCCCTGGCTGTTTATTCTATTGTTAAACTCTGGGTTTGGTTCTTTTGGCTTTTTTTAAACATTTTTTCGACCCCGCTGATGTCGGGTCAGATTGTCTGTCAGCACAACATCAGGTTGCCAGCAGATGAAGGACGACTCACAGGGAAGACAACAAGGAGTAAAATCATCACCATCATGACAAAACCACAAAAATCTCCCAAAAGAGTTGAGACTTTCCCAGAGAGCATGCAGATTTGCTCAAGGGTCTCCCTCCAAAAATGCCCCTGGCCTGCAAGGTGGTAGGATTCAGACACATGGCCGTAGAGATAGGAACAACTTCAGTGCGAGCTGAGCATTATCTATGGAGGGGCAGGGCACATCTGCCTGAAGACATGAATTATGCACAAAACCAGGCACAGGGACAGCTTGGAGGTAAAGATGGAAACAGCTTTGATTTGTGCTTCTGAAAGGCCCCTCCAGCGTCAGCTGGAAGAGGAACACAGAATTGTGAATATCCCGCGTTGGAAGGGACACACGAGGATCGCCGAGCCCAGCTCCTGGCCCTGCACAATGCTCTTCACGGGAACACATGGAGCAGGGATGGGATGGAAGGATGCACATGGACCTCTGCTGGGGACTGCAAGTTGCTGGCAGGTTATGGATGAGCAGGTCTGAACCCATCCTTTGTTTCCCCCCTTCCCCCTGAGCATCCTCCCTTGGCCTTGGCTGGAGGCACATTCCGAGGTGAGGGGCTCCTTTGACCTGCCTGCTGCCCAAATCAGCACAGCTTCCACAGGAGAGCCAGCAGGGCAGCAGGGATAATCCTAGAACCTGAAACTTTGCAGGAATGGCTATCCTGCAGGTGACCATGCCTGGGAATCCTTGCTGGTGCGTGTCGTTCTTCCTCGGGAAGGGACAGACTCGGCAAGGTCACTGGGTAGAGCCAGTGAGGTAAGGTAAAGGCACATGAGGTAAAGCCAGGAGAGGTTACTACTGCTAGAAGGGGGTTTTGGACCTACAGGCTGGTTGTTTTTTTCCTCTCTGAAAGTCACAGAAGACCTTTCCAGATCCAAACGTTTCCCACATTAGTACCGCCACTCGTTTGCCTCCAAATTCACTCCATAACTGCGCCTCGCAGTCCCTCTTTCACACCCACTCCCACTTCACGGAGTGCCATGAGCAGGGAGACAGGCACCAGAGCCATGCCCAGTGGGCACCCAGCCAAAATCATGGGCCACCTTTTCCTGCATCCTGGCAAGAGCAGCTGGAGGGTGGGCAGAAGGCAGCTTTGTGATTAAATAGCATCACGACACAGCAGCTCCTGCAATGCGAGCCCTCAGACGGCTCTTTTAGCTGTCTCTTGCCCCTGGATTTAATTCCCTGGGGATCTGGGGTGCTTTAGCAGCACCCCTTTCCCAGATCCAACAGCACAGATCAGCCTGCACAGGGACACCGGCAACAGAGCTTTGCTTTTGGTTCCTTCGCCATCCCAGTGTCGCGGTACTGCCAACACTGCTCTGCCGCCCCTTCCCTCCCTCCCTCGTGCTCTCCCCCCTCCTTCCCTTGTTCCTTTTAATTAGCAACTTTTCCTTTGTTCCCTTTAATTAAGCGAGGGGAGGGGGAAGCTGCTGTCAGCCACATGAGTTATTTTCCCCGCGCACCAGATCAAAGGCCGGGAGCTCCCGGCTCGTCCTTAATTTGGGCAAAGCCTCTTTTCTTTGTGGTTTCTCCATGGATGGTGGTTGGGATGCTGGGCTGGAAAGGGAGGGCTGAAACCCAGGAGGGGGAGCTGGGAGAAGGACTTTGGCTCGTCTCCTTCAGGGAAGAAGCGAAGAGGAATTTGGGTGGCACCTGGCGTGTGGGCACCTCGGGCAGGTTTGGGTGAAACCTGACGGTCCAGACGCTCCCCTCGGGGAGGGGGACAGGACCTGGTTTGATGTGGAAGGGGCTTGCAGCTCTGCCAGGGCTTTAATGGAAAGAGAGCACTAATTATGGGAAAGTGTGGCATTCACATTTTCTGGAAAAATTCCTTCATCCAGGATTTTTCCCCTGGGAAGCTGAGAAGCCTCAGAGAAAAAAGAAAACAATAATTGTCTGATTTGCTTCTCCTGTGTTTTGCTGCTTTGAAATGTGTTTGGAGATTGTCTACCAACAGGTGATTGTTTCATTGGTTTCTGCTGTAAATTGTTTTGACTCATTGGCCAACTGGGGCCAAGCTGTGTTGGGACTCTGAAAAAAGTGACAAGTTTTCATTATTATCTTTTTAACCTTCTGTAAGTATCCTTTCTGTATTCTTTACTATAGTTTAGTATAGAATTCTTTAATATAATATTGTATCATAAAATAATAAATTAACCTTCTGAGAACATGGAGTCAGAGTCATCATTCCTTCCTTCCTCCATCTGGGGAGCAACCCAAATGCAATAGGAAAGTAAAGTCAAATGTGGGAAAACAAACCTCTGAGGGATTTGGGAAAGAGAGGCCTTAGCTGAAGGTATGAGAAAGGACCATGGTATAATGTCACTTTTTTTCAAGCACTCTGTGTCTGTCTGGGTGGGCAGGACATATTCAGGGTGCAAAAACTTCCAAGACATTTAGCTTTCATTTAATTTTTAATTTGGATCTAGCACCACAGTACTGCAGGACTGGACATTTACTCGCCCTGAGCTCAGAAAACCCTTACCTCACTCCAGGGATTTGCACCTCAGGGCTGGAGTCTCTGTAATTGTATCTCTTTGGGACCATGGGGCTGTAGCAGGGTGAAATTCTTATTTTACAAAGCTTTATCCAGTTATTAAAGTGCTTTAGAGCCTCTCTGTCTCACAAGCCATGCTGCATTTTTGGTCTTTATCATTCCTGCTTATCTGTGCCATGTCCCAGATTTTCCACATAATTTTAATAACATTTTGGGGGTGAAACAGGTCATAATTCCATGCTGGAAAAGAGAGCTCCAATGCTCTACCCATCCAGCATCACCCTGAAGTATGGAAAGTGTGAGCAAATCCAAACTTTGAAAACACCTCCTGTCCAGCTCGTATCTAAAGTTAAAGAAAACTAAAAACTCATAATCTAAGATTAAGGTCCAGAGTGTTGTCTTATAACTGGGTATCAGAAGGCAGAGGGCTGTTAATTAACTTTCTATTGATGAAACAAAGCACACGGAGAGGAACCTTGCTAATCTCTTTTGTGCTAATCAGCACACATTATTAATTTTGCTGGAAAGAAAAAAAAAAAAAAAGAAAAAAAAAAAAAAAGGTCCTCCTCTTCCCACTTAAACTCAGGTTTAATAGGGCTAGAGCGTGGTTTCACATTTCCCAGGCTTCATTCTTTGAATGACATATGTTGCAGTGCATTTCCTAGTGCATTATGAAGCTTCAGCATAAATAATTCAAGCTAAACTCCAGTTGTTAAAATAAACGAGCAAAGTATCTTTGGTGATTAATTATTCCTACCGCCTCCCCCTCCCTGTCAAAAGTACAAGCACATGTGCCACAGCTCAGGAAGATGTTTTGGTGTGACCCAGGGCATCCCAGAATGTTTTAGCTGGCACAGGGGGGATCTGGATGCTCGGGTTTGCTGGAAGTGCCTGCTCAGCCTCAGGGAAGCCGGGAGGTGTCAGCAATCTAAGCCAAGAAAACCTCCAAAAACTTCAGGGATTCAATGCCAGATGAATTCCCAGTTACCCAGCAGATCTGTGTGACTCGGGTTTTCACTGGGATGAGGTTCAAGTTCTGGGTGGCCAGGTTAAAAAGTTTAAATAAATGGTAATAACCACATTCCCTGGGTCCTTCCAGGGGGACAGCACTTCCACAGGGACACTGGGACACCCAGTGCCCATGGCTGGGTCCTGCCTGGCCCTGTCTGGAGTTTTCCTCCTTCAGCCACTTGGGAAATAACATATTTCCTTTTAGGGAAGGAAATTTCCTTGAGGATTTCCTCTCTTACCCCCTCCTCCCACTCAGGAGGGGACTCTATTTTATTCCTCCCACTAATGATAGGGTCACAGCCCTGGGGTGGCACCAGGTATCCCTTTGTGAGGTGAGCACAGCTGCCACCCCGCTGTGCCCATCCAAGGGTTGTGGTACCCCAGGAGTCACCAGGAAGAACCACCACTGTGCTTTCCCCATGTGTCCCCTTGCTCCTCTCCCTGCCCTCCGCCCTGCCAGCTCCGATTAGGAGCAGGGCAGTGCTGGCATCCCTCAGGCTTCTCCTGGCACCAAAATGTTGCATTGGTGGAAGCACCTCCAGGCTGCCACTTTCCTCCTGCCCTGGCATCCAGGCAGGAATGCAGACCTGCAGGCACAGTTCTGCTGGACAATAAACACCTTCCCCTGTCCCCAGACTGCCACAGGCACAGCCTTTGGCCACCAGGATGAGATGGGGGGACCAAAACAACGGGATACATCTGCCAGCAGAGCTGGACAGATGGAAAAACCCAGGCATTAAACAAACCCTGCAGATGTTTCACGACCAGCCACGAAAAGTATTTCATTTAACAGCTCAGAGCTATTTATGGAAATCACTTAATTCACTCTATTTTTTTTCCTGCCTCTCCTTTTTTCTCCCTCTTCTCCCCCCACTCGGTCACTGGAGCTGCTCACACACCGGATTGTTCTGCCAGAGGTGCCCACCTGGAGTCAGAGGTGCCTGTAACAACATCCTGTCCCATCGCTGCAGGAAAAGTGGGATGCTGTGAGAGCACCAGCTGGCTGGGCATGGCAGGTGAGAGAAAAACTAACTTCCCCAATTAAAAAGAAAATGGAAATTCGATGAAGGAGAGGGGAGCAGAAGTAGGGCAGCCTCTGAGCAATGCTGGGGAGTGCTTTCCACGCCTCGCTACATCCACCTCTCTTCCAGGATCACAAACTCTCTAGGAGAAAAACCAAGCTGCCACAAACACCAATTTTTACTCCTGCAAATGCTCTTCACCTTCCCCCTGACAGCCCTCTGGAGCAGGGCAGAGCAAGAGAAGATGGACCATTGACCCAGGACGAGGGCATGGGGCACTGGGGAGG
The DNA here is from genome assembly GCF_015832195.1 of Motacilla alba alba. NCBI lineage: Eukaryota > Metazoa > Chordata > Aves > Passeriformes > Motacillidae > Motacilla > Motacilla alba. The sequence continues at coordinate 2,586,971 of NC_052021.1, forward strand.
CTCTCACTGAGGCAGCCACAGAGCTGGAACGCTGGCTGGAGAGGGAGAGTGGAAATTCCCATCGGGAGAAAGCGAACATGATGGATGGCACTCCCATCACCCATCCCCACAGCTCACCTCCTACCATCTCTCTTCACTTAGTTCCTTTTTTTTTTTTTTCTTTTTTGATTGCTAAAGCTATTCTGCCCCTTTTTGGGTACAGAAGCATCCAGAGGGACCCAGTCTGAATCAAGGCCAAGCACAGCACTGCCCAGCCTCCATGGAGGTGCACATCCCAAAATCCAGCCTGAAGATGCCCCTAAAGCCAGCCTGCTCAGAAGGTGAGGGGCTGGAGGGGGGTCCTGCCACGTCTCCCAGCTCCCACAAGGTGGCAGATCTCCATAATTGTTTTATCCTGCTCGGAAGCCCACCGGCGGCAGCCGCTCTGCCTGGAGGGGAGCTGAGTCCCAGCGAGCTGTTTTCCATGAATAAGATGGTTTTTTCGCACATGTAAACTGTGATTTTTTAATGAAATGAATACGCCTGTATAAATTTGCAAAAAAGCAGCACCAAAAAAAAAAAATCTAGGACGAGGCACAGTCAAATCCTGGCTGCTGGTGCGTCCTGGGTGATGGCAGAGTTCAGAGCAGACGCGTGGCAAAGCAGGAGGATGCCGGCTAGGCAGAAACCCAGGAGGGAGCAGAGAGGTTGTTCAACAAGGTTCAGAAGGTGGGGAGGAGATTTAGAGATTAGGCCAGATCAAAAGGATAATTATTTTTGTTACATTTCCCTATCTGCATCACTCCACCGGTTCTGCGAGCAGCCGAGAGGCCGGGCTGATTCTCGAGTTTCCAATCATGCCTGGTGTAAGGAACACGTTTCTAAAGCCTCAGCAATAAATTCCAACCTTTCATCAGACCTGCCTGCTGTGTGTTCAGGAGCTGGAGAGGCAAACCCCGTGAGACCTGGAGATTTAGCTTCCAAAATCTGGAAGCTTTAGGCTGCAAATGTTTCCCTTGACACCTCCGAGGCATCAAGGAGCATCAATGCAGGTGCACAGAATCCCCCCAGAGATGAAGGAGCTGTATTTGGTCAGAGTTTGGCACCTCAGTTTGGTCACCAATGTCACCAGGATTCAACTTGCTGGACTTAGGGAAAGCCACTGGTGCCATGTAAAGCATGGCTGCTTGTCCCATGATGGCATGTATCCCTCGCACACATCCACTCACCAAATCCCTGGCCATAAGTGAGGGTGAGGAGCACAGGCGGGATTTGCCTCCTGCTCCACCTGAAGCAGCATCCTCAGCTAAGCAGCCTTCTCCGGGAGGAGGATTTCCCAGTGGTGCAATCCTGAGAAGGGATGATAGGGATCAGAGCACCTCACCACAGCTCCCACCTCTTGAGCACCTGCCAGCCGTGGGGGAATCGGGCGCTTGGTAGGGATGAACATCAATGTGTGGGTGCGCAGCAGCTCTGCCCACATGGAACCAGCTTCCCACTCCTCCATGAGTCACCAGCTCCCTGTCAATGCCACACATCTGGTCCCCAGAACCCCCTGGCCAGCAGGACCCCTGTCTTCCATGGGAAAGGAGGCCTCCCCAGGAGGAGCAGGATGCTCAGAGCTTGGACAAAGCTCCCTCTTGCTAAGGCCAGCTATGTGACCACAGATCTTGATGATGACCCCAACAGCTTTTGGGGCTCCCTGTCCCTCTCCTGCCGCCACCAGAGCCAGCTGTCTGCTCCCAATTCCGTATCAATACCATGCTTAATTTACAGGGCAATAAAAGTTAATTAATGCCATAGTTACAAAGCCATTACAACGTAATTATTGTTTAATTGGATTATAAGTTATGCAATTTCCGACAAAGTGCTTATTGCTTATGTAATAAACCAGAAGATATTTACAAAGTGATGAATTGCTGCGGTGTCAAGCACCCAGAAGAGCATTGGGATGATTGGGAAGGGGGCTGCATTTCCTTGGCTTGGTTGGGAACTCCTCCATGTGCCAGCATCACCTCCTGCTGCAGCCCTGGCACAGCTTCCCAAATCTGCTGGCCTTTAGGCCGCTGAAGACATTGATTCCAGAGAGGCTGCTTTTGGGAGAGCAAAGGGGGAAAGAGAATAGAGGGGGAAAGAGAACAGAGGGGGAAAAGAATACGGGGAAAAAGAGAACAGAGGGGAAAAGAGAACAGAGGGGAAAAAGAATAGAGGGAAAAAGAGAACACAGGGGAAAAGAGAACAGAGGGGAAAAGAGAATAGAGGGAAAAGAGAATAGAGGGGAAAAGAATAGAGGGAAAAAGAGAATAGAGGGAAAAAGTGAATAGAGGGGGAAAGAGAATAGAGGGAAAAAAAACAGAGGGGGAAAGAGAATAGAGGGGAAAAGAGAACACAGGGGAAAAGAGAATAGAGAGGAAAAGAGAATAGAGGGGAAAAGAGAACAGAGAGGAAAAGAGAACAGAGAGGAAAAGAGAATAGAGGGGGAAGGAGAATAGAGGGAAAAAGAATACAGGGGAAAAGAGAATAGAGGGGAAAAAGAGCAGAGGGGGAAGGAGAATAGAGAGGAAAAGAATAGAGAGGAAAGAGAATAGAAGGAAAAAGAGAATAGAGGGGGAAAGAGAATAGAGGGGGAAAGAGAATAGAGGGAAAAAGAATAGAGGGGAAAAAGAATAGAGGGAGAAAGCTCCCCAGCAGCAGAGTATCCATGCAGGACGCTGCTTTCCCAGCTGCCCTTTCCCATTGGATGAGCTTCCTTGTCCCTTCCATGAGTGTGTCACCATGTCCCTGCACCCAGAGAGCTTTGGGGACACACAGGGCAGCGCCTCAGAGCAGCACCTGGGGCTAGGCATGGCTTCAGTGGTATCAGAGGATGATTTAATTCCCTCTTGGCAAGGCTGCTGGGATTTGGTGAGTGGGAGAGGGCACCCACGCAGGGCATCCCTGAAAGTAAAAGGGACCAAGCACATGGAGCTCCACCAGCTTGGAATGCCCAAATTCTGCCCCACAGGTCTCAGTGCACCCCAGACAAGCTCTGGGTCATCAAGCTCCTGGCCAGGAAGGTCCTGGAGCAGCAGGATCCCTGCGCAGCAGCCCTGGAGTGCTGTGTGATCTCAGTGCTCTCGAGAGCAGTGAATTAAAAAGGGAAAAAAAAAAAAGAAAAAAAAGAGGGTTTTATGATTAATATTGCTGCTAGGATAATTACTGTTATTACTACTATTATTACTGTTTGGATAGGGGCTTGTCATGGTTCATTTGGGGAGGAAAAAGTCACAGCCTGCTCATGGGAAAATGGGTGAAACATGCTGAAGGCCATTCATTGCATGACTCAGGGCCAAACAACCCTCATTTTTTTTCTGCCATGAAATATTATGAGCTGCCTAATAGGCAGCCAGAGCCTTTCTGGCTTCCCCCACACACCTCCCCAAAATTCCCTGCTCCACACACAGCCCATCTGACCCATGGAGCAAGGCCCCATCCTGCTCCTGAGGCTCCTACAGTTAAAAGGAGCTGCCATAAAAATGCAACTGAGCACTTTTCCAGCCGAAATTGCAGCTGCTTTGAATTCCTGGCAATTAAAAGTTTGACTGGAGTGGGGGAAGGGAGCCATTTGAATTTCTCTCACGCTCGCTTTGTTTACTTTTATAAGCTCTTTGTAACAATTTTAGGTTGCTGCATTGTTATCTAAACAAGCTGCCTCTCTGAATCTGACTTATTATTTTATGGGAAATTCTCAGCTTTGTGCCCCTGAGTTAAAATAAATAATAAATCAACCAACAACCTGGAAACAGCCTGAGTATTCCAATCCCAGCTCCCGGTCCAGCTGTATTGAAGTGGATGAAGTGGCCATCATCCCAGCCACTTTCATGTGGCACCTCCTGAATTATCTCTTTGTGACATTTCCAGCTCTGAAAGAGCAGTGCAGGGATTTGGGATGTTGCTTTTGTGAATGGGATTTAAAGCTTCTTTTCATAACCCTGACCCGCTTTACCCTTTAACGTAACAAATCAATCTCCCCTTTAAATTGTTTAGCTTCTGCTCAAACACGGGCACTCTTACTGATGTAAATATTATGTTTGCTCACTTTATAAGCTCCTGCTGCTCTGTAGGATTGCTGTAGGATCCTCACACAAAGGGGCAGAGGGATGACAACACCCCGCTCATGCTCCAGGCCGGGGTGTAGGGCGGCCCCACAGGGCTCAGCACTGAGCACACGTGGCAAAGGGGTCACAAACCAGGCAAACTTCAGCTGATCTCAGCCAAACAAAGCACCTGCCTTTGGTTTGTGACATCTCCTGCGTCACCTGGCTGCTCCCTGTTTTCCAGAGGCTGCTCGCAGTGAGGTTAAGGAGAGTTCTGCTACTGAAAACAGATTTTTTTTTTTTTTTCTCTCTCCAAACTCATTACTTTGGGCATGACTACACACAAAAAAACTTTCTCTCAGTTTTCAGCTCCAGTTTACAGGCCAGCCCCCAAAAATCAAAGCTCCAAGCACAGAGGCATTCCTATTATCCAAGAACATCTAATAATATTTAATCCTGCTAAGCTCTGAACACACCGATACCTTCTAGCAATGAGAGCTGAGCCTTAATTAACAGAGGTTAATTAATAAGCCAGAGAGTGGGAGGAGGAGGGAGGGGCAGCCTCACAAGGGAACCTGAATACCTCTCCTAAACCTCAGCAAGCTCCCAGCGTGCTGCTGTGACTGTGTTTTCAGAATGGCTTCTAAACTCTTGCTCTGCTTCAACATACAGAGCCCAAAATAAAGGACTGGGGTGTGGATGCTTGGCCGCTGCAAAGCCCATCCCAGGCTGTGTTCCCTGCTGTCCCTCAGGAGCCCGTGGGATGTCTGAAAAGGAAGTGAGCTGAAGAGGGGAAGGTAGCAGGGCTTTCTGCAGGAGCCAAAGCCAGAGCTATTAGGGGTGTTTTATGAGCTTCACTCTTCCCATTTTCTGTCTGGAGAGACGCAGCCGCCGGGCCAGCTCGGCACGCTGCCCGTGCCAACCCCTGCTTCCCTGGGAGAAAGCTTCCCAGGCTGGAAAAGCCACATGCCAGGCTCACCACGAAGCCTTCACTCAGCCCCTGGGACAGCCAGCCCCACCCCTGGGACACCCCTGTCACCTGGGCTCACCTGGGCTGCAGCAGCAGCGGCCGCGTGCCGGGAGCCAATTCTGCTCCGTGGGCAAACAGAAATTATTGTCCCAGCTCTGTTTGCTTTCACAAGATAATGAAAAGCTGATTTTGTGCCAGGGAACAGTGACAAAATGCCACATTGCCACCCTGCCAAAGTGCTGTCTCCCTGGCTTTCCAGAGTTTGTCCTTTGGGGCCTCCCCAGGACCAAATCCTGCGGTTCTGCTGGAGGCAGGCACCCACCAAACACAACACTGCCAAACTCAGGCCTGCAACTACCCTGCTACAGGTGTTTTCCCAAGGAATGTACAGCTGGTGGGCAAAAATGTGAGGTTCAAACACCAACTTAGCATTGCCAGAAAAGCATCAATTATGCTGAGGCACAGAATATCCCATTTTATCACTCAGATACGTATTTCCTATCAAAAGATGAGCATGGAAGCCTGGAAAGCAACACAGACTTAGAAGAGGCCAGCACTGAAACCATCACCCAGAAGCATTTCTGCCAAACAGAAGTCCCTGCCCTGAAGCTGAGATGAAAGTAGATGAAAGGAAATACAGTTGGTAATAAATGAATCAGGGAAAAAGGCAGGGGAAGTAGGAGGCAGGAGAAGGGCTGGCAGGACACGGGCTGTGCTTCAGCAATGTGTCTCTGCCTTGTAGTTGGCATCAAGACCCGCCCTTTCCTAAACTTTCCATTCTCCCAGTTCCTTCCCCCTGAGCCTTTTTAAAGTAAGAAAAAAAACATGGAAAAAAAGAGGGGGGAAAAAAGAGCAGACAAATCTTTTTTTTTTTCTTTTTTTCTCCCCCAAATAATTATTGGGGTTTTTTTTGGCGAAGAGCAGATAAGGAATGCTGCAGTGTTCGTCATCATTAGGTTAGAGAGGCTGCCAAGCTGTAATAGCATTACAGCTGCAGGCATTGTGGGTAATGCCATGCAAATTGCTCCAAAGGCGTTGGAAAGGAAGGCCAATGTGCAATGTGAGAAGGACACTCTCAAGTACTCTCCCCAACACAGTTTTTGTACTCTGCTTTTTGGGACACTCTAGCAGAAGTTGGCAGATAAAGCCCCTGTGGTTGCTGCTCCACCCCGGGCTGAAATCCCATATGGATTCCTGCATTCTTTAGTAGATCCCAGCAGCATCCATGACTTCAGCAAAGCTCTGGGGGCAAGCAGAGCCATCATTTCATCCTCAAAGTTCACCCTTTGGTTTCTCCCCAGACCCCCTGGAAGCTGCAGAGCACTGTGAAAGTGGGAAATTTCAGCCAGGTGTGGAATAGCTGGAGGGAAAGATAAGCCATGGGCCGTGCTTCATTCACTCAGAGTGATGCCAGCAGCAAGGAGAAAGGGGTGAAGCTGCTCATCCACAACCCAAATGGCACCTCTGACATCAGGCTTGGCTGCCAGAGCTCCAAAAGCCCTCCACTCTCCCAACAGCCATTCTCCCAACAGCACCACCTATTTTTGTCTTCTAAGAGGTCCCTCCCTCTCTCCTCACACCCTTGACCCAGTGGGAATATCCCCCCCATCTAATCCCACTCTCTCCAGCCCCTGGAGCGACCTGAGGATGCCTGCTGCTGAGTTCAAGGGTCTCCTCATCTAGGAGACCCAACCTCATCAAGGTCTGCAGCAGCAGCTAATTTTTTGCTCTGCCTTTTTTTTCCCCCCCCCCATGCAATTAAGTGCAGCTCCCTAATTGGAGTGCTGTGAACTATTTATAGCTTTATAATGACCATTTACTACAGCAACACTCAGATATTGGGCAGGGAAAGGAAAAAGTCAGTAGCCTGGATGGTGATCAAACCACGTGCATCAGAGAAGGACTTCTCCAAGGAAAGGTCAGCAGCTTGGCAAGGCAAGGCAGGGAGAGGCAGCAACGGGACAGAAGTGCTGTTATTCCCTTTTCCACTGCTGGGGAACAGAGGGATGAATCTCCATGCCCCACGTTCACAAAGCACCAAGATTAGAGCATTTCTCTATCCATAAACCTGTGGTTTATGGGCAAGGCCAGGTTTTAGGGCTAAGAACACCCTAAACAGCAGCTCCAGGGGAGCCTGCAGAACCCAACAGATGTTTTCCCAGATTATCCCAGTTCGATCACTACGTGAACACATCCCACATGATTCAGGAACTATTCCTTTTCTCTGTGTCCATATGCTGTTCGTGGGATGATTAATCACAGTCTGAGCTGTAAGATCTAATTGCTTTTCTGTGTTTTAATAAGTGAAAGAAGGTGGCCCTGCCCCTGGCAGGGGGTTGGAACAAGATGATCTTTAGGGTCCCATCCAACCCAAATCATTCCAAGAATCTGTGATAGGCCATTTATATGTGTATAAGAAATCAGGAGTGGAGACCACATAGCTCTTCGGGAACAGCATCTTTCCAATAATGTGATATGATTTTTTCCAAAAAAAGATGTTTCCAGTCATACTGTTGTGAACAAAAACCTCTTGCAAAAAGGAGGGATGTGACAGCTCTGGGGGAATCTCATTTATTGTAGGTTTTTTCCTCCATCTCCTGACAAGAGCTCTCAGAGGGAGCCAAACTCTGATCGATCTTCACCTTTGTGATCCTGATTTCCTAATTCTGAACTACGTGGTTTAACCTTGCATGAACAGCGGCTTCCATAAAATTAGGTAACAATGATCAAAACCTGTGTTTTCCCAGCAAATGCTGTGAATTTGAGGTGCAGTTTGTCCCTTTTTTTTTTTTTTTTCCCCTATCTCATTGTGTTTTTAAGGCAGTTGGAATCAAGAGGAGACTCCTTGACAGATGAAGAGAGGCTGGTCCTACCCAACTTGACAGCACCAGTTTAATAGGATCTCTTTCAGAATTGTTAATAAGGAGCTTGAGAAATTGGTATGCCAGGGCTGGAAACACTCATGGAGAATGAGGAGATGCATCAAGAGCCCTTTGTATGCTAACTTTCTGATGGAAAATTGGAGACAAGGATGGATACAAAGTGCTGTCAGACACTCGTCGTATCAAGAGGAAAAACATCTCGGTGCTCAGAGAGCCCAGGCTCCCCTCGCCTCTCTCCACAACTGCCACATGGACAATCCGGAGGGAAGGAGGTCCAGACTGACCTCTTCCAGGCTTCAAGCAGAATTACAGATATCCCTTTTTCAGCAGCACACGGCCCCTTCCTCTTCCCACTCCAGTTTTGTAGCAGTGGGAATCCCGGCCATGCTGGAGGCTCGGCAGGAGGGGATGCTCAGGTGGCAGAGGGGGCTCAGCTGGAGGTCACCTGCCTTCCTTTCTGCTCCCTGCTCCAGCAAAGGGTCTGTCTCCAGCTTCAAAGGCATGTCCTGAAACTCTCTGGAACAGGAGACTCATTTTTCATGCTGAACGAGATGAAATTCCCACTGTTACCTCATTTACATCTCAATGCTGGTAACTTATAGATGGCTATTATTTATAGACATGTAAGACATCCATTTCTTATTCTGTGGGATACAGTAAGAAGAAAAATACCCATCTTTCTGTTCACCTTTTCTGGATTGTTTCTTTCTTTTTCTTTTTTTTTTTTTTTTTGTTTCCTTTTTTATCCTTTGCTCAAGTTTGACTGTTGCTGAAAATTTGCAAATAAATAAAGGAGTGAACAGCCCCATAAAAGCTGATTGTTTCCTCCTCCTGCAAAGATTGTCTTTGTGAAGAAGATTAAAAATCCTTCCATGCTGCCGAAGATAAAGGTATCCCTGGGCGAGAATAAGACATAAAAGAGGTTACTACACACATCTCTGGGCTGTGTGGACTGCTAATTCGCACTGGTGTCATCCCTGCTCGTCCATCTCTACTCTTTCTTCCCTCTCTCCACAAAAGGAAAAGTTGTCTTTGCTGAAGGCAGCATTGCTAGGAGCACTTGGGCCCTGAACAAGAACATTTGCTTTCCCAGCTGGCTGCAGGGGGACAGGCTCCAGGGGACCATCCATAAGGGAATCACATCTGCTCCCAGCTGGAATGGAGGCAGCAGGGGAGGCACACGCAGCTCCTCACTCCATGGCACGGGCTGGTGGTAGAAGAGCTCGCACTGAGTTGGAAATTCTTTGTCACAATGAGCTCACCACTTGGTCTCCAAGAAGAGGTGCAATCGTGGACAGAGATCCCAAGCCTCAAGCTTTAGGGATAATCCCATGACAGCATCTTCACCTGGCCCCGACTGCTAAACGCACGGCCCCATGGAGGCTGAGTTTGGAAAGGCTCCACCAGAAGCCCTGGGGAACACTGAAACCTCAAAAGACCTGCTCTGGCAGCTCAGGAAGCTCCTCCCAAATCTACCATTGCCGCCACTAGAGATGAAGGGATGGGACCACCGTCAGGCTCAGGACAGCTTATTGCTCAGATAAACATCAATCTCAGAGGCGGTGAGATTTCAGAGGAGGAGGCAGTCGGCCGTAGCTCAGAGTAGTCACAAGTGCTTTGTTACAAGACTTATAGAGCTTTCTAGTCCAATAACCAGTTGCCACAAGGTGTATTTTGCTTTTCTAACCCATCACCTTTACTTACTTCTGCTGCACTGTGGATCCTTTTGTCCAGCAGGCTTTTGTCTCACATATGAACACATGCGCTTCTGTTATAACTTCTAAACTCCCAACCTACTACTGCATTGCTACATTATAAACCCTGCACCATCTCATCAGTACAGTTTCTTACTTACTTCAGGCCTATTCTTACTTACAACCATAGAAACATAAGTTTATTGTTTTTCTGCTTAATATCTGTGTATTGTATTTTTACATCAATCCAAGCTTCTCCCCAGGCTGCAAATCAAACCCTTCAGTGCCTGTGGAAGTTTCTGTTTTTCCAATTCCCACATAAACCCAGGCAGGAGCAGGGCCACCTCCTCGCAGCCCCCACAGCTGGAGTTCAATCAGGTGCAAGAAGAAGGGAGCTGTTCCTGCAGTCATTCCATGCCAAAGTGCCCCTGGAGCCCATCAGGGACTGTCCCTTTTACCCAGGGACAGTCCTGCGAGCCCAGCACAAACTGCTGGGTCCCTCCTTGGTTCAGACAAGGGCCACACCAGAGGGCAAACTCCAACAAGCCAGTGGTTTTTCCTTTCCCTCCCCTCCCAAAGTGCTTAGTCAGGATTCATTAGGAGCACAGCAGGTTTTACTGGTACCTGCCTTATCAGCAGAGCGGCTGCTTTTCTTCTTTGCTGACAACCTACATTCAGTGTAACAGATTGAAAAGGCCTCCAGATTCAAAGCCTTGTAATGACTCTCCTCTTCCTTCCTTTCTCCTTCCCTCTTTCTCTTTAATGGCTTTCACTAAAGGGAAAAGGTGATTTTTTTTTTTCCTTGCATGTTGAGCAAAGTGTGGAAGAGATTCTGTGTTCTCATTTTCTCTATTCTTTAACCCCCCTGCACCAGCTCCCTGTTGCATCTCACTTCTTCTTCCCCAATACCCAGGGGTACCACCACAAAGAGGCCACCAGAGATGAAGAGGCTGCTTAAATAGATTTCAAGAGATGGCAGCTTGATAGAACTCATAGGGGAGGGAAAAATTGATCCATTTAGGCACAATCAGATCCTCAGCTCTTCCTTTTCAGAGCCAAGATGAAGAGCTTTCTTAGGCTGGCCCCAGGAAAACATTTATTTCTCTCTTTTGAGCCCTTTGAGTTGAACTAGATGGACAATGCTTTGTTTAAAAAATGCCAAGCAGGCTAAAATCCAGCCTGGCACACATTTTTTGCTGTTAAGCAGTTGAGCCCACAGTCTGACTTTAAAACAATTTCCCTTTTTTTCTGAATGATGGGATTGCTTTATTAATTGCCAACCTACAAATGTGATCTCCTTGAGTAGTTTTGGAGTGTAACAGGGAAGGGGAGGAGAGCAGGAGCTGCAGTCCTCCAGAGACCCTGGGTAAGGCTGATTGATCGAAATCACTTGAATTTCCCCTGTTATTAAATACAAGAGTGCTCCTGGTTTGTCTCAGAGATGCAGGGAAAGAACTGGAAAGGAAACAGCAGCTCAGAGCAGCAGTGTCCAAGGAGGTGCTCATATTGATACTTTTCCTTTTTTCTCTCATCTGCAAACGTTTGTGATGCTTTCTGCATAAAAATCCTTTTTGGCAAGCACCAGATCAGTTCTTTATCCTTGCCTTGTATTTGTGCAACACACTTCAGATCAAGGGGACCCCAGTGACTGATGGAAGGGTCTCTTCCTTGGGCTGAGCACGCTGAAGGTGCTTCCCACAGGAATTGTGCAGGAAATGAGATGTGCTGGCTCCTAATCCCTGCAGGTGTGGGGGGCACAGAGACCAGCCAAGGCTGGGTGTGGGAAAGAAAAGCATTTTAAGAATCTCTGTAGTTCAGGCAGGAGGACAGTGGCTGACAGGGAGAACACACATGAAGGAACATGGGAATGATGGAAAAAATTAAGAGCACGAAGAAATGCACCGCTTCCCATTTCTGAATGTCTAAACACAGTGTTCAAGTCCAGAGTCCAAGAAAGACCTAAAGAACCTCAGAATTACCCTTGTCTGAGTATGTCAATGTCCCGCACTGGGAATGAGAACCAGCCAGGAAATCTGGGGATTTCTCTTCCAAGAACTTTTAATTTAATGTTTGATTCTTTTGAGAGGGAGAGGGAACTTATACCAGGCTAAGAAATGCAATACGTAGGTTACGAACATTCCCTGAGAAGATGAAGGATTTTCATGTTTGCTCTGCTGATTCCCTCTCTGGCCCTGTGCATATTTAATCAATACCAGCTCTCTCTCCAGCAGAGTTTTTGAGCCTGATCTGCTCTATTCCAGATGGACACCCTTGGAGGAAGCATTTCCTACCTGAAAAAGCTCCATAAAATGTGTTCGGCCAAGTCCCCTTCCTTTTTTCTTTCACTACAGGTCATCTTGGAATACCAGCAATACACTGAAGCCTCACCAGGTAAAAGACCTATCCAAATCCTCTTGCTGGAGCCCTCTGGGAATTCAAAGGCTTTCCCAAACCATTCCTTTGATGAATGGACACAGAAACTGAAGGCAACCGTACTTCTGCCGACCCCTTGCCGCCTCTACTCTCCAGCACCCAAAAAGTTGGCATGCCTTTGCCTAAATTCCCATTTGCGGTAAGGTCTCCCCTTTATACTTCTCTGCCACGAGCACAAACCTGTTCATTCAATTCCCATCATCCTGGAGATGCCCCCTCCACTCCCACAGCCCATATCTAGCACTGAAACCCTTCCAGGCAATTCGTCCAAATCTCGCCTCGCTCTGAAAAAACAACCCATGGAGATGGTGCCCCTCACACAGGGCAGCCATGGTTGCTAAAGCATCTAATTATGTACTTTCTCATTACTGAGCCTGATTTGATTTAAGCAGCTCCCTGGCTCGAGCTCTGGGATGTAACACCAGGCTCTGAATCATCCCTGTCCCATCTGCTCCTGCCTTTGCCCTTCCCCGCTCACAGGTAGGACAACACACCAAGCTAAATATTTAATGGCAGTGCTAATGGCTTTGTTAAGTGAAGCTGGGGACAGGGGAGGAGCTTCTCCTTAGGTTAGGGTGACTGAGCTGGGTTTGTGCTGGTGGGAAACCTGTAGAGCCCAGTCCTGTGCTGGGGCTGTGCTCCTGGATGGGAACACCACGGCTGCGGGCAGATGGTGCCGGGCTGGCGCCCGGCACTGAGTCACCACTGAACACAGCTTGCACCAGAGCAGCGCTAAAGGAAGTGCTGTTGGGTGGTTCTTTCCAGGTGAAGGGATGAGGAAAAGCCTCCTTGGGATGATGCTCTGGAGCTCTCAACCAAGTCAAGGCAACTGAACCCGCAGCAGCAAACCCGGCCTTAGAGCGCGTGAGCGATCGGGGTTGGAGCAGCAGCTCCGTGGAGCTGTGCCAAAACTTCTCCTTTTCACCTCGGTAGGATTTTCCCAACAGTTTGCAAATCCCATGGAAGGCAGATAAAAACACCCACCAACGTTCCAGGGCCAGATGGTAGTTTGTGTTTATGAAAACTGTGATTTGTTTTCATGGAAACTAGGAAAAGCATCGCGGGCAAACCTGGAAAAACACAGCTCACCCTTTGGGAAAGAGGATATTTTCTGGACAGCTTTGGTTGCCACCTCTGTTCTACAGCTGATGGAGCTTGGGAGAGGGGAGCTCCTAAAAGGTCTGCCCAACCCAAGAGAGCAGCTGTGGGATCCAGAGGCCACTGGCTGAAATTCAGCCTGAATTAGGGAGAAGTGAGAGAGAGGTCCTTCACATGACGTGCCAACTTTCCAGCTCACCAGGAGAGAGAGTTCATTGCTGAACCTTCATTGTCAGAGAATGAAGTCATGGGCTTGCTCCTCATGGCTGGTGGAGGAGCCTCAAGAACCACCAGGGTCCATCCAGTGAGTGAAACAAGAAATAAAAGACTCAGCTTTGTGTCCTAGAGGGATGTAACTGGCTTCACTCTCTGCATTTTTCGCCAAGTAACAGGTAAAAATGGACCATCAGGTAGAGCTTCTCATGCACTGGACTTCTCCTGGGGCACTTCCACTTCTGGCTGGTCCCTTTCTCCAGCTCTGCCCAACAACTGCCCCTGTGGCACCCCTGTGTTGGTTTTGGCTGGATTAATCTCAGCCTGATCCCCTGAGAGCAAGGCCCGGGGCACAGCATAAATCCTGTCGGCTGTGGCGGCCCCAGGCCAGGAGTGACGTCAGTTCCTGGAGAAGACTCATAAATCTCATCTGAGTTTCCTTCTGCTGAGTTTTCCTTTTGCTTGCAGGGGATCTGCAGTACTTCATCTGTCACAGTGGCTCCCAGGGACTCACGTTCTGATGTCATAAATTTGTCATCACCACGACATCACTGTCAGACCAAGCACGACGAGGGAGGGCTCCAGGGCTAAGCAAAGGACCTTCCCTCTAACAAATGGCAGTGATTCGCACCAAAATGCCCAAAGCAGGGAAGGAGTCACACTTTGCAGTCCAGATTTATCTTTTCTATTTGTTGCCACAGTGAGACCTGGCCAACGTGGTGGGTTTGCACACATTGCTTCCAAGAGCAGGTGTGTGTCTCATGATTCTGGAGGTTTGCTGACCTCCTGGGTTTATTTTGTTTCCAAGAACTTCCACTCTTTCACATGACAGCTGAGCAGTTTCACGAGTAAAGAGAGATTTTGGAGGAAAACAGGGCTGTGAGTAGGCAAGACCTCCTTTGAGGTCACTGTGGTACTGCACTTTAGCCTGGTGGTAACCCCGTGGCCTTTTTCCTTAATATACCTGCACAGAATAAAGGGAAATGCTCAAAAAAACCCAAAATCCTAGCATTTCTGGGTGCAAGGACCCCGTTATTTGGAGAGGCCGAAGTCAGCCTTGCTGAATTCCTGTAGATCTTCCTCCTTACAGCCACTTGGAAATGTTGATTATTTTTGCATCCTTCCATCGCTGCTCTCCCAGCATGAGAAGCAGCTTTGGGGCCAGGCAAATGTTTGCTGGCACCATTGAGTGCCATCATCTGGAAGGAAAGCAGGGTGGATTTGGGACTGGTTGAGGATCCATCTAAGAATAGTTCTCCTTGTCATGCATCCCCTGCCCTTGAACAACCTCTTCCGTGAATATCCCAACACCTGGACAGTCCAGCCTGGCATCACACATCCTGCAGACTGATCCTGCTGCCTTGCCTAATTTCAGTGCTGTTACTCCTGGATTTTTTGGCAGGTTGTCTAGAAATCAGCAAACAACCCCTCAAGAGAGTAGATCTCGGGACAGGAGAACTAAAAAGAGTTCTGTGGCACAGACCTTGATTTTCTGAGAGATATTTTGGCTGCTCTCTTGTGCTGCTGCGTGCTAGGAAAGGGCAGGGAGAGGACATCATTCTGCTCTAACTTGCTACATCATCAGTTTTCATTAAAATATTCTTCTGCCACATCTTTGTAATTTTTCATTTCGGAGGCAAATTTATTAAAGGTCTACTTCAGCCTGATTAAATTAAATAAGTGGCATTAGCCAATAAAGGGTTTTTTTTTATCTCGGCACACCACAAAAAGACAAAGGGGGAGAAGGGGAGAAATTGCTGTGATACAAGCAGCTATTTAATACTATAACTGAAGGGGGGGCAGGGGTGGAAATTCCATTCTTCATAATCTCCCATTTGTTATCTTCCCTCAGACCCACCACCACAAATCACTCTGGAGCCTTGCAGCAAAAAAATACCCCAAATGTAAAGCAATATAATATCCTGTGTTTTCCAAGATAGGTAATAATACATTTTGCACACAAACAAACCTTCCTAGCACTCCACCAGCTCCTTTCTCAAGTCTCCCTGTGTGGCTCTTAACTTCTCACACTCATTTCAGGGCTATTTCCTGGTCAGAGATGGCTTTGAAAATGAGGCTGAAAAAGGTTTCTCAGCTTATTTTTGTTTTGATTTCTGCTAGGCAGCAAGAAAGGGCAGGCACTGTGTTCTGAAATTAGGACTTGCCTGTGCTACCTTGCTTTAATAGGGCCACTTTGCCTGTGTTTTTCCCCTCACAGTCTCCTCCCAAACCCATCTTAGCTACTTTTAGGTGGAAAAATAGAGTGTTTGGCTGATCTCTTCCCCCTTAGCCCTGCTACAATGTTTGGGTAATTCTAGGGCTGTGAACACATGAGCATTTTTTAAGCCATGTGTCAAACACGGCTCCCCCCTTCACAAGCTTTAAAACCAACTGTCCTAGCAGGATGCTCCAATGGAGCCACGGCTGGGAAAGGAAGAAGGGTTTTCCAGAGACATCCAGGTTTTCTCCTCCCCTTCTTGGCACAAAGGGGCAGCTTTTGCTCCCCCCAAAGCCACCCTGGCTCCTGCTGTCCGACCGCCCAGGACGGACACCGGGGTCCTGCGGCCAGGAGCAGCTGTGGCAGCAGGAGGTGGTGCCTGGCCTCGGGGCTGAGAGGTCTCCAGGCCTTTGCTGCCAAGAGAAGGCAACACATCCATGACAAACGGAGGGACAACTTGGGAAGTTTATTGGATTGAGAGCTTCCCATCTGTTTCAGCCACAGCCCATGCCTCTCCATTGCCAGTAGCTGGAGACAATCAGGAAGGAAGCAGATACAGATCCAGCTCCCCTCACCCACCAAGGAAAATCCCTGTGGGCTTCTCCTAATGGGAAACAGAGTCAAAAAGGTGTTGCACCCTCCCCTTCTCCATTCTGCTGTAACTGGGTGGAAAACTGCTAAGCCAAAGGCATCCATCCTTCCCAGAGCTTCATTCCCTTGGGCACGCACAGAGGCAGGAGCAAACACAGCCAGTGTCTGCTGGATGTCCCCTTCAAATGCCAGTCACCCCCACAAATTCTCTCTATTAGGTGCATATTTGGTCTGTATTTCCCCACAAGAAGCAAAACCAAAGTGGGGGGGGACACAAGCACCACGGACTTGGATCCCTGGGGATGACGGGCAGGGACACGGAGCGAGAGCAGCCAAAGGTCTGCCACCAAGGGGACTTGGTCCTGAGCCAAAAGCACAGCCCAACCCCCACCTTCCCTGCTTACCAACAGCAGCAGATGCAGGGCTGAGGGAGTTAGGCTGCCTTGGGAAGCGCTAAGCTTGGCTTTGGAAGGTGAGGCACCTCCACGTTCCTGACGTGGCTTTGCCCAGCCTGAAAAGCTGAACGTGTTTTTGAACAACACTAATGATCAGTCATCAGCTCCTTGGAAGATTTCCATAGCAGCATTTGACTACTGGAGAGCGATCAAGCCAGTGAAGCCTTGCCAAGTTCTGGGCACTTGGTTGGCAGAAAAAACGTTTAGTGCTTCAGGGAAGACTCAGTGCAGCTTTTGATCCCTTCTAGTCCCAACATATTTAAACAAAAATAACCCTTTTCTCCCCTCTCCCTCCCAACCACCATTTCCCCACCTTTAGCAGTGGAGAAGGGGGTCACATATGTGGGTTTGGCACATTTCAGCAGCACTGCTTGTAATGGAGTTGGTCCCCAAATGTCACAAGGCTAGTGTTTTCCCTGTTGGTCACATGTCCAGCTGAATTTTAGGCTATTCCCTAAATGTCACAATTTCTCTGCTTCCTGCAACTCTCTGCTGTTATAGGTTATTGTCTTCCTGAGAGATAAGTTTTTTTGTCTCACTTCTCTCCAAAATGTCTGATTTTCTCCCACTTTGGTACCCCCTGAAACAAATGTTCCATGTGCCTTTAGTCTCACTGAGTGGGGAACAGGCAGGGGGGAAAAAACACTCTGAGGGGAAAAGACTTCAAAAAATAAAATAAGGGGTTTTTGCTGCCCAGATCTTTTCTTTTACCTTCTTCTCCCAACCTTTATTGCCCAGGGATCTACCGCCAGAGCCCTGGTGAGTTCTGTAATTAAAGCCACAGAATGCTCAGCTATCAGAGTTAATATTTTTGCCACTGATTTTGTTGGTCACCTTTGCCAAAATCTCACACCGGGGTTGGACACGTGCCTGGTTTAACCAGCTCCTTCTGGCCCCTGCTTTGTCTCCACTTTCTCCACACCGATGGGATGGATGCACAGTCTCTCACTTCTTGCCCTGAGCATCCTTTGCTGGCTCAATCCCTCCCCGTCCTACAGTCTGTGTGTGCAGGGAGGAAGCAAAACCTGGACCAGTGCTGAGTCTCTCCATCTGGAAGGCACCAGAGGGGCCAGCAGCAGCTGAAGCATCAACGCCCCTGCCGTTTCCTTGGAAAGACTCAGGATCCAAGGGGAGAAAGATGGAAGAAGAAAGGAAACCTGGCAACAGCAGGAAGACAAGAACTTCAGGAGTGGTGAAAAACCCTGTTGGAGACAGTCTCAGGGAGATTGAAGGAAGCAAACGGAGATCTTGGAGGAGGAAGTAATCTCTATGTCGATTCTTTAAAACCTTAAAACCTCTTCAAAACCTTCTCTAAAACCTTAAACCCTGAGTTTTCCACCAAGTGATATTACACACTTCTATTCAAACTACACACCCATAATCCCAATTCCATCATTCAGTTTTGGAAGCTTTCTCCACGGGTTCAGATCAAATGCAGTGCTCTCTTGAGGGTCTGTGCCTTCCAGCACAGAGAGTCTGAAATTCTCAGCATCCAGGGATCCAACACCTCTAGGAACATCTTCCCACTGTGGGATCGAGGCACTGGCTGACTGAAGGCAAAGGAGATGTGACCCACCAGAGGGGTCCCTCCTCACTAACAGCACTCCTGTCCCACAGGACTGCCCAGGGATGCAGACAACAAGGGTTGGGAGATATTTGGGTGCTCTGGTAGCAGAGGGTTCCTTCCGCTCCAAGGACAGCTCCCTGCCTGCCAGGTCCCAGCATCTCTCAGCACCCTGCCCTGCATTGCCAGTGAGGACCATCCTGACCTGCCTCTGGTGTGACAGAATGAGAGAAGTGTTAATTTAAACACCCTCGTGTGGTTTGGAGCTCTTCTACACCCTTTGAGACACGACCTGATTCTTTGTTCCCACTTCAGGTGCTGGTCAAAGGTCTGAGATTTGTCCCTCTTGGATTATTTCATCCTTTTCCTGCAAGATCTCAGCCCAGAAACACCTGTGCCAGCCTTTTAATGAGATTTGGACTTTGCAGGGAGAAACAGCTCCACACCAGCCAGAGTCCTGGAGAAAGACCCCGTGCAGGTTCTCCTGCTGCAGCCAAGCGTGGGACAGGAAAAACCAGGAAAAATAGACAGGATTGGTAGAGTTCTATGGAAAAATGCTCTAATGCTGCCCCCTCCCCAGAGGGCTGAGCTGTAAGCAGGGCATAAACACCCCCCAGGTGCTGGCAGCATCAGCTGTGTCACACACATCTCTTGGGCGCGTTCACTCCGGTGCTTTATTCCCCCAACGGGAAAAAAAAAACACTTTTTAGAGCAGTACAAAACTGATTAGATTGAGGCAAGGGAAAGAGTGATGGAAAACAGTGAACAATAAAAACCTGGGAGCAGGCAAGAGTTTCTTGGAGGAAAATAGGAGAAAATAAAGCTGATGCTTTCAAGATGAATGACTAATGACAAATAATTGTGGAACAGCAATGAGAAGGCAGAATGGAAACAAGAACCAGGCAGGAGAACTAGGCATTAGGTCTGATGGTGAATTTAAGGCCATTAATTCATAATTGTAGCCATTACAGCCAGGAGTTTCAAGTGAGTCCAGCAATATTAAGAGCTGCTGGAAGTGGTGCCTTTCCCAAAGAACCTGGCTGTTATTTAGGGTTCTAAGTGAAGGCTGAACTGCTGTGAAAAAAGGTGATCCTCATCTCTTATTATGTGTGTTTATAGGAATCTCTGCCCTGAAGAAGGAAGGAATGAGGACAGAGAAGACATGTGCCCTCCATCCTCCTTCTCCAGGCACAAAATGAGCCCCTTTGCCCACACTTATGAGCTCCTGAGCTTTTCTTTCCCCCCACAGGAGGAGCAGATTCTCTGTCTTTGTCAGAAAGCAGCAAACACCAGTCCCAGCAGCTGGATGCGCCTGTCCTCCCTCGCTTCACTTCTTCAAAGGGGAAATCAAAGTATTTCATGGCATCCAAAGGTCTGTTCCCAACAGCATGGGATGAAAGGCAGGGCACAGGGTGAAGGAGGGTGTTTTTTTGTGGTTTGAACAGTGTCCATCCTTCTAAGGAGGGGGTTAATGTGTTGCCTGTATCACATCCCTGTGAATCACATCTATTTAATTTAATGAGAAAACTGACAGTTCGCTGTGACCAGCAAAGCCTGTCCTGCTCTGCGTCACCCAGGAGTTACAAAACAGCCAGTTTTGCTCTAATCCTGGAATATTTACAGCGGGAAAGGATGGAAACAGAAGGAACACAGTTAAATCTCAAGCAAGATGCATTCCTCTCAGATCTCGCGTTCACAATAGACAGAGGCACTCAAACCAGCCTGACAGGGTACACAAGACACTTGGCAGCCTGGCAGAGCTTTGTTCCTCACAGAGATCAATCAAAGCTACAGAGAGACTTGTCAGGGAAGCGTGGGATCAGCTGTTTTCTCCTAGTCTAACTATGGTCTTCTCCTCTCTGCTTGATTCACTTCATTCTTTTGGTGTTTCCCTGGTGGGAAATCTCTGAGGTTAACCTGAGCTTCTGCAAAGTATTAACAACCTGAGGTTCTGCAAAATATTTTAGCTTAACATTCCAGCTGGTTTGAAGCTAGGAGGTTCCCTCAGTCCCTTGCCAGGCACCTTGCAGGGGAGGAAGTGTCTTCATGGTACGGGAGTCATCCCTTTCTCTTTACCAATAACTGAGAGAATGACCAACAGCAAAGGACTGTTTCCTTCACGTCCTTTGGCTTCTCCTCCAAACCTTTTCCCTCCCCTTTTCATTGAGATCAGACCCCATTATTTTCCCTGTGCTTGAGGTACATTAAAACCCACAGCTATTAAACAGCATTTGATGCGCACAGAAAACCACTCAGAGTGCAACCTGAGAACCCCTGACGTTACAGTGAGGAAGAAGAGGAGGAATAATAAGGCAGGATGGAAAGACATCCTTTCCACAGTCACTTTTTTTTTTTTCCCCCCGATAATCCTATTTTTACACGTGCCTACCAGATGTTCCCCATATCACACTCGTTACAGCCAGATGGTTCCAGCATCCCTTCCCCACCGCGTGCAGTCAGCTCCTGATCATCTCGCTGATGTGTAATGGCCCCGTCAGAGGGGAGCGAGCTGCTCAGGGTAATTGTCTGCATGCTCCCAAACATCTGCGCACACCTCCCTGCTTTCGGAGCCCGCAATTCCCGGTGGGAGAGGAGTTCCCCCTCCAAGATGCCGTGGAACACCCGGTAATTACCGCAGGAGATAAGCAGCCCATGTCACTACAGCTCAATTGCCGCCATGCCCAAAGGCCACCGGCCCGGCTTTACACAGCCAGGCTCCAACAGAGTTAGATCCTGCCACAGGGTAAAGGTGGGATGATGGAGGGATGGATGGATGGATGGATGGATGGAGGGAGGGATGGATGATGGATGGATGGATGGATGGATGGAGGGATGGATGGATGGATGGATGGATGGATGGAGGGATGGATGGAGGGATGGAGGGATGGATGGATGGATGGATGGATGGATGGATGGATGGATGGATGGATGGATGGATGGAGGAAGGGGTGACCAAGCTGCTTCACACCCCAGAAAGGAGCATTCGCTGTTCAGAAAAGAACTGGGACAAGACGCTTTAGACCATGACCAGAATTTTGGAATGCCTGTGCTGGATCCTGTCACCAGCTATGTCACCTTGTAAAGTACATCCAGCACCTTGAGGCCATGATTTAGTGCAGATTTGAGACTCACTACAGCCTGATCTTACAGCAAAAAGAGCAACACTTTACACAGAACTATAAGAAGCACCAAAATTAGGATGGACTTTAATCAATGGCAAGGGCCAGCCAGTTTAGGACAGGTTTTTGATGCCCCAGCAAGGTGAGCAAGCAGTGGTGGGCAGGAGTGCTACTTGGAGATGCAGCAAAGCCCTGAGTGCAGGAGTGGGAGAGGAGGCAATTTTAGGAAGCAAATAAAATAGAAATAGCACAGCAGATCCAAAGGGATTCCCATTGATAGGCAAGTGACAGCATTAACAAGCTGGCAGCTCCCCTGGTGTCCCAGCTTGTGAGCCAGCCTCAGAGGAGAACTGACAGGTAGATCAGAATCAAGAAGCACCAAGAAGGGAAGGAAAGGCTCCTCTCTCCAGACCTTCCCATCCCATTCCTCTCCCCAACACCCAAGCAGGAGAATGGAGCCCAAACCCAAAGCCCTTCCCTGCTGTGTTTCCCTCTTGCTCAGCCTGCCACTGGCAGGGCAGCCTGGGAGGGCACAAAGCCCCAGTTCAAGTGGAGGTCAGGGATGAGGCTGTGCCTCGGAGGGGACAAACCCACCGGCCAGCACCAGGATCTGGGACAGCAGGGCCCCTCTGGCAGCTCCTCAAAGGGCTCGGAGCAAGGCCGGGAGCTTTGCCCATGGACAGCGGGAGAGAGGGGAGCAAGGCGAGAGGGCAAAGGGTGTCCATTGATATAATTGACTGCTCGACTAATTAAAATTCCTGGGCTGCTAATTGGGGCTGGGATCTGCCTGCTGAATGCTCCCCTCAGCAGCTCAGCCCGGAGAGAGGGGAAGAGGGGGATAAAGGTCTGGAAGCAGCCGGGCCCCTGGCCGGGGCTGGCAGAGCCCAGAGCTGTTTTGTCTGACCGATAATAAGTCGCCAAATTACTTTTGACAAGTGAAGGGGATTGGAAATAATGGGGGTCTGCGAAAAGCCCAGGGCACAGACGGGGGGGATCCATGAGATAATGAGGAGGCAAAGCCCTGGCATGGCTGGGGGCTTCCCCCCTCCCGGCAGGGCAGCGGGACTGGGGCGGGAGGGGACATCTGTGCCACACTCCAGTCAATATTTGGCTTGGAAAGGCTCTGCCTGAAGCACAGGGACTGCCTGGAATGGGTCAGCCTGGAGCACTTGGCACCTCTGCTCTGCCTGAGCTCCAGTTTTTAGGAGCGGGCTTCAAAAACCTCATGGCACAGGACCAAAATCCCTGTTGCTTTTCCATCTCCCACCATGGGTCAGGTATTCTCCATGCATTGCCCAGATGTGCCAGACCCCAGCTGCTCACCTGATCCAAATAAACTCCACATCCCTACAGGATCCAGGTGTTCTGGCTGCACCAGACATGGGAAATCAGCAACCAGACTGCAATAATTAAAGTGTTCATTTACATACCAATACCCCAGATATTCTCCACCTCACATCCCTTTCACAATGATGCAGTATCCAAATCTGGAGCGCCTCTGAGTGCACACAGCCAATTTCTTTCTACTCAGAAAAAGAAAATAGCCTATTTTTTTTCATGTCAACGCGCTCTGTGTAATATCCAGTGGGTAATTTTAGTGTCTAATGCAGCATCCACAGAACCCTCACCTCCTGGGAAATCAGTTGGGCGCCCTCTTCACCTTGATTTGGAGAATAAAAGTCCCTCAGGACTCAGGAGGCATCCAGAGATATAACTTGATTTTGGGAACATGAGTATCGGGATACATTTGATCAACACTGGAAGGAGGAGCTGGGATTGCATCACTCTGGAGAGGATCACCAAGCAGGCAAAAATTCTGTGGAAAGAGAAAAGACACTGGAACTGGTGTCAAGTTTCTCATTTTCCATAGGATTTCACATCTGTTTCATAATCATGGGGTTTTTTTTGTTTCTGCCAGACAAAAATGCACAGCTTGCATGAGCTTGGTCTTCCTCATGCCCAGATCCTGGTGGGCCTTCTCCCCACCGAGTCCAGCCTTCCTTTTCCCTGGGGAAGGGTTTTCCCTGGAGTGGAGCTCCCAAGGAGGACAGCTGCACGTTCCAGTGGTGCTGCACCCCACAATGGTTCAGGGAACCTGATTCCTCCCTCCCCAGAGATTCTGCGCTGGCAGGGACCAGAACAGGGGCAAACATGCCCATTTTTCATCATTTTGGGGATTTTTTTTTTTGAACAGGGGAAAGAGGAAAACATTACTTTAACCCCTGAGTGGCTGCAGGCCAGGGAGCTGCTGGATGCCACAGACATTTCCCAATGCTGCTCACAGCCTTTTTTCCAGCTCCATCCAGTTGGTTTCAAAGCAAATCTCATGTTTCAGCAGCACTGTGGGGACCTCAGGAGGTGCTGACATACCAGTTTTTTTCCACATCAAGTAATACAAAAGGATAAAACTCATGTTTTAGTGGAGTTTTTTCCCCCCCTTTTCTTCTCCAAACTTGGATTATGGAAGCTCCAGCTGAGCTCTCAAACAGGCACTGTGCAAGTCACATTCTCAGCTTCAAAGAGAGGAAGCAGTTCATGGCAGTTCATTTGCTGCCTGGGTATTTTTTGAGCCAGAGATTCCCAAAGGAAAACAGAACCCGATTCCCTCTGCTTCCAGCCCTCCTCTGCCCTGAAGGCCATCCTATTCACAGTGCAAAGCCACAACCCCACAGCTGCTATTTGCCTGTATTTCCCTGACAAAACACCACCAATTTAAGTTGGGTGAAGCTCTCCTGGACTCAGGGGGTCTAATTCTCCGGTCAGCCTCTGATTTTTCCTTTTTGTGAGCAAAATAACAAAATGCTTTGAAAATGAAGCTTCCTGTAGTTGCAGTGTCAATCCTCCTTTTCTAGAAAGCCCTAAAAAATCATCCTGTGTGTCTCAAAGTCTTCATCCCCCTCTTTTTTGCACAGCAAATCTTCAAAGCCCTGATGGGTAAGCAGGGCTGAACATTCCCGGGCCCTGCAAAGGAGGAGAGAGGGCACAGAGGGGAAGAGGATGGGGTTGTGGGATTGTCTGCATTTTTCCTTAACAGTTTGGGGTCAAGCCTGATCCCCGGTGGGGTCAGCTCTCTTACAGGCTAACACGCCAAAGTCAAAGGAGACTCTGCTTCCCCGTGGGAGCCCGGCCAGGGGGAGGCTCTGCAGCCCCTTCAGGAGCACCAGGGTGGGAGGGGGATGCAGAAAAGCGTGGGGAGGCTGCAGGGGCCGTGCCAGACAGGAAATCTCCAGGGTAAAGGCACAGGACCTGCTCCTGCCCATCCACGGGCACCTCAGCACCAACATCCCTTCCCACAGAGCACCAGCATACACCCACCACCATGTGGGACACGGTCTGGGAGCAGGCTGGCATAGGAGGGATGTCAAGGTTCACAATAATCACCCAAAAATCCCCTTCTCATCATCTACAGGATGATCCTCACCAGCAAAAGAACCCTGGAAAATTGAAGTCGTGGTGACTCTACAGCACTTTGCAGAGTGTCGACACCTCTGATAAGAAAGAAGGGAAGGAAGTGAGGAAATCTGTGCAGCTGGACAATACCTAAGCATGCCACAGACCAGAGACAGAGATCTGGGCAAAACAGCAACTGAAAGGGAGATGGGGAGAAAGGGAAGTTGCCCGTGCTGCCTGGCTCACATGGAGGGAGCAGGATGCTCGTGTAGCCAAAGAAGAGATAAAATAGGAAGATGTCAAAGTTATTTTTTTTCCAGAATGCAAGCTCCATTACACAAGGCGAAAGGTGCACATTAAGTGCAATAAAAAAAGAAGCTTTTATAGAGATTAATTTGTCTGCCCCGTTCTCCTTAAACCGGAGGTTATAAATTGTGACAGATCATGTATGTTTTTGGGAAGCGAAGGCAGGAAAAACGAAAGGGAATTGGGGAATAGATCAAAATTCTCTGAGCAGAAGGCTTGGGAGGCACACTTACATCAGCCTTTTTATTCTCCCCTCAGAGCTGGTGCCATTCTGATCCACAGGAGAAGGAAACTCCTCACCCCTGTATTCCTACAATTCCTTGGATCCATGGATTGCTCACAGACCCACAAAGGGGATGAGCTTAAAGCTTGTTGTTTGTGGACTTGAGATGAGGAGAACTGAGAAGGCAGCTGCTGGAATGTGTTGTTATCTGCTCCCATGCATCCATCTCACCACAAACATTCCAGCGCCCCAATTCCACAGGCAAAGCTGCTCGGGGATAGCAGAGCTCCAAGCAGCAAGTTGGAACAAAAGGTAATGGTTTTTATCTCTCCTCTTTCAAGTTTCTGCAACAAAAGCCTGTTCCTGTCTGGCCCGGGAACGGATCCGCCCGCCACAGCCCATCTTCAGATATTCCTGATTGACCTCAGCGTGTGAAATAGGCACCATTAAAGTGTTCTAAGAATAATTCCCAGAAATCATGAGTCACTGTCTGATTTCGGCAGAAAGGGCTAAAATGGTTCAATTATTCACCATGAATTATTCACTGATAATTACGCTGTAGTTAGCGATCTCCACGTAGACAGTTCATTACGAGCAAACCGCTGGCGTGCAGCTAATATTTCACAAAACAGCCCCACTTTTGTTATTGCATGTCATATATAATGAAGCAGAAATATTGGTGGCCATCAGAGGAAATCAGAGAGAGATTAAACGTGGAAGGAAAATGCGGCTGTTTCTAATTCTCCAGCAGCTCTGCCAAGTGCAGCACCAGGCCGAGCATCCCTCTCTCTGGTTTCAGAGCCAGCCGGGATTGCATTCCTTGGAGAAACACGCAGTGAGGAGAGGAGAAACTGAGAGACTGAGCTGGCAGCCATGGAGAAAATTCACCTTTTGCTCTTCTTTTGCTGATGACTGCCGGAAATCTCTCTAAACCCAGGCTCTCCAGGACTGCAGACAGCTCAGTCTTGCTCATTCACCTGCTGCTCACACAGAGCTATTTTGGCACCTGAGTTGCCATTTACCTGCCATTGCACTGGCAGGGCTGGCACAAAAGCAGGCAGAGACGAGAAAGCCACCCTGAGAGCTTCTCACCTGCCAGGGAACTGGGGGAAGAGCTCATTTCTCCCACACTTCCAAGCAGGGATTCTAGTTTTTGTCACAAGGAGTCAATTCAGCGTAGCTGAGCCAACACCATCCTCCTGCAGAATAACCAAAATAGCCCTGAAAGTCTGCCGGGGCTCCCCCCCAGGACATTTGTGCTCCCATCTCAGCTAGTTGCTTCCCTTTCCTTTTCCCTCACCAGCCTGGCCTCAGTGGTGCTGGGATGCAGAAACAGCCAGGGTGGCTCCTCTCCAGCCCAGTCCCACAGAGCACACAGGGACAGGGTCTGCTGGAACAGCTCCAGAACCCACAGCAGCTTCTGGAGCATCCAGCAAGTTCTCCCAGATTTCCACCCACAGCTCAGAGATTTCAGTCTCCTCTGGGAGGCTCTCAACACCCAGATAAAACCAGGTGCCCAATGCTGTGAATATAAACTCCTCATTTTGTGGGTCACACAACACAGCACAAGCACTTGCCACAGGCAGGAGGACCAGGACGTTGAGCTCCTCGCTCAGAAATATCCCTTTTTTCCCAGCTGTGCTGTCTCCTATCCCAAACACAGTTAAGAAATCACCAACTTTGGCTTGCATGACATCAGAGAGCTACACAAGTCACCCAGTTTCCCCATGTCTGGGAAGGTTCTTAGGGTGCATATTCCTGGTGGCAGCCCTATGGAAATAAGGGCACCCTGCAGCTTGGGAAAAAGAGAGCAGAAAGGTCTGTGTGAAGTGTTCCTGTGGGATATTTTCATCCTGGAATGAACAGGGAGACACTGGGGTCCTTCCCATGTCTCGGTGGGATTTTAGCACATAGGGCAAGGGGCTCCAAAAACCTATCCTTCTAAGCTGTTCTGTGCAAGAACCACTTCCATACCTTCAGCATCCTTCTTGCCTCTCCCCAAACATTTCCCCACAGTTCTCTCTCCTGCCAGACTCAGTGGCAGGCCTCTCATGACACACGTGTACCCTCTGTCACAGCAGGATACATTTTACTGGTTTGTTCCTTGTTTTCCTAATAATTCCTATCATTTTAGTCGCTGCCTCTGACTGGCACTGAGAGCAGAGTTGATATTTTCATCCAGCCATCCATTATAACCACCAGATCTCATTGGTGAATGGTAACAGCCAGTGCAGAGCCCACAACAGCTTGTATAAAATTAGGATTGTTTTCTCCCAGGTGAAAGCAGCACAGAAAATCAGAAAAACCTACTCAAAAATCACACAGCTGTTGTCCCCATCCTTATCCTGAAATCCTTAATTCTGCCCTTTTGGAAGGGTCCAAGCATTTCCATAGTTTTTTCACTTAGTTTGGCTTTTTCTTCTGGCTGAAACTCCTCACATTTCTGGCTCTATCCCTTGGGGAAGTTAAGGCAAAGGGCTTTCAAGGATGGGGAGTCATGGGTAGTGTTACCTCAGAGCTGTGTTGTAAGGCATTTCTTAAGCTTTTACACTCATCCTCACCCTTTTTCCACACCAGCATTGATTACAGCAGGTAATTGTTTTCTAATTGGCCCGCAGCTGCTTATCTATCTTAGATAATTAAAGTGAAGAAGAAGAAATAGAAATAAGGAAAGAAAACGGAACTTTGCTCTTAAGTAGCTGCCTGTTGTCTGTCTCGATCGATGGGGAGGTCACTTTGGGCACACACGCCAGCGGGACACGTCCTTGCCTGAAGCTCCCTGACAGACCCAGGGAGGCAACTCCCAGCCTCTCACTCCTGCTTCTGCCAAGCCCTACTTTTATTCCTTCCAACACCATCATCTTGGACTCCTCCAGCCTCACACCACCACCTTGGAGGACACCACCCAGCCACGGGCCTGCGCTCCAGAGGTGACACAATGGGAGTGCCCAGGCTGATTTACCTGGGCTGGCACAAACTTGGTATCTCCAAGATCTCTCCTCT
Organism: Motacilla alba alba; assembly: GCF_015832195.1. Classification (NCBI taxonomy): domain Eukaryota; kingdom Metazoa; phylum Chordata; class Aves; order Passeriformes; family Motacillidae; genus Motacilla; species Motacilla alba. The sequence goes on from NC_052021.1 coordinate 2,615,185, forward strand.
CTTGTCAAGTTTAAAAGCAGACAATGAATGTATTGATTACTCAACCACGGGCCTAGAAAATCATTGGGAAGGGTGGAGCCAGACCACAGCACGACGCACAGCTCCTCTGCCCAGGGCCTGAGCATCACAAACCTGCTGGGTGCCACCTCCAAAGCCACCCAAAGCTGTGCTTCACAGGAGGGCAGCACGACACCCCAGCTTCTCACTACTGCTGACACCAGTCAGAACTCTCTCCCCATGCTGGAAAGCCCAAGGAAATCTTCCAAGGAGTGCAAGAGCTCGGAACCTGGCTCTGCTTTGCAGGAGTTAAAATGAAGTTCCCTGCTAGCTCAGCAAGGAGGGTTTGAAAGGCAATGAAAAGCTACACAGAGATAGCAGCAGTGTTAGGCCTGACCCAGCCTGAGCAGCCAGCAGCTGCCTCCACACCTCAGGTGACAAAAGCACAAGACAAATCCCAGCGAAACGCGGCTCCCACCAACTCTGAGAACCTGGCAAAACAGCACACAGTGGATAATTTGGCACAATTAAACTAAATTTTCATCTAAATTTTAATCCAAATTGAGAGTAAAATATCAGACAGAGAATCCTGGTGGAAAATGTCAGGTACAATCTGATTTCATTGTTGCAGCAAGACGAAGTGTAAGATATTTGAGAGGTGGGGAAAAGAACTTGACTGGTGCTATTGAATTCCTGGGCAATGGAAGTTTGATTCTCAAATGTTTAATCAGGAAAAAAAATCAGTGACCTCATTTTTCCAAGATTATGTCTGACTTTAAAGGAGAGATACCAAACTTTGGTAGACATATTCTGGGTAAATTTAATTTGGGAAAGGCTTTAATAATTCCATTTGTCTGAGGAATTTATTACCAGAGCTGAGGAGAGAAGTTAACAGGGGGCGGTAGATGAATGTGCTGCCTCAACTTGAGGTTTTGGGCAAGGTGTAAAGCTTGTCCTTTGAAGGGCAGAAATGCTGATGACCTTCCAACACCCACCTCTCACAGCCTCCAGTTCCTGTGTGCATCACCCAGAGACCTCGGTGCAGCCACACTGAGGTGACACACACAGAGGCCAGTTGAGAGGTGACTTCCAAAGATTTCCTGGTAAACTAAGGAGGCCCTGTTCAAACAACCACTCAGAAAGCCCACATCACATTCCCTTAGCACAAAAAAAATCAGAGTGAATTTCAGCAAAAGTGCTTTTTAACTAAACTATACGGTTTTATTTGCTCTCCCCTCCACCACCTCCCCTGCAAATCATACTGGAAATGCTCCAAGCAGGAACCTTCTTTGTGTCTGTGCATGTAAAACTTCCAAGTACATGCTAATTCAGTTTAATTATGGATTTACTTCACTGGCTGCATTGCTAATGCCAGAAACAGCCAATATTTGCAGCCAAGGAAATGAGGAAAAAAGAAAACAAGGTTTTCCATGCTCATGTCCCTCTCAAGCCCCATCCCTGCGTCCCCATCCTTTCAGAACTTGGTGTGCAGGAATATTGCAAAGATAACCTGCTCTTTATTTGTACAATTTATTAGATAATCTCTTTCTAATCGAGAACTAATTAAAGGAAGTGAATGCTTGGTTGGAAACGGGGATTAAAACGTGGATAATTATCATAAATGCTACATTTGTTGTTCCAGCCTGCTCTGTTCTCCTCCTCCCCTGTCCCTTTCCCCCCAGTCCCTCTCCCAGGCTGCTCCTGATAATGCTCAGACCGTCTCAGAGGAGGTTTGCTTTCACAATCAATTATTTTCTTTTTTGTCACCCTGGCTAATGTTTCGTTTGTGTGAGAACATTAACGAGAAGTATTTTCTTTTCCTTGTAAATTCATTTAGACGACAGTGACAGAAGGTGGGGAGGTGGCAGCTGTAGGGAAAAAAAAGAGGAAACAGGAACATTAAACCAAAGCTTATAAATTATTTCATCTTCTCCAGACAATCCAGATCTGTCACTGCTGTGTGCAAGGGGAATTTTTTTTTAATTTTTTTTTTTTGTCCAAGAGTTCCTCACAGGCACGAGACATTGATGTATGTGGGAGGCTGATGAGAGAGTCTCAGCACAGCTTTTTTCTGCCTGCTCACCTGCCAGAGCTGCTGCTCCACTAGCAAGGACCACAGCCACTGAGGTCTCATCAGACAGAGTATCCAGGTCACAGCCAGCAAGGAAAGATTCAGTTAAATCTTTCCCTTTTGGCTAAAGCACATTTTTAAGCCTGTGTCTGCACAGGCAGAGCCCATTGCTTTGCTGTAGTGTCCATGCAGGAGGCACTTCTTGCTCGGGCAAAGATTCTGAGGAGCAGGAGGGGGCTCAGGTCAAGCCACAGCACCTTCAAGTGAGGAATTTTAGCCCCTTGCATTGGCTGATGTGAGGCTGCATGCCCGCAGTGATGTCCTGCAAGCCCAGGGCTGATGACCCAGTGGATGCCACAGGATGCAGAGCTGCTCCTCTCTCCCTGGATCAGATGTTAACCATGAGAACATAAACAATTACTCCTTTAAAAGTGCCCTATCAGGATAAAAGGTGAAAATGAGAGCAGGTCCCTCAATAGCTGGACACCAGAACAAGACAGGGATGTTGGACCCACAGCCAAGATCAAAATATGCAGGACAATTTTTGTGCCTGGATTGTTTATTGTTTAATTCTCAACAAAAGTGCTAAAAGCACAGGAGTGACAGGCAGATTTTACTTTTCCTTACTTCTAAGGAGGAGAAAGGCTCTTCCTGCCTGACCTGGACCTGGTATGGCATAGTCCAACCTGGTGGCACATCACCCTCAGTCAGTCCCAAGAATTTTAATGGAAGGGGTGCCTGAGGGATGAGACAACCCCCAGCTGGGAAAGCACACAGTGCTTTGAAACACTGGCATTTAGTCAGCTTAAGTGATTTTGCTGTGGGTAATTTTATTGCTTTTCCACCCATCCTGGGAATAAGTGACACTCCAAGGGACTGGGTGTGCACCACAAAGGGCACAGGCTCCTGTTCAAGGCCAGCATCTCTCACACCAACACTGCCACCAGGGATTGTCCCCATTAAATGGGGACAGCAAAACAGCCCCTTAACCAAGGGCATGGGATTTGATGCCCATTCACTCCACGGCTTTGGAAAAGCACCTCTGACTTAAAGCCAAGCTCAGCTTTGGCACAATTCAAACCAGACCCAGCAGAGATTTTCCCCCATGGATCAAGAAGCTCCCAGTTTCTACCCAGCCCAGAGAGAATTTTTGTGTACAAATGCACAGGGAGTTAGCAAGTTGTTAGCTCTGAAAAATTGGAACCACTCCATTTCAAAGAGATCTGTAATGCATAAGTGTCTGGGCTCATCTATCTTTCTCATCATCCCTCCTGCCTTGAAGTAAGGTCTTGCTCTCTAAGAATCTAGACAAGAAAAACACTCCAACAAAATGAAAAGCAACCTGGCTGGTGATATATATAAAAGATGACATCTCCAGAAATCCCAAACTTCAAAGGGGCAGCTTTCAGCTCATGACTATCCACTCCCTCCAGCCCTCAAGGCTAGTGTCATAATTCTACAGCCACAGGAATCATTTGATCTCTCCAAATGGCAGCCCAGTGGTCTGGCACACTTCTGGATGTCAAAAAAGTCTGCACTGCCACCAGCAATATTCTGCAGGGGTTGGTCTCTGAAAGGACAGATGGAGGTGAAACAATTGAAAGAGTCAGTGGCAGGAGAAGGAGGAGGGAGGGAAAGAGGGTACTTTGAAGGACAGCCACAGGCTGAGGGACTTTGTGGCCTGGTCTGTGTGGGATTGATGGCACAGGGGGACCTCAGAGGTTCCTGGGTGTGCCGGCCATTCCAGTGTGGTGAATCCACATTCCAAGGACTTTCCCCATCTCACACAACATCCTGTGGCTCATGGATGTGGTTTACAGCATGAGGGAAAGCACACAGGGCTGGTCACAGGAACACAGGTTTTGTCTTTGTCATCCCAGCAGCACAGGAAACCTCCATCCTCCTCCTCCTCCAGAACACACTGCAGGTTCCAGCTCTCCCTCACGACTTCCAGGCAGTGGGTGAAGGCCAGGGGACACAAGAAGCTGCTGAGATAAGTAATTGGCTGCCTGCTGGCGAGAACTCTTAATTAGAGGCTTTTCAGCAAGGAAATGTTTATATGGAGTTAATGTATTTACTTTGATGCACACACACTGTAATAAACAGACACCCTTCCTATGCTCCAGCAATTAAATAAGCGTATTGCAAAAAAACCCAGCCACCAGCTCCCATGGATGGGCTCCCACTGTCCCTTTCCCCATGGCCCAGAGCATCCCTGAGAGGTGGGATGGCCCCAGCTCTCCCAGGGCAACGCTGTGGGTGACCACGCTGCTGGAGCAGGGTCCTTTAGTCCAAGTGGGCAAGAAACTTTGCCCCATCCAGCCTGGAAAACAATAAATTGAGCCTAGTTTTCATCTTGCAGACTGGGGAAAACAGCTCCTTCTAAGCAGGGCACAGGATTGTGCACTGGCTGCAGTTTCTGAACAGATTGGAGATGCTGTGCTGCCGCAGTTTAATAGAGTCAGTGTTTATTCCTGTGTGGGAGAAACACTCCATTATCTGGCTTATTAATTGTTAGTTAAGTGATGGGAAGGTGCCCAGAGCAGGAGATGAGCCCTCATCTCTTGTTATTAGCTCAGAAACCAGCAGAAATAAAATAACTGGAGATAAATTATCCCAAGTGCTGCCCCAAGTACCGCAAACTGACAGATCTGCTCAGAGGGGAATTCGCAGACAGCTCTCTGGGGGGAGCAGGGAAGAGAGAGCAACAGCCAGTCCAACTGGAGATTTCTTTCTTTCATGAAAAGATTTCTCCATCTTTGATTCTGAACCACTTTTCATGGCTGGGATCACATGGATATTCATGGTTGAGAAGGTACCCCTGCTCCTGTAGGAAAACCCAATTCATTAGCCTGTCACTGACAGCGAGACAGGTTTTGCATTGGTAGCTTAATGCTGCACAAGAGGGGTCCTTTTTATTAAAAAAAAGCAACATGCAGCTGCAAACAGTCTGGCCTGGTCACTGCAGGGCTGTGATAACCTCAGCAAACACAGGCAACCCCATTATCCGCAGTGGGGTCTGGAGCAGGGCTGGGAGGCTCCACAAAATGAGTTTAACAAGGACAAGCAGCCAAGAAACCAGCAGTGAAAAGATGCAAGACTCTGCCTTGAACCCCAGACAGGTGAAAACACCCAGCTGTGTCCAACACTGCAATAGCTCCCACATCTAAACAAGTAAAATTCAGCAGCATCCTCATTCACTTCCCCCAAATCCATCCCCCAGTGGTGGCCACAGAGTCACAATTTGCTGGCCCCCGTGCAGGGGATGGCCAGAAGTTACCATTCATTTGTCAGACCCACAATTCCACAGGAAAGCAGAATACCACGATCCGCAGCATGAAGAAATTTAGCTAAACTAATGAATTTTGTGACATAGTTCAGGAGAAGCAGAGTTTAAAAAAAAAATAAAAAAATAAAAAAAAGGAAAGAGAGAGCTGCTCTTCCTTGCAGCCATTTGCCTGGAAAACATCCCAGCAGCCTTTCTGCAGCCCATGTAGTGCTTTTACTGCAGTTCTGGAGGAAGATACAGGGGGAAGGATAGGCCAGGAACCTGAGCCAGCATCGGCAGCACATTAATAATCCCTAGGAAAGCAGTGACAGCCAAAGCTTGGGTCTAACCTCGCACTTGGAGCTGAAGTTGGACCAAGGCCATCACCTGATTTGGGGGAGCACAGAAGCACCTGAGGCAGCTGTCCACACTCTGCTCCCCAAGGAGGCAGCCATGAGCACTGAAACAGACATTACTGGATAATCCAGACTGAGGATCCAGCCCCAAATTACTTCTTCCCTAGTACTTTACAGCAGTTAAAAAATTAATCACAGAAACACAGAAGGGTTTGGGTAGTAAGGTGAATCTCATTCACCCCTGCCATGAGCAGGGACACCTTCCACTAGACCAGGTTGCTCCAAGCCCTGTCCAACCTGGCTTTTCAAGCTTTTTCATGACTTCACAAGATCACCAAACACCTATGAACTGTTTTCATTCCAGTCTCCATCTGTGGAGTTTTCCCCCCAGCTGACACTCAGCAGCCCAAAGCCACCCCCACAGCCCAGAAAAAGCCCTGCCTGCCCACAAAGTGCTTTCTTTAAAGAAGTTCTGTGCTACTTTGGAGCCTTATCTCTTCAGATAAGCACCTCTTAGTCCATGTTTCATTTCATCCCTTCTAGAAATACAGCAATAAGCACTGTTTCATCTGCATCCTGCGACAGAGCATCCCAGCTCCAAGCTCATTCCCAAAAGTATTTGTTTGTGAGGGGAAAGACTGCCAGTTCCTAGCCCTAGGGAGCTCCAAAAACGTTGCATCTGGCTCAGCCTCTCCACTTGCTTGTGCACCTCGAGTCAAAACAGAAGAATTCCTTAAGAGCAGCAGCCCCTCTGAGAAACTCCAATTACGTCCACAGACTCCAAACACTGCCTACCTGCCATCCCACGTTTTCAAGCTTCCTCCAATTTCAGCTTTCAGAATACAGCAGGAAAAAACTCCAGGAAGAAGATGAAGAAGAAGAAAAAGACGAAGAAGAAGACGAAGAAGAAGGAAAAAGACGAAGAAGAAGATGAAGAAGAAGGAAAAAGACAAAGAAGAAGACGAAGAATAAGATGAAGAAGAAGAAAAAGATGAAGAAGAAGACGAAGAAGAAGGAAAAAGACGAAGAAGAAGATGAAGAAGAAGGAAAAAGACAAAGAAGAAGACGAAGAATAAGATGAAGAAGAAGAAAAAGATGAAGAAGAAGACGAAGAAGAAGATGAAGAAGAAGACGAAGAAGAAGATGAAGAAGAAAAAGACAAAGAAGAAGATGAAGAAGAAAAAGACAAAGAAGAAGACGAAGAAGAAGACGAAGAAGACGAAGAAGACGAAGAAGACAAAGAAGAAGACAAAGAAGAAGACAAAGAAGAAGATGAAGAAGAAAAAGATGAAAAAGAAAAAGACGAAGAAGAAGAAGAAGAAAAAGACGAAGAAAAAGATGAAGAAGACGAAGATGAAGAAGAAGATGAAGAAGAAAAAGATGAAGACGATAAAGAAGAAGAAAAAGACGAAGAAGACGAAGACGAAGAAAAAGATGAAGAAGAAGAAAAAGATGAAGACGAAAAGATGAAGAAGACAAAGAAGAAGACAAGAAGACAAAGAAGATGACAAAGAAGATGAAGAAGACGAAGTAGAAGACAAAGAAGACGCCGAAGAAGACTATGAAAAAGAAAAAAAAAGAAAAAAAAAGAAAAAGAATAGAAAACCCTTCAGGAGTGCCTCACTCCGGCTTTTTTAAGCTCTTGCAGCCACAAAACTGCTCACAGGTGGGCTAAGCAAGGCAGCCCAATTAAGCCTGCCTAACAAGAGCCTTCCATTTAAGTGGATCCAGGTGTACCTTTCCATTGCTGGAGGTGGAATTTCCTTCGCTGCATCTTCTCAGAGAGGGTACTCCACCTCTAAATTGCTTATCACTTGAAGAATGCTTTGCAAATGCTGTGTTTTGCTGCCCCTATCTCAGGACTTGGAGGGCCTGTAACTCATTTGGAAGTGCTGGGGTTTGAAAAGGAGCTCTCTGTTCAGGGGGGCAGCCTGGTAACACAGAGGTGGATGAGCTTCAGGTGAGGTGAAAGGAGACAGACAAGGCAAATTAAAGTTCTAGATACTGAGAATTTTAAACTTTCTATGCTAACAAACTCTAACCTATCCTAAAAACCACTACATTTAACATAAAACCATAAAAATCCTTCCAAAAATTAATTAGTAACACTAGAATTACAAGTATGTAGTTTGCTTAGAAGTTCATAATAGCACAAAATAAAGAACTTAAGAGTTCAGAGTTTTAGAACATAATAATGTATTTAAAACAAAAGTTTTAAAGCAAAAACTACTCCTTCTTCTTCATGAATTTAAGTAGTACTTTATAATTAAACAAAAAAGTCCACATTGCCCACTTTGAGTAATTAATTTTTAAGTGAAAAATAAAAATAATTTAGGTAACATTTCTTAATCAAATAATTTAACTCGGTAAAAACCTTGTAACAAAAAATACTTAACCATTCTATTCCTTATTAAAAATACTACAAAACTCACTACCTATAAAACTATAACATAAATTTTAAAAAATAAACATTTAAACTTAAACATAAAATACCACCTCAAATACCTTCAATCCCAACATCAACAACCTGGTGCTATCTCTGCATATTGATAATCTGGGTTGTTACTGCATCACAGGGCTCTTCCCTGGGATAAATTGTGAGGTGGTTTAGATATGAAAATACTGCCATCAATATCTTAAGCATTGCCTAAGAAGGGCTTTTCACAAGAGCATGGAGGGATAGGATTTAGGATAAATATTAGGAAAAATTCTTCCTGGGAGGGTGGTGAGACCCTGGCACAGGTTGCACAGAGAAGCTGTGGATGCCCCATCCCTGGCAGTGTCCAAAGCCAGGTTGGACAGGGCTGGGAGCACCCTGGGATAGAGGAAAGTGCCCTGCTCATGACAGGGGTATGGAACAAGATGACATTTTCCAACCCAGTCTGTTCTGGGATTCTGTGATTTTTTTTCCTCAGGATATAGGCTGCTTGCGAATGCTCTGATCTCAGGTGGGAACATCTGCCTGGATGCACATTCACACCTTGTCTGTGGAAGGTGATCCCACCTCTCTGACTTCTCCCTTCCCAGCCTCGGAACTTCAGACTACCTGTGCTTAATACAAAGTTTTTTTTTCATCATTCACAGACACTTAGTGGTGTTCCTGCAGGTTCTGCTGTGTCCCTCTGTAATTCCATCCCTTTGCAAGTCTCTTCTCCGCGGTGCAGGCGACGAGAAGAGCTGCACTGCAGTGAGCTTGTGCTAAAACTTTTCCAAGGATGTAGCTTAATTAGCTGACAGGTAGAGCTGGAGAGCACTGAAGACATGGGGAGGACTTAAGCACTGGAGGTAGAGCAGGATGGCTCTCAGGAAAAAAACTCCATGGCAAAGGAGCTGTCCCCAGCTCTCCCTCTCCCTCCTCCAGAGCCAGTTTTGTCTTGGAGGAAACTCCCACGTACACGGTGATTTTTGTGAGAGGCAGGGACCAGAAAGGTAGGCAGGAGTGAAAATCAATCAAGATTTGTCAAATACACGGGAGAAGTCATTTTTATGAGATAAGTGCCTTCAGAGGAAGCGTTGGTAGACACCTACCACATGTTCAGCCTGCTTAGTGGCAAAGCATGCCCCATTAATCACTGTCACTCCAAGGGGCTGGCTTCCCACTGAACCATCTCCCAGATTTCTCCCTCTCTCAGCCATCCTCTGCCCTCCCAGGAAGATGAGCTGCACTCACAGACCTGTGAGCCTGCAAATCAGGCTGATGCTCTTGGCAGCTGCCGCACCAACCCCTCATTTATTTGCTGCTGAGCCGCCCACTGTGCTCCATGGACGCTCATTTTATTCAGGATAATCAGCAGCGTGGGCCAAAACAGTGTCAGAGGAGCTGCTCCCTCTGAGCAGGTGAAGTCCATGTGCTGCTGTCCTGCTGCAGGGGGACCCTGCCCTTGGAAGCAGCCAGGAGGGGATAAAGTGGGTGGCTTGGCCAGCACCCTGTGCTCAGAAAAAGCAGTAGCAGCCAGGGAAGATGGTTTGATGGTTTTACTGGTCATGCTGAGAGCTGAGCACTCAGGAGATCTGGGGAAAGATGGCTTGAGAGCAGGAGCAGACCATGGGAATCAGATATAAGGGTTTCCTCGAGCCAGGTCTCATAAGCTCTTGGAGATTTATATCATACCCAAGATAGCTCAGCTGCCTTAGAAGGCATAAAATCAGCAGGATGGCTTCTGTGGTAGTGTTGGAAACAGAAAAGTTTTATTAAAAGGCAAAATAACAAAACTTTTTACAGAGAAAAACCAAGCCAGGTGCAAGAGTTCCTTGCCCCTGGTAAAGCACCTCACAATAGCCATTAGTTTCTTTGTTCTCTTCTTCTTCTAGTGAATTGCCCAGGCTGGACTTTTTGGCTCCTGTCCAGTTGGCTATCCTTAAGTTTGAGGTGAAATCCCCCAGGTCCTAGGAGGTGTCTTTTTACCTAATTGAGGAGAGAAACTTCTGGGCTTTTTTTCCTTTTTAAGGGGACAAAGGAGAGTTTTGTCACTCCTTCAACAGGGGGCACATTCCTAAATCAATCCCACAGCAGCACTGGGATGGAAGATCCTTCAAGGAGCTGAGCTGTCTGAGGAGGGCAGTAAGTGATGTGCTCCCCAGGCATTATCTCCAGCCTCCTCCACCTGCCTCCTGCTCCCCAGTTTATTAATGTGGACCATCATAAGCTGCTGTGAGGCTTTGTGGTGTCTCACTCTCACCCATCCTGAAGATGAGCGAGGGGACTTCACCACAGCAGGGTGAGGGGACAGCCCTGTCCTAAGGGATATTCACAATGGACTCCTCTTTTTCCATGTGTCAACCCATTTTCAGGCTGAGATTTTTTTTTTTTTTTTTTTTTTGGCCATACTGCAAATCTTATTCCCACATTTTAATAGCCTGAATTAAGGGTCTCAGCTCTCATTGTCAGGGTATGGCCCCAGGCAGTCACGTTGATAACACCTGCTGGGTTAAATATTGCACTTGGGGAGTGGGGAAAACTGGTTTGTGGCAAGAGCTATGAGGAGCCTGTGGATTGCACTGTTACAAGGAGAAGGAGAGAAAGAAATGGCTTGGAAGGCATTAAAAAAAATCCTATTTTCAGGTCTTAAGCCAGTTACCATCTTTAGGGATTAGCTTCAAGGAGGGAGCAAATTGCCCTAAACCCTCCTGCCACAGGGCTCTGCTCTGCACCCCTGAGCTGTCACCAGGGCCTGGCACAGGATTAAGGGGAGACAGGACCATGGAGAGATGCTCCTTGCAGCCATCTAAAAATCTTCTGGCAGGCAGAGCTGCATCCCTCACTTGGTTTAGCAGAACCACAGAGACAGATGGGCAGCAAGGACTATAAACCCACCTGCACCATAAACCCAGCCACAGAAGAGCTGCTGAGTCAAGAGGTGCAGCTCTTGCTGATCCAGGCTCAATTCCCCTGCACAGCACGTCCCAGGCTGGGCTTGCTGGGGTTTTTTTTCCTGCTTCCTCTCTTGTTGGACTGTGCCCTTTCCTGTCGAGACCCAAGACATTCCTCTGGCTGCCCTGGATGACTCGAGACCTTGGCAGGGGCTCAGAGATCTTGGCACGGAGTCAAAGACACCTGTGCCTTTGATTTTAGCCCATGGAGAAAATTACCAACTTTATGTGAAGATTTACAAGCCACAAGAGTTTGAGTAGAGCGATAGTTAATTTGTCACAGGGTGAAAAAGTAGGATTTTGGGGTTTTAGAATGAGGGTTCAAGAGGCAAAATAGAGGAATCTGGGCGTGTCCTGTCCTTCTTCTTCTTCTTGTCCTCCATCTTCTGCTGTGATGGTGACAGTGTTTGATGAGTTTAGAGTAGAGACAGACTGTCTAACGTAGGTGATAGGTATTGGAAAATTATTGTAAATAAAGTGCACATAGTTTTTAGTATAAAAAACTAACACCACCCCAAGAGCGAACACTGTAGCTCAACCCGACCTGCTGGACAGATCTCAGCAGGTCAGAGAAAGAATGTAAAAATGTATTTTTTTCTTTTTGATAAACAATCTTGAAAAACAAACCCAGCAAATCTCAGCTTCTTCTTCAAACATGGAGCTAAAAAAAAAAACTTTCTAATACCTCAAAAATCATCATAAACACAAAAACCCAAAACTTTTCTGATCCAGAGATGGGCAATTGAGAGGTGATTTAAAAACTTCTACTCCATTTTCAGTCTCATGTGGAGGGTGAGACAATACAGATGTTATAATTCACACCAGCACAATCAGAAGCCAACCATTTCCTAATTACATTACAAGTGTTTCTTGGCCAATCAGCTTTAGCCACACCATGCTGTAAATGCCTTAAAGCCAATCATCTAAAACTGCCCCTCCTGGGTCTTATTGCAATGCATCTTTCACAGTTCTGTTTCTCCAAAGTATCCAGTCTTTTTTGCAAGGTCATCCTTAGAAATTTGTTTCTGGTTCCATTTCTCTCTCCACGATGTCTGTCCTGTTCCATGGCATTTCTAAGTCAGCATTTCTTATCTCAAAGTTTGCATGCAGATGCACACACTGTGTGAGCCTTCTGTCAGGTTTTGAGGATTTTCTATAAATCCATTTCCCACATTTCCCCCTGTTTCTTGAATGGAAAAAACCTCTTGGATGGCCTTGTTCATTCACTGACATTGTCACTATAACAGTCAATGCACATAAACCTACTTTGCAAAGCTCCTGTAGCCAAGGTGTGCCTCTTCATACATCCCCCCACCTCTGGAGAGAATTCTGCTAGAAGCCTGGAACAGCAGCAGCCCCCTTCTCTCCAGGGGCCTGGAGATGGTGCCACAATTTGGGAATGCTTTCATTTTCCATGTAACATCATGACTGACCTCCATGTCATGGAGGTAGGGATGGAGCAAGTGCAATATTTAACCCAGCAGGTGTTATCAACGTGACTGCCCAGGGCTGTTCCTTGAAAATAAGAGCTGAGACCCCTAATTCAGCTATTAAAATGTGGGAATAAGATTTGCAGTAGGACAAAAAAAAAAAAAAAAAATTTAAAAAAACAACATGAGGGGCAGCTGCCGAGGCTGAGGGTATACGAGGCTCTTGAGACTGCTGCAGGATATGATTTGGAAAAAGGGATCCCAGCCACACACAGAAGGCTCAAGGGGCTCTGGATCTCTTCTAGAGGAGGGAAGGATTCAGCTTCAAATCCACAGATCCCACAAATGTGAGGGAAATTGGGGTGAGATTGTCTAGATCAGGAAAAGGAAAACAACAGAGACCAAAAGAAATGAGGCCAAGGAAAAACCTTCCTCCATCCCTACCTCACCCTTTCAGGGTTGTTTTACAAAATAATCTGTTTTACAAAATAATCTGCAGAGTCACAAGAATCAAAGGGTTTGGGGTTATAAAGAGCCCATGTTCCCATGCTAGGGATGGCACCAATCCAGCTCTCCAGAAACTCCAGAGTCAACCCAAAATGATGTTCAACAGCTTGTAGCAGTAAAGGAATTCAAGGACCTAGAGCTCACTTTTAAGGGGCTGCTGTCAGCAGATGAATAAAAGCTCACGGCATGACTCCATGCAAGTCCAGGGCACCAAAAAACACCACAGAAGATGGATTCTGAGGTTATTGAACAAAGAGAGAAGAAAGGGGGAGGGAAATTAATAAAAATCAGGCTGCCAATGCCCCAGACTGCTTTTCTGTCACCCTAAAAAGCACAAGGATTCTGAAAATTGGGTGGAGATAACCAGCATTAAACAAGTCAAGGTTTTTAACATGGGTTTATGTTTCCTTCTCAATTTTTTACACTGGAGAAAGCAAAAGGCTTTTGGAAGCTATATATACAAACATTTTCTATAGCTTCTTGTTTTCCCTTTTGCTTAGCACTGAATAAAGGTTTGACTCCTATGTCAAAGCCTCCAGAGCCCAGCCAAGGTTATCTCCTGGCTTATGGACTGTGAAAGAAATTGATTGTGGTAGAAATCACAAAACCTCACTGATTTCTGGGTGCAGGAGCTTCCAGGGACCAGCTGGAGCTTTTGGTATCTTCTGGCTTTCTCTGGCTCCAGAAAGGCACCAGCCAGGATGAGCTGAGCTCTTGTTATCATCCCTAGGTAGTGTTATCATCCCTAGCAGTGCTGCAGAAAGGGTGGGCAGAGGGATGCTGCCACCACCTCCCAGCCCGGGTGACCTCCTCCCATCAGAATTTGGTGAGCCCCAGCCAGGGAGGGTGAGAACATTCCCTAATCTGCTAAAGTCAAACCACATTGTTAAACCTCAGCAGCTTCTCCCCAGCCCTTCTGCTCAGAAACCAGGGATTTAGGAAAAGAAAAACCTAAAAATCTTCAGATACAAGTATTTGTTTGCAGGTGCTAAATGATTTCTTGATTAATTCTGCAGCCTGCTGCTCACTCTCTGTTTGGTGTTTCACTGGGAAAGTATTTTAGCTCGACAAAGAACTTCCAGGCTGGAATGTGCCTGGTGTGGGCAGCAGGGCAGTAATTGGCTTGAAAAACAAAACAGTGAGGAAGAACATGAAACTAATCTGAAACCCTTTAAGCCAGATAAAGGCTTTGCTCTATCGTGGGCACATGTCTAAACTTTTCCAAGCCTAATAAAGAAGCATTATTGCCGCAGCAGATGTTAAACGTGAGCCTTGCTTCGAGGGGAGGGGGAAAAGAGGAAAGAAATGCCTGTAAATACAGAGGAGGCTCTGCAATTCCAGACCTTCACATCCCTCTGCTTTACAGTGGCATACCATCAAAATTGCAATGACAATACGAAGGGAGCCCACAAGAAAGATGGAGGGAGCCTGTTTGCAGGTGACAGGGAAAAGGGGAATGATTTTTAACTGGAACAGGGCAGTGTTAGATGGGATATTAGGAAAAAAACATTCATTGTGAGGGTGGTGAGGCCCTGGCACAGGGCGTCCAGAGAAGCTGTGGCTGCTCCCTGGCAATGTCCAAGGCCAGGTTGGATGGGGCTGGGGGTGACCTGGGCTAGTGGAAGGTGTCCCTGTCCATGGCAGGGGGTGGAACAAGGTGATATTTAAGGTCCTTTTATTCTATGATCTTATGACTGCAGGAAAGGAATGGCTATCCCAGCCTTATCCTAGCAGCCCAAACAGGATTTGAACGGAAGATCCCTCAGCAGATTGTCCTCCCAAGTCCCCAGCCTTGCCATTTGCTCCAGGGAGCACACAGAGAAATGTGCAGCAGGTGCAGCATTTCTGGAGACAGTGGCACAATGGAAACCATTCCATCAGGCTCCTGCCTGCCAGGGGAAAGCCTGGACACGAGAAGAGGTCCCAGTCTGAAACCCTCAGTGTTTCAAGGAGTGCTTTTTAGTTTATGCATGAATTACTGCATGGTCCAGGATCCCCCTTTCCAGCCTAGGACAAGCCTTACTCAGAAAAAGAAGAGACCTGTGCAATTTATTACCTCTTCCCATCGAAATAAAGCTGTAAAAAGAAGATAATCAAATCTGTGACAATAATTATCACCCTCCCGAGGCAGCTGCCCCACCCTGACCCTTCTGGGGTGTGCTAAGCCCCAGGAACTGGCCAAGACCTGCTAGGAAGTCAGGAACAAAACATCTCCATCCTCTGGAGACAGCTTCCTCTTTCTGTGCATTGCCTCTTTAGTGTGGAATTTGAATTCCAGGCCAGGAATCCAAATAAACACACCAAAAAAAAAAATCAAAAAACAGCCTTAAAATTTTTGCAGCTCCCTGTCAGTGCCCCATACCTAGGGAAATACATCAAGGATGGGCCTGTCTATCAGGCCTGAGGAATTCCTTTTTTTTGTTGTTGTTCTATCAGGGATGCCAGAGCAGCTGAAGGTACAACTCACAGGTGGCAGGAATTATGTGTTTTCTAGAAAGAAAGGGGCAGGGAGACTCCTCTGACAACATAAGTCAACTCAGATGGTGCTGGCTTACAGGCCTCTTCCTTTAAATTGATTAATAATGACACATTTAAATGGACAACATAAATTAATTTCTGAATTGCACCATTAGTAAGTAATTAATTTCTTTGCTCTGTGAAACTAAGATATCACTGTTATCTAAATCTATAAAGAGAAGAAATGCTGAACGAGGACTCCATTAATGTAAAAATTGATTTTTCCATTTACCCTCTTCTGAGGTTTTTTTTTCCCTCCCCCTCCCTCCAATGCATTTATTTTTCAAGTGGCTAGGGATGGGGAGAGTAACCTAATTTATATTTCCAGTGGTAATCAAAAGATCATGCATGCTCATTTCAACCAAATGATGTCATTATGAAGGCTGTTAAAGCTGGGGTTGCCTTGGAAACACAAAATACTGATGGTTGAGGTTGGACTTTGGAGATCTGGGTAGGCAGTAACGAGCAAACGGCGCGGCCAGACCTGGGAACATCACCCCAGGTCACTCAGATGTTCTCTTCAGCACTTTACAGGCTGCCATTTCTCCCGTTCCTGCCACAGACCAGCAGTTTTATGGAGCCAGGAGTGACAAGGGGCAGGAAGGACACTCCAGCTGAGGGCTGTGTGCTGCTTGCCACCAGCTGTCCCATTCCTGCTTCCCAGCCCCAGAACACCCACCTCTGGATCTCCATCCATGGGGCATTTAGGTGGTCTCTGATGAGCAGAGCCAGGATCTGGCTGAACCTGAGGTGTTGGATCCTCCTTTGCATCCCTGTTTTCCATTCACTTGGTGAATGGTCCAGCCCTGGTGCAGGTCATGTCTCCCAACATCCAGGTGCAGCCTGGAGAGGGAGGTTTGAGTGCCACAGAGAATGGGAGTGTCTTGGTTTGAAGAGACAGGTGTCTGCTAAGGAAGGCAGGAGCCTCCCCTGAAATGGAAAATGCAAACCCGTTCCCTCCAAATTGTTATAATTCTGAAATTAAAAGGCCCTCAGGAAAAGACATGGGAACAGGAATCACAGTTCTTTACTAGGAAAATTTTAAAAATACAAAGGCAATAGTGCAAACAAAAAAACCCCACTGGCAGAGTCAGAATCCAACCTGACCCCCTGTGGGTCAGGGTGGTGGCAGCAGGGCCATTCCATGGTGGCTCAGCCCTCCTGCAGTGCCAGCTGTGATTCTGCTGGAGCAGGGATCCTGCACAAGGGGGGAGCTTTCCTCTGAAGCTCCAGGGCTGCTGGAGATGAGCCTGCTCTCCCTCTGGGAATGCAGGGCAGGAGAAAGCTGCTCCTCTGGGAATGCAGGGGGCAAAGGCTGCTGTGCTGTTCCAGGCTCAGATTGTATCCAGGTAGGAATGCTTGGCTCCTCCCCTGGGCAGAGCATCTCCCATGGGATGATGGAATTTGATCAGCCATGCAGGGACACTCACTGGCCATGAACAGAAGATAATTGATAATTAATGGCCCATGGACAGCAGAGATCTCCTGGAGGGAGGATTGGCTGTGGGAGAGATAAAGCAAACTGCCCCATGAACAGCAGAGAACTGCCCCAGCTCTGACAGATGGTGATAGAATACCCCTATTTCCAACCTAAGACAGGGAGTTAATCCCAAAGACCAGCAACTTCACACACCAATACACATCTGTCCCCTCTTACAGTCCAGGGTCCATCAGGCAAGGACACTTTGAGTAAGAGTCATTTTAAAATCAGCAACAAGTGGAACTGACTTTCTATCCATGACTTCAAGAAGAAAAAGCCTTAATATTTTCCATGCAGGGAATATTTCCTTGGCTCCTGTGCTAAGATGTTTGAGGCAGCTGTGCCTGGTGTCGTTTGCAAGGGGAGATGCCAAGAAACAGTGACACGGGCTGGGCAGCAGGTTTTGGGCAGCCCCACCCAGACAAAAAGGATGAAGACTGATGTTGCAGTTTTGAGACAACTCCTGGGTCTCCTCTGCCAGTTCTGCTCTTCCCAGTTCAAGGTACTGGTAGAGGAAGCTTGGGACTAAACTGGGGATGTTTTAGTGCAGCTGATGCAAGGAGCCCCTCGGGTCCTTCAGCTGTGCTGGGCCAGGATTTCACAGCTCCTTTCCAGCTTTTTTCCTACCCTGTCCCAAGAAGAACATGGTGTCACCTCTGATCACATCATGAGTTAGAGCACACCTCAGAGAGAGGGAGGCGCAGCCTGAACCCCATCTCCAAATATCCTCTGCCCCAAAACAGGGAACACAGGCAGCGGAATGATTTACAGAGAGTATTTTGGTGGCTGTTTTCCCCTCTTCCACCTCTTCCACCCCCCCCCGCTTTCATTAAAGAGGGCAAAACAAAACCTGCATACAAACAAGTCAATGGGATGAAACATTTATTGTCTGTGCAAGGAGTGTTAAATGAACTCATTTCAGCTTCTCAATTAATATCCAGATGTCCCCAGCCACCGCCAGGGTTTCTTTCCCTGTGGTGAGTAGGTAATGACATTAATACCACCATGTGATCCTTCTCTTCCCTTACTGAGTCACCCTCCCCTTCCACACAGGAGCTTCTTTTAAGGTTCATCAATTGAAATTGTTTGAATGCAGCGAGAAAAAGAATAAAAAGAACCTTTCCTTACATTGGCAGGAGCATTTCAGGCATGAGCACTTTGAATATTTATTCGCCCTTTGTGGGAGCGGTCTCAGCAAGGAAAAGTCAGCGTGAATAAAAGGAATTGCAAATACCAGAGAAGGAGTTTTCATTCATGAGAATATTTGCACAGGCTCCTGGGAGAATTATCAGCCGAGGTAATACAAAATCCCTTGTAGCATCAACACTTTGGGTACTCCATAATCCTGCTTGTCCAACAGAAGACGTCTTTTCCTGAGAGCTGAGGGGCTAAGCTGGGATGTTGGGGGTTTTGGGAAGACTAGAGAAGGATTGGAAAAGTTTGGAGAATTATCTTTGCCCCATTTCTGTGTATAGTGCCTTATATTCCCTCTGCCTCTCCTCTTCCATCCACTCAAAAAAAAAAAAAAAAAAAAAAAATAGGCGGGGGGAAGATATGGCCAAGCAGCCAGAACTGTTGGAGCCATGGAAAAGCAGGGGGCTCACAGGGAAAAAGCCAGTCAAGGAGCAATTCATGGCAGAGCTTTATACCACAGATCTGGAACAGACAAAATTCCATGTGGGATTGAAATGAGGACAAATTGCTGAGGAGCAGAGCCAAAACATCCTCCTGCCTGGGAAAGAAGAAGCAGGATAGCAGCATCCACTGCATTTTTGGGGGTCAGCACTAAAAGTACCGAGGTCTATTTACTCATAATTAGCTTTTCTGGGCAAAAAAAAAATATAAAAAATATCCTGTGGAAGTTCATTCTTGCCTTAGAATTTTATAGGGTGGTTCAGAAACTTATGGGAAGGATATTATCTTGCCCAGGTTTTTAGAGCATTTCTCTAGAACCCTGTTGGTTTCAGCCCTGTTAAATCCAATAACTTCCCTGAGGGAGTGCTTTAAGTGTCAGGCTAGATTCAGTTATATAAAGGGATAAGGGAATAATCGTTAGACAGCACACAGGGATGGGAGAAGTGGTTTTGTGTGGCACCAGTCTTATTTAAGAACAGTCTGAATTTATAGATGAGGCTGATGAGAAAGCTGGAAGCAGCTAACCTAAGTGTAAAAGACAAAAGCCAGGCAGTGCTTTTAGAGAGGGCTGGGTACCACAGAGACATGGGGGTGGTTTCAGATGAGTATTTTAAGTGTTTTTAGCTGTTTGCCTTGGTTCCATCAAGATGATGTCCCGCGTGCTGTTCTTGCTATTCATAATGTAAGCTGTGGGCACTGGGGCCCCTGTCCCGGCCTGGGTTTCTTGCCTTGCAATTAACACATCCTGCTGTTATAAGCAATCCAAAATGCTGAAGGCTTTAATATTTCTTCTTATTTCTAATACTAATACTTCTAACACAGAATATTTGACTTCTGAAATACCGTTGTCATTGCACCTTAAATTATTATGACAGTGTGAACCATGACTAATCCTTCTGAGTGTTGAGCACAGGCACAGACCAGAAACCCAAATCAGCACCTCTCTTTCCAAGTACTCGCCTCATCCTCTCCAGAAAGGGGGGAGGTGGGTAAACATGGCCTTCAGGGGACAGAGGATGTGAAAAAAGGGTGAATGTCTCCATCTGAGACCTGCTCTGCTCAGGAGACAGACACAATTTGTAGAGAAGGAAGGGTGTGAGGTTGGCTTTACAATGTTCAGCTGCAGGGGAGAGGCCATTCCCTGCTACCTAGGGGTACATGTGAACTTAATGATGCTCTGATAGCTTTTCACTTCAAATATAAAAAAAAACCAACACAATCAGGCAGGTCCAACTCCATTTCCTTCACTAACAGAACTAAATAACATGGATTTCCCAGCCAGTGGCTACAACGAATGAAGCTTTCTGCTGCTAGCCAAGGATTTCTATCAGCACTTCTGCTTCCTAAACAGGTCACCTGCAACTTCTTCAGCCATTTCTGAGACCCTTCAGGAAGAGGCACCTCATGACCTCAGCCCAATCCATCCCTGTTCCTGGGATCCTTCACACACTGTGTGGAGCTCTCCCAAATCTGGACCTGATGATTCTCAAGACATCGTTGAGCAACACCACCACCATCAGCTCCTACTTTTCTAGAAGAAAGGACAACTGCAGGAACTCTTCCCAACCACCCAAATGCCTCATTTATCTCCAGAGCTACTCAGCTCTTCTCAGCTTGGTGGAGATTTCCTGGTCCATCGCTCCACACCCTTTTTATGGCTTCTTTGGGTCCATCCCTGGCCTGAGCAGAGACGCTCCATTTGTTTTGGCAAGAACGTCCCTGAGATTTATACCTGTAATTATCCAGGTAACCTTTCCGACAGGGAATTTTTAAATGATCAATGCTAAAGCAAACTACACATTAAATGTGATTAATAAGACACCAAATGACCGCGAGGCTGCACCTCCCTGCTTGTTAAGCGTGTCAGCTGGAGCATCCCCGACTGATCCCACCACCGTGAGACACCGTGGGACACCCAAAAGTGGCCATTCCCATTGGATATATCCTCTCTTCCCTGGCGATGCCCATGGGAGGGTAAGGGTATGAACAGCCTCAGAGGGTGACATCCATCCCCTGAAGTTTCTTGGAGGACTGAGACTTCTTCTTGGGTCCTTGCTCATTTCTCCTCCTGCCCCTCAAGCTCTCTGTCCATCCTGGTGGGATTCGAGAGGGAATGGTGCTGCCAGAGGGATGTGAAGAGGTGGCAGCAGGATCTCAAGTGACAGGAGACAGAGGAGCACGAGCCCAGCTGGGAGGAAGGTTAAATGAGGTGCTGCTCCCTCAGCATGACGTTCTTTCTCGGGAATTGTCTTGCCATCCCCAGCGCTCCTGATGGAGCTCTCTCCTCGTTCCCTGAGCAGGCTCCAGCCTCACCTGCCATCCGAGCACCCAGTATCTGTAAACCTGGGGAAAGAGCACCTGTCAGGATATCCATCATGTCCCAGGGACGCATGGGATCCCCTTCCTCCATCAGAAAGGGCTGCAGGAGCATCAGGAAGGAGCTTTTCCAAGGGATCCAGCTTCACAGCGTGCTTGGCAGGTTGCACAGCACTATCCATTACGGCCTGCATGGAACTGAGGTTTTCCAAAGCTTGCATTTTGCTGCTGGGTTGCCCAAAGACAGTAAAAATCAGTCACAGTCAAGCCTGCATTGACCTTCAGTCAGCAGCTCCAGCACGCCGGATCTGCAGGAGAAACGCTGATCGCTGCTTCCCTATTCTCTGGGCGAAGTTATTGCATATAAATTGTGTATTGATTAGAGGCAGAAATTGTAAAGAAGCCTCTCTGGGAAAACTGGAGGGTGGGAAGGAATTCAGGGGCTGACAAAAGAGCTACTTTAATTAGGAAGGGAAGCAAAGCGGTGGGAAGAAAAAACAAACACAACCTCCCCTCAAGAGCCTCCCACTCCAGATCTGAAAATCCAAGCAGGAATTGTCTCTCTTATAAAAAAGGAGTAGGATTTTGGAGCTGGCTTTTCCCCTCCACCCAGCACTGAGGAAGGCGGGGAAAAGAGCAGCTACGCTTTCTGCTGCTCCTGGATTTCACGTGGGGAGCAAGGAAAGCCATGGATCACCTAACGAGTGTGTAACAGCCGTGCTTAACTCTGCCTTCTAGCTCCAAGTGCTTCAGGGTAATTACACATCTTGGACTTATTAGCTGTAATTACTGGGCTCTGTAATCTGCAGAATGTGTCATTACAGCATGGGCAACCTCCAGCGGTCTAAATAGGATCAGAGAAGTTTCTTGTTTATCCTCAAACTTTTCCTGCCTCGGCGTTAGGTGATGTGCTGCTTCTCCTGCTGGGAAGCCTCACCATGCCCCCAGGACCCCTGCAGCCACCACAGGCTGTGCTTCCTGACCTGGGACACATGTGGGAGCACACACAGCCCTGGCCTGCTGCTGATTAAAGGCTACAGGAGCCTTTAAAATGTTTGGCTCTCCCTCACACAGCCAAAATGTGGTGCTCATAGTCCCAGCACTCCTTTGGATAAGCACCATTACACCAGGAATGGCTGGATCAGCTGCAGGCTTCCAGCTCCTGCCTCCTGTCCCTTTGCTGCTGGGCACTGCCAGGACTCTGCCTTCAGCAGGAAAGCTGCTGAATCTCACAGCTACCAGCAAGCACGAAATAGAGGATTTAATGTCAGTTTGGACCTACATAAAAACCCTGCCAGCTCATCACAGATGGGACTGCTCAGAGCCAGAGCAGGTTCCTGAGAACATCACAGTGGACAGAAATTAACTGGTTTAGGACTCTCCTACCTTCCAGACAGGTTTGTCCCCTCCCCAAATTCTGTGTGAGTCACTTCTCCTTTCACCTGGACTAATCTCCTGGCTGTGTTTCTCTCCAGTTTCTCTCTGATTTTTGGGGCACAGACTGGTTCCGCACTTCCAGGTGGTTGCTCCAGTCCACCCCTGCATGCAGCAGTTCCCCCTTGCAGGTGTCTCACAGCCCAGATCCTACTTCTGCCCCCAAAAGCAAACAGAACCTCTCAATTAATGTCCATCTCTCTTTCCAGACAACAGCAAGCTGGTAGCTTGGCCAGAGCAGTGGTAAACCTGGGATTCCCACACGTTGGACAATCAGCTTTTGGGTACAACCTTTCCCAGGGCAGCTTAGCTTTGTGCATCTTTTTTTTTTTTTTCCCAAAATCCCTTTAATTTCACCCCAGTGCACAAAAGGGAAAAGCCAGCCTGCCATCCATCCCTGCACAGAGGCATCTCAGATCCAGGCTTTCCTAAAACCCAGGAGGTTTTAGGAAAGGATAAAGACAAGGATAGCTCAAGGATAAAGACAGCTCCAGAAAATTTGTCTCTGGTGTGATGTTTCCGAAGCAGGTGCCCCCAAATAGGCACAATCAGAGCATGCCACCAAGCCCAGGCTGACCTGAATAAGATCATCTGCTGTGCCCAGGTTGTGCCTGACCCATCCTTGAGTGGTTTTTCTTTTTCCACAACAAAGGTATTTACAAAAGCTTTGCAATCCATCTTGAACATGATATAAAGATTTTACTTCCTTTTGGTTCCTGCTCATTGCTTGGGCCAAATGAAAAAAAAAAAAAATCCACTTGCAAGGGGGAAAAATGAAAAAAAAAAAAAAATCAAAACCAAAAGAATGTGTGAGATATCCTGGACTGAAATGTAGCCTTCCTTCCACCCAGATTCTAAGAGGCATCCAATATTAGCATACCTTACTATCCCATTTGGATTAGCAGTGAGCCAGGGTCATGGCAGCAGTATCCCATGCCTAATGCTTATGGAAGTGCCCCAAAAAGCCAGGCAGGTAGAGGGGGGCATCAGGCTCCCCACAGGGGTAGGGGCTACCTGGGATAATCCATCTTTTCCAGAGGCAGAGAGCTCCAGCCTCACTAACAGAGCTAATGCATCTCTCCGGGACAACAAAATGTAACTGAGCACAACATGAGCAGGAATTTCCATGGCAATTTTTACTGTGAATTACATGTGACTTCTTTTTATGAGCCTCTAACACCCCCTGAAAGCAGCACTCACCTGTGGGAGGCCTGTGGCCACCTCGCACTGGGCCAGCCAGGAGAGCTGTGGTAGTCTAAAACTGGAACATTGTCCTTGCAACCACCTAGGGAGAGACAGAAAGATAACACGGTGTGACCATCATTTCCTTTTTGTTTCCTTGGGAACCAGCATCCCATCCCTGATGCAAACAATGGGCTCCCCAAATAGACAAATCTTGGTTTCTCTTCCCTCTGGGGAAGCCTCTGAGGAGCCTCCACTGAAGCCAGCAGAGCTCATTGGGGTTTGCACAGATAACAGAGGGAGGTGTATGGATCATGGGCTCCACAAGCAGTGCCAGAGGTGCCTGTTAGGGTAGCTCTTCTTATGAAGAAGAAGAAGAGTTATTAGTCTCTTCTCTAAAACATTTATGTTATGTTATTATATTCTAAAATTTAAAACTCTAAATTTTCTATTATGTGATATTACACACTTTTATTTAAACTACACACTTTTAATCTTAGTTCTATCGTTCCATTTTGGAAGCTTTTTCTACAGCCTCAGGTCAAATGCAGTGTTCTCTTGGGGGTCAGTGCCTGGCAGCACAGAAAGTCTAAAACTCTCAGCAGTCAGGGTTCCAACAGGTAGCTCCAGATTTCTGGGCACCAGACAGCAGATGAGATGGTCAGGTAAACCAGAAGCATCACTGATCTTTTTCTGCATGCTCAAGATTTTCCTCCTTGTTCCTTTTGCACTGTCCAAGGCTTGGAGATGAGAGTGGATATAATGCCAATAATTAGAGGAGCAATTACTTATCTCACAGGAGCTCTGAGAGGCTTAATCAGTTCATACTTGTAAACCAGGATGAGCTGAAGGATGCAACACATCCAAGGAGAAGTGATGCCTCAGGTTTTAGCTTTTCTATTTTTCAGATTCTGTGCTGCTTTAGTGGGTGGGTCTGAGCTTCACATTAAGGGATGGTGAGCTCTCTGCACAGAGCAGGGAGACAAAACAATTCCTTCTCTAGCTGGGGACCAAGGACAAATGATCCAAATCTCAGGCCCAAGAGCACAAACAACGTGGGCTGAAGAGAGAAAAACAAGCAGGATGGGACTGCATGGGCTGGAGCTGCAACTGGACAATGAACTCCAAGATGCAAATGGAGCAGAACTTATCAAAGTGAGAGACCCCGTGACCGGTCGTGCATTTTGTGACCATTTTGGTTCATCTTGGGTGCAGCCCTGGCTGGGCTCTTGTGCTGCCCAAGGTGGATCCATTGAGGCCTTTTCATAAATCCCTGCTTTATTTTTTAGCTCTGTCTGGCCTCTGCTCTAGGGCAGCCTTCACAAGGCATCAGAAGGATTGCCCACAACAGTGCCCAGAGCAAGGCAGCTTTGCTGGCTGAGCTCCCCTCCTAGCCCAGCCACCCCACACTGGTGGCACTGAGCATGGTGAAGCTGAAAGACCCCTAAGGGAGCGTTCCCAGCCCTCAAACCCAGCAGGAACACGACACTAATGACATCCTTCAGAAATGTAATTAGCCTGCCTTCGTGGCGAGGTGCATTAGGGAGAACTCAGAGCCTCAGAGAAGTGGGCTCCAGTGGGTGAGAGCCAAGGCTTGTGCTTTGAAAGCTGCATTAGGGAAGGGGAAAAAAAACGGAAAAGAAAACGTTCTAATATTACTTAATTACCCCAAGACATCCTGAGATGTAATTGAGCTTGGAGGGCTAAATGAAGGCTGCGCGTGTGAGACCGGCAGAGGCTGATGCATTTATAATGAGACCACTTTGCAAGGCAAACAAGGTCCCCACAGAGGGAGAGGGGGGCAAAGAGGAAGGACAAGAAGGGGGCTGGGCAGGTGTTGAGGTGCCTGAAGTTCTACTGGTCTCCACCAGCTTCGTGCAAAGTCCCTTTCCCCTCTGCTCAGGCTGGATGGAGGCAGGATGGGAAGTGAAGGGTGTGGATGTGGGTACAGCAAACCACAGAATCAACTTGCTCATGGCTCGGATGCTGAAAACCCCATAAAAACCCCTTAGTGCCCAATAAAAAGGGCTATGTCATGCTGTCAGAGACATCCCTCCATGCAGATCCAAACCCGAATCGTTCAGGCATCTCAGCATCCTCCTGGGGAAGCCTCGGGGCAGGGAGCAGGGTGAGACAGGAGAGCAATTCATCCTCAGGGCAGGGCTGGCCCTGGAGATGAGAGGGGAAACCCTCCCCAGAGTGGCCATCCCCACTGCTCCTGTGAACTGGAATGGTGGCCAGATCCAGGTGGCCAGATCCCAGTCCTGGAGAGCATTCCTTTCACCCCCAATGCCCTGCTGCATGCACACAAGCCCATTCCAGCCCCGATTTACATACTGTACAGAAGGAGACATTAAAATCCAAACGGTTCATGGTAATTAACACTCATTTAAATATTATACTGGTAACCATCGCTTCCAATCCTTCTCAGCCTTGAAGGGGCTCCGTGTGCACGTTCATATGTACAGGGAGATTTTAAAGGGATACTCCATCTTCTCTCCTGATTGCTGCCTTCCCAGAAAAAGGATGTTTAATGTTCATTAATTGTTTCATTTGGAGAAATTACTGTGAAAAGCCACCACAGGAGAGCGGAATTTTTTTTTAGGATTATTATTATTTTTGGAAAGAAGGTAATAATGGGGAGCCCTGCCTGTGGCAGGGATGTATTTAGCTGAGCATGGCTCTGTGGGGGCTGTGATGGGTAACACAGAGCTGCCTGTCACCAGAGGAGTGAAGACTGTGGAGATCAAACAACATTTAAGTGGGAACAAATGCATTATTTATCACAAATTAATCCTTCTTTCTCCTTTTTCACCCAAGCAGCAGGACTGGGTCGCACGGGAGGCCAAGGAGACCTGTCGAGCACCTTTGATGGGCCTCGCACTGATCCACCCCTTTGTGATATCAAAAATCAATGGGGAGCAAACAGATAGTGGACAAATCCATAGGTTGTGGTACAAAATAAAGTTGTCAGAGGCTACGGGTGTGCCAGCCCTGTTTTCAAGAGCTGCTCCATCAAGGCCAGTCAGGCAGGGCCCTGTAATCCAGGGAAAGCTGGACCACAGCATCCCCAGAGGATGAGGAGGAAGGGAAGATGCCCATTGCTGCATCCTTCAGGCTGCAGTCCAGGCACTGACAGCTCTGTCTCCTCCCATCACCTGGGGAGTTTCCTCAGGATGCAGGAAGTTGTCCTTGAGGGAATATCAAACAACATCCACTCCAGCACCTACCAGGAGTCCAGACAGCCAGTCCCACTGACCCACAGAGACGCCAGCTCCTTCTGGGAGTAACTGGCACAGGATGGGAAAAGGCTGCCGTGGTTGCTGCGCCCCATATTCACACCTTTCCCTCGGAGCCCCAGGAGCACAGAGGGGAAGGTGAGACCTGCACAGCACGCCCTGGGGGGCAGCTGTAGGGAGAGCTGCCCTCCCCTCACAGCCCAGAGCAAATGACCAGCCATCCCAGCAAGGGCAGTGATCCATGCTCACACCTCATCAGAAGACAAACTACCCAGGATATTTGACAGCTTTGAACTCCAAAACATTGCTCCTCACCCGCCCATCCATGGGAAAGCCAGGGAAGTGGCAGCAGAGCCCAGGAGCTGTTGCAATGCCCCTATTACACTAATGATGTTTTCTGCCCAAACCATCCCAGGTGTGGCTCCTTGTTACAAAGCTGGAGTAGCCAGGAGAATCTCCCTGATCCCTTCAGGCTTGGACTTGTCCCTTAAACCACAAATCCCATGAGAAATACTCAGGATTTTCTTGCAGGGGGCCACCAAATGATGCTGAGGGAACATAAGCAGGAGCCTGAGCCCATTCCAATCACTTGACAAGGTCTTGCAAGATCCATGTTTGCATTAAAAAGAAATTAAAAGCTTTTCCACTCCACTAGCTTGCCCAAAGCCTGCATACTAAATAGTAAATGCTACCTATGAGGTTGAATAAAATCTTCATTAAAAAGAAAAAAAAAAAGCCAGCAGTCACTGAATACATCATGAACAATGACATTGGGGAGGCATTGTTCTTCTTCTGCCTGATGGACCATGCTGAAACACCTGTTTCTTATCGTGGAACTGTTAATAACTGTCACCACCAAAATCAGGGCTGAAAAGTGTCATTAAGTCAAGTTATTCCAACCTACACCTGACTGGGAGTGGGGGGGAAAAATCCAGCAAGGAGGAAGAGAGGCAAAGCTAAGCCTGAGACAAATGTCAAAGCATAATTGTCCATGTGTCCCCCCCAAAAAACCACCAAACAAATCCATCGTAGATGGAGATCTTGCTGACATGAAAGACACAGCTGGGTAGCCATAGGCAGTTTTAACTGATTAACTACAGACATTGACCCTTTCAATTAATTCACCGGGGTTTTGTTTCATTCTAACCATCTCCTGAAGCTGCAGCTTCCCCATAAAGTCAACAGAAAAGCAGTTTCTGTTAAAGGGGTAGGAGGGATGGTTACCCAGGGGTGCTTAAGGGAATCCTGACTCAGGGAGGAATGAACATCTGAAGAACACAACTCCTTAGGAATTGCAAGGTCTTTATCTTCTCAAAGAAAACTGGAGCAATGCAGAACTTAAACCCCCTACTTTGCACAGTTCAGGCATGGAAATAGACCTGAGTTCATCAGTGGAGGGAAAAATCTCTCGTTGTCTTTTTTGTCGTGCTGCTCACTGGCTCTATCTGCTTGATCTCCCATCACTGTTGAAAGCTTTGCTGTAGCAAAAATGGCCATTCCTCCCCAAAATCGCAACCAGTCTGAGGTTTCCCTCTTCCAGAGAATCACCAAGACTGGGTAAGGCCCCTAAGATCATCCAGTGCAGCCGTCAAACCAAGGGCACCACCATGTTCTCAAGTGCCATAAACACACATTTTTCCAGCACTTCCAAGGGTGGTGACTCCACCACTTCCCTGGGCAGTCTGTTCCAATGCCTGACCACCCTTTATACGAAAAAATCTTTCCAAGCTAAACCTCCCCTGGTGCAACTTTTCCTGTAAAGCCCTGGTTTGGTCCCATTTTGGGTCGTTTCTGCCCAGTGGAACCCAGCTGCCATCCAAAGCTCAGCTCAGGAGCTGACATTCACAGGGAGTCACAAGAACTCCCTGGAATGGGTTCAAAAAGAAAAAATTTTAAAAAAAAAGGTCCATCTCCCTGATATTTTCTGTCAAAATGAAAAACGAAGTGGAAATTCTGGCTGGAGCAACTCTTTTCCCTCAGCTTGGGAATCCATGCAGTGACAGCCTGAAAGCTTCACCACACAGAGCGTCTGGATCGAGTCTCTTTATTTATATTTTCTTGAAACATCAGAGCTTGTTTCCCCCCACTTCCCCTTGATCCACAGCCTAGAAGAATTTTAAAAGCATCCACACTTCTCCAGCAGTGCAAGCGCATTCAACAAGAAGATGCACCTGAGATGACCTTGAAACAAGCCTAAATTAATCTCTCCAAGGCGAGCCTTGAGCCGCGGTCGGGGCTTTGTAAAGCGGGACACGGCGGAGGACTCATCCTTTATCTTCCTCTCCCTGACAGCCTGAGAAAGGCTGGTTCAGAGGAGCAAAACAAAACACTCACCTGCGTGACAGAATAGTTAACTTAATCCCCCAAAGGCAAATCCTGTTAGCATGTAAAACCAGGAGTGATAATTGTAACCAGTTTTCAACCTTTTGCTGTGGTGGAAATAATCACTTCAGTGCCTCTGCCTGGCTGCCCAGAGACTCCTTTCTCCACAGATTATTTTAAGCTAATCTAACGAGGGGGAGCAGGAGGGAAGGAGGGTGTAAGACTAAAGATGAGGGAATATTTAAGACTGGGGTGGGAGGGTGAGGTTTGGGCAGCCACAGGTCGGTCTGAGCAGCAGCTCTGCTTGAGAAGCAACCCCAAAGCAAAAATCTAAGAAAATGGGTAAAACCAGCCAGATTTCACGCAGATGGATTCAGTCAGGCGAGCCTGGTAAATATACTTTTCTGGGAGATAACAGCTTTTTCTTTTTTCTTTTTTTTTTTTTTTTCCAAGACAAAAGCCAATCTTTGTCTTTTGTGAGAGAGCTTGACCATCTGGACTTCAGAAAAAGCATCTGATATTGTGCCACATGGGCACACGATTAGTTAAACTGTAGGAGGGGAACATTACGATAAGAATTATGAATCAAAGAAATGCTCTGCCTAAAAAAAATTAAATATATTATAATAGATAATACCAAAAAAGGAGGCAGCCTGGAGAGATTTTGCTGAGCAGGCTGTTCAGTCACCGCTCACATTCAACACTTCCTTAACAACAGGGGACCAACACTCATCAAACTCACTACTCTGGAGGCAAAACAAGGCAAAACAAGGAGTTTTGGCATCATTTGGAAGGAAATGATGCCTTTGAGAACCAGACTGACGGATGTGGAATGACATTCAAAGGGACAAAATCCCAGGCCAGGTTTAAAAGATCAGTGGCAAGGGTGCCAAAGTCAGTGGAGAAGACCCACCTGAGTGCTTCAGCTTGTCCTACAACACATCAGGGGGCCCTGATGGCGAAAAGGCATCTGCAACTCAAAATATTTCCAGGGGAGGGGGAAAAAAACTATTAAGTAGCTACCAAAAGACTGAGGAACAGCTGGAATACAAATTGGTCTTACTGCCCAGCACAGGAGGTCCTCCAGTGCAGCATCTCCAAACCCAGGTCTTCTCCAGCCCTCTTGAAACACAAGATTGTCTCTGTTGGAACCCAAAGCCAAGGATTTCCCACCCTCAGACAGCCCTTGGAAAGCAGGAAGGGATGAAGCAAAGGGATTTCAACAGAAATTAAACTGAATTGACTCTGGTGAATTTTCACGACCAGATACTTTGGGCAAACATTATTAAGCCTTCTTAGGTAATGTAATTAGAAGTTCAGCCCCTTTAATCTAAATATTGCACACAGAAAAAAAAAATCCATCATCTCATAAAGTGAGAAAAACGGCTTTTCCTTCTATTTTTTCTTAATAAAGGGTTTTTTCCTTCAAAGCCTTCTTTAAGCAGGTGAACATTTCATGAGGAATCCTGGGCTTGTTTTAAGTGCATTTGGATTTCTCCTGAGTAAACCAGGAGACAGATTCAGGTTCTACATCAAAATATGTGACAATAATCCTCTTCAGGTGGCTGCTTGAAGGAAGAGAAGACAGCAGCAAAGGCCTCTAAACAGATAATTACTCAGCTTTACCCAGCAACTTCTGTCTTTATGGGCAAAACCCACTCACTGTGAGCAAGAATGGCCAGAAATTGAGACAAAATGGTTTTTAGTCAGAGGATGTCAACTTGCCAAACCCAAGATCTCACACAGAGGGGAGAAAAAAGCCATTTCAAATGACACATTTATTTACCCAGGCCGCAGATTTTTCTGCGTCATCATGGAGTTTTCAGTGGTTTGAAAAAAAAAAAAAAACCCCAATGAAATAAAAGAAAGAAGAAAATAAGAGAAATAAAGCTTCACAGAGCACAAATAACCTGGTATGTTGGGCACTGGCCAGGGATGCAGATGGCTCAGATTCAAGCCCTTCAAAGCAGGGATTTGTGCCTCTCTCTCTCTCCAACATTCCCAGTGAGGCCCAAGCCATAAACCAATCCTGGGAGTTTCACTCTCACCTTCTGGTTTATTAAAAAAAAAAAAAAAAAGTATCTTGGTTTTGTCTTGCTGTAGGAAAAGCCTTCCTTCTGAAACCTCAGGGAGGACTGTGGGATGAGAAAGAAGCAGGTCCCTTCCCTCCCTGGTTTTGATTACAGCTTATTAGCATCATTGTTTGGTTTAAGATTTCCCATAAAAATTCCATTCCCAGCAAAGACCTCGACTAAAAAGTAAGCCAGCATTAATAGGAGCTGTCTCTCATTAAGAGCAGCTCCCTGAGGAACGGGAGCTCCTGGGGGTGTGTGTGTGTGTGTGTGTGACCATCTCAGTCAAGCCACCATTTAACAACTTTCACCCAGTTTTCACAAAGGGTAGAAATCACAAACTATTAAGGAAGGCTTAAGGGAAAAAAAAATTGCTGGAGAAAGGAGAAGAACCAACCCCAACCTCTCTGTGAGCCACCAGAGAACCCGCACGGAGGAAAACCATAGGAGACGAAACTCTGCCTTCCCCCGCCAGCAGCAGCACTTGGCTCTTGAAAAAATTAATAAATTTCTGTCACTAATGGCCCAGACTGAGAGGCAGGGAGGGAGAAAAGAGAGGCTTTGGAGCTCCCTTTTCCCAGGAAGGGCCGGTGCTCACAGCCGGCGGGGTCGAGGGCTTTGCCACCGCCGGCTCCGAGCAGATGGCGTGGACACGCCTGAGCTGGAGAAACCTTTTGTAATGAAACGCCTCTCCCAGAAATTAACTTTAATTAAGGCATGAGCGCTTAATATCTGTGTTTGAGATATTAAACCTTCAGAGGAGACCGTTCCCAGCCTCTCACCTCGCGCCTTCCCCGGCATCTCCTCCTGTCCCTGGTGCTGCCACCCAGCCTCGTCCCCTTCCGAGGAAGGTGGCCCCAGCTGCTAATTTGCAGGGAAACGTGCAGGAACGTCACGTCTTGGAGCTCTCCATCCCTCCAGGAAAATGTGACAGGGGGTTCAAAACTTGTTAAGGGGAGGCTGGTGGGAGGAAAGGCACTGACAGACAGTACAATCACATAAGCTGCTTTTCCTCGGGAAACCAGGCTAAAAATAATACCCTGCAATTTGACAGCCTCAACCCAGGAGAGCCACCAACGTGCCAGTGAAGATGAGGAGCGGAGCCTGGATGGGGGCTGGCTCGAGGAAGGCACAGGGACAGCACCCGTGAGTCAAAACCACACCCTCAACCCGCAGTGGCACCCACCGTGGCCGCTCCAAACACCCAGGTCCATCCAAATGGGCACAGGTACCTGGAATTTCGTGAGCAAAAGGGCTCCTGTGAGATCCCCCACTCTGAACCCACAGCTTGCACAGTCTCACCACACTGCTGCTAAATTGTCTTTAAAAAAAAAAAAAAAAAAAAAAAAGGCAGTTTTATGGCCCAAAACCACCAGTGCAAGTGGGAAATCTTGCTGTCACAGACACAATTCCACATCCCGCTCCGGTGATGGAGGAGGGAACCCTTGGGTAGTAATTGCTATGCACGGGCAGGGGGAAGAGATTCTGATAGCTTTTATTATCAGGGTATCCAGATGTAAAACGAATGCCTGCAATATTTATCCATGTCATCACTTAGAGTAAGTAGCCTGATTTGTCAAACGTAGACAAGATTCGGGGATGTCAATTAGGGGGAGACGGAGGGCGAGGCAGGGGACCAATCGTGCCCGGGATTCATCAGGGTTGCAGATGCTCTATCCCAAATGTCAGGCACAAAACCACGAGCGGTTTTCACCGGTGAAACACGGGCAGGAAGCCAAAACAAGAGGGTGAGGGCAAGGCAAAGGGTCCTGCTTGGAGGTCAGCCGTGTGCCCCCGCGGTGGGTGCGGGTGCTGGCTGGCAGCCCGCAGAGCCGGGGGAGCAGGAGGACGAGGAAGGTTTCCTTTGACTGCCCTCTAATGCCAGGTAGAGGGAAAAAGGGATGGGTGCTGCAGGGCATGGCAGGAACCTGCCGTTAGTAAGGCAGCAGGAGTTGGGAACAAACCCTACAGAGAGGTGAGAAATGCTGCCCTAAACCTCATGGAGCCCCAGAGCAGAGCGGGGACTGAATTGCTTTTCTGGAGCAAACACCGCTGACCGCACTACACACCCTCACGGGGTATTTTGGACCACTGTGCCTGGCAGGGATTCCCCTTTTTCCTCAGAAATCATTAGCCCTGCACAGAAATGATGGACAGAAGTCGTGCTGAAGGCTGGTGCTCCCTCTATCCCAGCTGTCGGAAGCTTGGCCAGGCAAACTCTCCTCTGTGTAAGCCAAGGCTTCTCAGCAGCAGGAGCACCGAGGCTGAGGAGTGTAAGAGTTTGGTTGAAAGTTAGCAAGTCCCAGCCTCCAAAAACCCCCTAAATAATAACTGCCAGCATTAAAACCGGCCTCCAGTAATGCCCATCACGGGTGGCACCGGGCAGGAGAAAGTCCCTGATGGAGCAAAGTGATGGAGGGTGACAGCTCCACCCTGGAGACCACAGCTTTGGGGAGAACTTTAGGCAAAGCTTCCCAGATGTTTATACCCCTGGATTTTTGCCTTGCTTCTTCCCCCAGCCCGGCAATAGGTGACAGCAAGGACCTGGGAATAGATTTTCTCAGGCGGAAAATATCCAGCACCTTCCAAGTCTGCCAAGAATGTCCCCCTGTGCCAAAGTCACCACGAGGAGCCCTGCAGGGGAAGGAGCAAAGCCCTGAGCAAAGCCAAGAGGGAAACGCTGACACCGGGATTCGTCTTGCTGAACTTAATAACTGCGGACACCAACATGTGAGCTGCTCATTCCACACACCTGTCTGCGGGTAATGAAGAGAAATGGGCACTGTTAGGACACAAATCAATGGCAGGGGATCAAAACTGAGCTGGAAGCACTTGTGCAGGGAAGTCGCGGCCATCGCCATCCGACTGTCCGTGTGGAGCAAATCCCTGCCAGGAATTTGGGGGACAGCAGAAGGAAAGTGGCCTGGGAGCAAGATGAGTCCTCACGAGAGGAGAGCTGATGTCTGGTGACAGCAGACAGCCGAGGCTGACAGGCGAGCACGGACACCCTCCCTCCTCTCCATCAGACACGGAGTGCCCACCTCCCACCTCTGGGGGCCG
This sequence comes from Motacilla alba alba, assembly GCF_015832195.1. Taxonomy (NCBI): domain Eukaryota; kingdom Metazoa; phylum Chordata; class Aves; order Passeriformes; family Motacillidae; genus Motacilla; species Motacilla alba. Next base: position 2,649,441 of record NC_052021.1, read on the forward strand.
GCCAGGAGGGAAGAGGGATGACAGACACATTAGCACCTTCTTCTTCTCCTTGACAGCTTGTTTTTGTCCCAGCTTTCTCGTCCTTCACTAATTATTCCCTTTTGATTTGGAGACTTCAGCTGAAACAAGGTGTCCATGGCCTCCAAACCTGCCTTGAGGCTGAAGAGGGGGAAAAATCACTGAGGACTCTGAGCTTGCTCTTGTCCTTGCATCAGGAAAGCAGGAGTTTCCCCCCAGAAACATCTGGTGCACGATTTTTACCATGAAGGTGGTGAAATCAGAGTTCTCCCGAAGAGGCAGTGGATGCTCCATCCCTGGGAATATTGAAGACTAGGCTGGATGAGGCTTTGAGCAACCCCGTCCATGGCAGGGGATTGGACTTTAAAGGTTGCTTCTAACCCAAACTATTTCATGATTCTATAAAATCTTCAGGCCAGAACACTACACCGGGATCTGGGGCTGCTCAGGAAGACCAGAAAGAGTTGGTAGACAACACCTAGAGTTACTCAAAAACCAGCACGAAGATATGCATGGCAATCTAAAATGAATTTGTTTTCCAACCTGGAGGGCCCCTCCACCCACCTGGGCACGGAGCATGAATCTCTGAGATGCTCCTTTAAATTAATCCATGGGAAGCGACTCATGAAGCAGCAGAAGGTCAGCGAGGGTGATGCAGACCAGTGGTTTGGAGAATTCTTGTTCTGGATGATAACTGAAGATCAGAAAGGAAAAGGACACAGGAGAAGGAGTCAGCCTCCACCTGGAAGGCTGAACACAAGCACAGCCCCTGCAGGATGTAAAACGTTCCTCTGCACCATTCCAGCCCCGCCACCAGCATCTCTTGCGGATTTGGGGCACCACAAGCAAGCAGCCACGCAGATGAACTCCCTGCCCACTCCCAAACCACCACAGCACACACATGACAGCAAGACAGCACCCAAGGGAAGTGCCAGCAGCCCAGTGTCCCCCTCCCATGGGACATGAGCCAGGCTGAAAGGTCCCTCCACTCCGCAGCCTCCCGGCCAGCAGAGCTGCAGTGCCCCGAGGGACCAGCTCAGAGGTTTTCCAAGCCCATACATTTGTATTAAATGGTCTGTTAGAGATTTGCTGGTGGTTTTCAAGCTCTGACAGCCTTGTTTTTATTTCAGTTGCCTTTGAGCCACCTCGGGAAATTTTCATATATAAATATGGAAATATGCAAAACCCCAGAGATTTATAGGATCCGACACTGCGCTTTAAACGAATCCCCCGTGATCTCGTCTTCTGCTGGGCCCCCTCCCACAGCACCCTGTCCTCCAGCGTGGCCACTCCATGAGGAGAGATAATCCTCCCCAGGCAGCTCTGGCAGCACATCCACACTCTCCCTTGCCTCCCAGCCCACCAATCTCCCCCTCTTTGCCCCAGCTGGGACGATGCCCTGCTGCTCCTCTCCATAAAGGAGTCGTGCTGTGCCCATCCCTGGCAGTGGATGGGGCTCTGAGGAAGCTGGTCCAGTGGAACGTGTCCCTGCTCACGGGATGGGTGTTGGAATTAGATGTTCTTAACTGTCACTTCCCAAAGCATTTCGTGGTTCTGTTTGGACTTTATGATCCAGTTTTGAGCTGGGCGTACAAGCACAGTAGTAAAGCAGTGGGAAATCCACGCTGTGCTGCTGCAGGAAAAGCCTTGGTCAGATCCTGTGTGGCTTCAGAGGAGACAGACCCAAGACAAAAATCTGTTGGACATGCAACTCCTACAGGGAAAAAAAAACTCTTCTCCCTGCAGCTCCCACCACAGGAAAGCCCTGCTGTTGCTCCAGGGTTAAATCAGAAACTAAAAGCTCCACCTCTCACCATTTTCCCTCTGCCTGAGGACCACAAAGCTTTAGTGATGGGAGCCAAGGGCAAGCCGAGGTTTCTTTCTCCTCTGAGAGGTAGACAGCAAAATGCAGCATGTCCCTGGGGACACAGGCCCTTGGCACAGGGTGAGCTCCCAGTGATTCTTTTGGACTGAAAACTCCTCAGGGTCTGCTTGGAAAAATGCCTTTCCTCTTTTTCAAACCACTCCTGGAGCAGCTGAGCACGACAAAATGCAACCCTGAGCTCCCAACAGCAGAAAACCCCCCCTGAAACCTCATTCCCCCTGGGCAGGGAGACATGGATCACCCAGAGAGAGGCAGGGCTAGGGGCTCATCCAAGCTGCACAGCCACTGCCATCCCACCCACATTAAAAACCACGTCTAAATTAATAAATAAATAAATCGAAGTTAAATAGTAGTGGCCTACACGAGGCTGATGCCTACCCTGGGTTCAAATGGGTGAAAATCGATTTAAAAGGGTAACATTATGTATTTGTTAGCAGAGTGTTAAAGAAGAGCTAGGGCTGATTTCCTAAGCACAGGCAATGTCTCCTTTGTTTAACAAGCAAAAAGCTCAAAACACAAAACCTCTTTGCCTGGGAGATGGCAGCACCACTTCCTCACCGAGTTCAGCACTCCACTGTTTTGTATGATTTTTTTTTTTTTTTTCCCTTTTGGCTTATTTTCTGCATCAAGAGAATTTCAATTCCCTCCAAAAGCAACTTGATAAAGATGATAAGAAGATAAAAAAAGTGGGGGGAAAAGTGTTGGTGCAGCTTTTCCTGAAGGAGGTGCCTGTAAACAGCTGTACTGGAGCATGTAATTCTTTCAGATAAAATGTATCTGCTATTTTCTTAGACACTTTAAATTTAAACCCACAAGTTTGGTGTTAGGCCTGCACTTGGTTGTCCGATTGACACATCCTGATTAACCAAGGAGAATTAACCTCTCTGAGTGCAGAAAAAGCTGATTATTTCAAATAAATCAAAGATTCCTCCCCAGTCCAGCTCACACGGACAGCCGGTTATTTTAAGTCGATCCACACAAATACTTTTTTGGCTGCACATGTCCTGGCATCTGTGGCTTTGCTAAGCTGCTCTGCCAAACCCTGGGCTTTTCCTGCAGCCACCTGTGCCAGAATTCACTGGGGGGGGAGTCTAAGGAAGGGCAGAGCACTCATCAGCCCCCAGCTGTGTGTGCCCAAGCCGCTGCCACGTCTCCATCACTCCTTTCTCAACCCCTTCCACCATCTCCCACCTCCTCCCTCGGCATGAATCCTGCCACTACGGATTTGTGACACCATTAGCTCTTGCTGTCACCAGAGCTGACAATTCAAAAGGCCCTCGAGAGCTGTCTGCAGAAACACAATAAATGAGATCTCTTAATTAACGCCTCCCTTAACTAAATAAATTAATTTTATGCAGCTGATATGTCGCGTCTTCACAGTTTGAGGGTGACTGAGTAGCTGGAAACGTCCCTCTCCTCGGAGCTATTGCAAAGACTTTTTTGCTTGACAGTGTTTCTGTAAACAAACCCGGCTCCGAGGTGGCTGTGGGTGCGTGTGGAGGGAGGGAGGGAGGCTGCTGGAAGCAGGCCAGCTGGCATCCCTCTGCCCTAGCATCCCTCAGCACCCAGGCTCCCTGGAGAAAGCCTTCACCTGGACCAGGGAGGAGAAGAAACCTCTCTGCAACAGGAGAGATGTGGGATGTGGAGTCCTGCATCCTTAAGTGGATGCAGAGACAAGGCAGCACACCTCCTTCCCTTCTCTGGAGGAACACCAGCTGCAGCTGTGCCAAAGCATGGAGAAAACAGCCAAGAAAGAATGCTTCACCTCCCAAGTGAAGGCTCCTGCAGTGAGAGCCACAAAACTCAACCAGAAAGATTAAAACAGAAAGGACCTGGGCACATGAGAGATGGGATTTCAGCCCTTCTGTTGGACAAAGCCTCACAAAGAGATCCCTACTTACACAGAAGTGTGGGAAATGGCTACGCACCCGGACTTCACATCCAGCATGGATCCTGATGGATCCACTCAGTGTGGCACAGCTTCGATTTTCCACCCACACACATCCCCCTCTCCAAATCCACCTTTCCTTTCAGGGCAGGTGATACAGGCAGTGTCTCCAAAGGTGGCCTTTTCCTTCCCCTCTTTTCCCTTCCTTTTAACCCAACAAGCAGGGGAGGGAGGGAGGGAGGGAGGGAGGGAGGGAGGGAGGGACGGAAGGAAGGAAGGAAGGAAGGAAGGAAGGAAGGAAGGAAGGAAGGAAGGAAGGAAGGAAGGAAGGAAGGAAGGAAGGAAGGAAGGAAGGAAGGAAGGAAGGAAGGAAGGAAGGAAGGAAGGAAGGAAGGAAGGAAGGAAGGAAGGAAGGAAGGAAGGAAGGAAGGAAGGAAGGAAGGAAGGAAGGAAGGAAGGAAGGAAGGAAGGAAGGAAGGAGCTGGGTGCTGGTCAGGATGCCCACATGGTGTTCTCTATTAGGCAGCCACATGATAAAAGCCTCCTCTCTGGCCTTTGATGGCTGGGGAAAAAAAAAAAAAAACAAAAAAAAACAAACCAAACCTGAAAGCTTACCACTAAAAAAGACATTCTCCTCCAGGTCTGAATCACCAGCACAGCTTTTGGTCCTTGAAGAAATGTGATAATCCAAGGGAACAGACTCAAGGCCAAAATCAGATTGTATTACCCAGGTTATCACCAGGGAACCCTGCAGAGATGCAGCCAAGAATTATTTCCTCCTCACTTTCTTTCGCCTAGTGAAGCATGACAGAGAGAAAGACTCTTCCTATTTTCATTTTGGTTCTTTTTTTTTTTTAAAGGAAAATAATTAGATTTTTCAAGAGGCTTGGATTTAAAATCAATTTCCCAATTAAAAAACGTAAGGTTTATAGTTGGTGTAGTTTGTTTGCCTTCTGGGATCGATGCACAACCCCCAAGTGCCATCGTTGTCACTATTTGGACAAGAACTCTTTAAGTAACCTTTGGGGGAAGTGTTTTCCTGCTCAAAATCAGTTTAAAGCATGGATAACAAAAAAAAAAAGCTCCAATGCTCCTGCCAAGTAAAACCACACCAGGCACATAATATTGAAAGTTATTAAAAGCAAAGTCCACTTGCTTTGCAGGAGCAAGGAAAACAGTCTCCAAAAAATGGGAGATTGCAGGAGGTGGATTCTCTGATGTGCATTAAGGGGCTGGTTAACTCCAAATTCCTCCCCTGAGGGGCACCACCAGCACCTTCTTTTTGCCCAGCTCCCTCCAAAGGAATTGGTTCAAGGCTAAGCTCTCTTATCACCTACAAGCAGAGCCTGACCTCTGCCAAGTTCTATTACTTTGGGGTAGGGTCCTATTCCTCCGGTGGTTCAGAGCTAGAAGCTGATTATTGCAAGCCAGGAAGGAGCATTCTGTCTTTTGTGGTGTTTACAGCTTTTATCACAGAAAAATCCACCTGCACCAGCTAGAAAAATAGATAAAATCTCCCAGCAAAGCCTGCTCTCCTCAAGATCCCCTGTCACTAATAAGTCACTGTACTCTCTGGGAATGTTCCCCCACAAGCTGTAAGGTTTTCTACCAGTTTAATCTGGCCTGTGATCCTGGCTTAGAGGAGCTCTGGGGACAACCTGAACGCTGACAGCACGGCATGTGGCTGTGCTGGCCAGGGTGAGATCAATGCTTCCATCACCTCTGCAAAGACCAAGGGGAGAAGGAAGACAAGCAGGTTAAAAAGCAATTTTATATCTCTTTTTTTCGTGTAGCAGAGGAGATTTTTCACACACAGAGCACAGGAAGCTCCTTCATGGCCGTGTTTTCGCTTCCTTCCAGGCATCGGGGAGATTTTGTCCCCTGCAATGTAAAGTAGATGTGGAGGTGGCCCAAAGACAACTTGGAAGGAGGACAGGGAGTGGAGTCAGAAGCAGTGAGTGGTGCTGAGGGAGCTGCAGGAGCCCGAGGGCGAGGAGATGCTGGAAAGCCATCACAACGAAGTGAAGTTGTTGGAGGAGGGATGCCGGGGGTTGGCACCCGAAGGGAATGAGACTGCACACAGCCTCCAAGTCTTTTAGGCTTTCTCAGAGCCCTGGTGCCACCAGAGAGCGTTTGATGAGCTGAAAAAAAAAAAAAAAACCCTCACCTTGCATTTTAAAAAGTGTCTATCTCCTGCAGCCCAAGAGGGAAGAGTGGTGGAGGAGGGAAAAGTGCAAACACCCCGTACAAACTGCAAGGGAAGGAGGCAACTGGGAGACAGGCAGAACCTCAGGCTTGACTCACACCTATTGATGGAAATTAGATGAGTTTGCCCGCAACTGCCTCCTTCCTACACTTTTTTTCCCCTCCCAACTCATCCTTTGATCCTTCTCACTTAAAGAACCCCTAGTTCTTGTGGACACATTTTGCCAAAGCTTGAGAAGACACTGCGGATCAGCAGGAAGGGATCTATCCCTCCAGGAAAGGAGGGGAGAGCTCCTTTTCTCATCTCTGAGTGAAGGCTTGGTCCCACCTAAATCCCAGGGCCAGAAGTTGTGACAAGCCCTGTTTTCAGCAGCTTTTTGACCAGGATATTCCTACGAATAAAGAGGGAAGATCCTCCGGCTGCCAGCGAAGGAAGAGTTTCTGGGTCGAAGTTTTTACAAATTTCTTGCTTCCACAAGAGAGGGAGATACTCACTGGAGTTCACTTTTCAGGGAAAAAAGCTCTCCCCGAGATAACCTGGAGTTCTGAGGGGAAATAAACCGAGGGCCAAGGCCGTGTGGGACTGCTGGAGGGGACGAGAGCTCCTGCACACGCTGCTGGCGTGTCACCGGCGTTCGGGTGCCCTGAGATGACATTATCGCTTTTATCCTCATCTCTCCTTTCCAATTCCCAGGGAGTGAAGTGAAAAAAGAAGTTTTTGAGGGGCAGACAAGCACAAGTGCACTTTGGCAGCACTCCCAACACAGTGCCTGCTGCCTGTGCTCATTGGGCCAGCTGAAAGCAGCAGGAACAACCTCAGGAGAGGCATGGGAAGACCGTGGAATGTGCAAGACCTGGTGTCCCAGCCCTACTGACATGGTGCCCCTTGCCCCCTCCACTCAAGATGGGATGTAACCCCTTTATTTGAGGATTTACAAAACACAAATGCCTTTGCTGCCCCTATTTCTCCCTCCCTCAGTCAGTCTCAGCTCTCAGCCTCACCGGCTGCTTGAGGACAATGTTGAGAAGCTCACAGATTCCTTTTTCTTTGTTTAAGTAAGTAATTTTTAAAAGCTGTTTTTTGGTTCCCTGCTGCCTTCATGGACACACCTCAGCTAAAACTCTGGTTCCAATGACATATCATTCATCCAGGGCTGAGAGGGAGCAAAGAAATTGTTCACTCACTCCCCTGACAAGCACAGGAAAGCCAATATTCCCTCCCATTCCTGCTGTTCCATTAAACTAATTTTATGCATGAGGTGAGATCACATCTTTCCTAAAAATAATAGTAAGAATAATCGTAATGAATACATTTTTCTCCACTGACAGCACCAGTGATGAGGTTTTGCTTTACCACAAAGTAGACTTTTCCAGAGAGCACATCTACAAGCTGCCTGCTTAAAGATGCACCAGGAACAGCCAGAATTAGAGGATGTATGAAGCTTCCTGGGTTATTCCAGAGTAGAAAGGTTAAGGAATCACATAAACCTCTTTCCAAAGCAGTGAATCAATACCTGTAGGATCCACACACACAAGTGGAATGAGGGCATGAACTAAGACCACTGAAGCAGAGGTTCACAGCTACTAACTTCGGGAAGAATTAGGCTTTAACAAATCCAAAACAGGACTCTGGACACAGATACCAGACAGCACCCCATGGAAAAAAAACCCAATATCCAAAGTGAGGGCAGGAATCTCCAACCCCCAGCTCACCTGCAGAGAGCTCAAGGATGTCTCCACTCATTCCTGCCAAGCCCCAAACCCCAGCTGTAATGAAGAAGGGGAGAGGGGAAGATAAACAGATAAATCAAGTCCTTGCAGAGATGCCAAGAATTGCAGAAGTAGCTTTGGGGGGAGAGAGCACATTACAAGGAGACGTCTCAGGAGAGAGTCTGACTGTGCCACGCAAGAAGGATGGGGGCGAAGGCTTTTAGCACCTGTTTGCTTGCATTTATAAATAAGAAAAGAGGCAACTGCAGTTAGAGAGGGAGTAGACACCAGTCTCTCCTGGAATCCTGGTCGCTGTCCCCTCGGTGAACTCCACACTTTGCTGCAGCTGCCAGAGGAGGGAAGAGGCGCGGGGATGGAAGGGATGGAAGGGATCACATCGCGCTTCCTGCCGAAGGCGGCGCGGGGGAGGCGCAGCTCCAGTCACACAGCAGACACGTTTCCCAGAAAGGAAAGCTGAGAAACATAGCACCTATAATGAGAGGGTAAGAGGCACAAATACAACGGCAGAATTAAAAGCAGGGAGAAGTCCAGAGCAGAAAAGCAGAGCTTCAGCACAGGCAAGTTTGCAGCATTTGACCAGCCCTCGAACCTGGTTTGCTCTGCCAGGGTGATGCCTTGTGAAGGCTAACCTAGAACAGAGGCTGGACAGAGCTAAAGAATAAAGCAGGGATTTATTAAAAGGATCTCCTCAATGGATCCACCTTGGGCAGCACAAGAGCCCAGCCAGGGCTGCACCCAAGGTGAGCCAAAATGGTCACAAAATGCACGAACGCTCACGCAGGCTCTCACTTTGATCAGTTCTGCTCTATTTGCATCTTGCAGTTCATTGTCCAATTCCAGCCTTAGCCCATGCAGTCCCATCCTTCTTGTTTTACTCTCTTCAGTCCATGCTGTCTGTGCTCTTGGGCCTGAGATTTGGATCATTTGTCCTTGGTCCCCAGCTGGAGAAGGAATTGTTTTGTCTCCCTGCTCTGTGCAGAGAGCTCACCATCCCCTCATATGAAGCCCAGACCCACACACTAAAGCAGCACAGAATCTGAAAAATACAAAAGCTGAAACCTGAGGCATCAAGGGCACTCAGCATTTCCAGCCAGAGGAATTCACACGAGGATGAGGAGGGTCTGGCTAACAGAGCAACCCTGAGCACGCAGCCAGTGGGATAGAGGAAAAAGCCCTTTCTCACAAGCAGGGATGGAGATGCTTCTTCCAGCATTTGATCCCAGGGCTGAATATGTTTAGCAGTGTCTGCAGAGAGCTATTACAAGCAAGGTTATGGACGCTGAGGTCCCTGATTAAAGATCTGGACGTGCTGTGCTTAGGAGGGCATCTCTCTATTTGCAACCCACACACAAGGTCACAGAGCACAGGTCTCTCCAGCCAGAAGCCAGAATAAAACAGCTGTTTAACACAAAAGGGTGCCCAGACCTCCTTTTGTCCCTGCCACGGGGTGCCCTGAGCACCCCAGGCTTTGTTTGAGGTGGTTATGACCCAGAGGCAGCAGTGGCCTCCACACCTCCCCACCAGACAAGCCCAGCTGAATCAGCAGGGCCCATGTCCTCCTCGGAGACCTGTGTCACTTGGCTTTGCACCATCTTGCAGGAAAGGCCACCGAAGAGAGCAAAGGCCTGAATTATAACAAGCAACAAAGACCTGGGAAGGGAGAAACGCAGCAAAGCAATTTGCAAGCCCAGTTCTCTGATCAGGAGATGGACAGAGGACCACTGCAGCACACACAGCAATCTCTTGGATTTCCCACTGCAGAATTCTGGTTTTTTCCTGTAGGAGGAAGTTAAGGCTGTTGGCATCCAGCATCAGAGGGCTGTGCTTTGGATTGAAGACACTGAACACCAGCTCCTCACTCCCACTCGAGGGTGAGACAGAGCTGGAAGAGTTTGTTCCCTCTGGTGTGAAGTTACACCCGTAACCTCTACTCGCTCGAGCAAAGCCATGCCAGAGACTTGACACTGCAAGAGGCAAGGACCACAAGCAGTGCTGGACGAGCTGACTTCCCTGTCAGTGCCTGGACTCAGAGCAGAGGAGAAAACCGGCTGTGACAGCCCAGCAAGTGCAGCAGTGAGGCCGTGGAGCAAAGCCAAGGCACTGCGACCTCCCCGTCCTGTTGGGGAGAGCAGCAGGACAGGGGAGCAGCCCTGGCTGGATCAGCCTCCTGGCTAATTCCACTAGCACACAGAGAGAAGCCACACCATCAGCTATTCCCCAGTTATTTTTAGCAGCTGATGACTCTCCTGGAAGCACGCCACGGTGGCAGGTCACAGGGATGACTGCAGGAGGGACAAGCACGGCCCCTCTGCCAGGACCGTGCCAGCAGCAGAGGATGCCAGCCCAGGTTTGAAGGAGCTGCTGATAAAGGTGCCAGCAAACGGAGGGCAAGCTCCAGCTGCCATCTCTCCATCCCCATTCCCTCTTTTTCCTCCCCCCTGGGGAGCACTGGGGTCTCCCTGCTGCCAGCTCTATCCTCATGTATCCCAGATGGGATGCTGGGCTGGCAGCGCTGGCACGGAGAGATCCCTTCCTCCAGAACACAGACAAGAGTCCATAATTAGTGCTGGGGAGGGAGAGAGGGCATTTTCCCTGCAATGGGCTAAAGACCACAGGAGAAAGCCCCATGGGTCACGTCCTGGGGTGAACTGGCAGCTGCTCTGCAGCACCTGCAAGGCAAATTGAATCTGCCAGCTGGGATCACCACTTCCCACAGCCCTGGCCAACACCTAAGTTGTCTTGGCATCTCTCTAGATTGCTGCTGGCCATCAGGAAAAGGAGCCCAGTGCTTCAGGAGGGATTAGGCTGAAAACTAATGACCTTTTCCTTTATGCTAGCAGATAGACACACCTGAGAGGCACGAAGGAACGCAGCTCCAGCAAGGAGCTCAGCCAGGTTTTCCATCTCATCTAACATATTTCCCCCAAAACAGTGTCTAGGACAGCATCCCAGAAGCAATGCAGCAGGGCAAGGGCAGTGGGAAGAGGAGAAGAGCAGCTGGAATCAAGCACAGCATTGCCCCTGGGTTTGACTTTCCACAGAATCATGGATTTACTCTCCACCTGCACCCAGGGAAAGCGCTCCCGTGTCTGGCACAGCAGAGCTGGGCTGGTAAAATCTTAATGTGGAGGCACCCCCAACCAAGCAGAGCCAAGATAATGCTGAATAAATTAGGAGAAGGCATGAGAATTTCAATATTCCTTTGGCTGCTTTAGAACCCAAACCAACAAAGGCAGGAATTGAGGAAGAACATGGGATAGTCAGTGCTTTGAAGTCATTCTACAGATGTTTGATGCAAAGGGCTTCATCTGGGGGGAAAACAAGGCACAGCCAACTGCCTTGTACTTGGTTTATAAGGTTTGACCTGGCTGGGATCAGAATAAATATAATTATGACAACGACAAATCTGCCTCGGGGCCGTATCCTGTGGGTCCGTGGGGGTGTCGAGGAGTTGGAAGGAAGAGGCAGAATTTTGCAAATTAAATTCTTCCCAATTAACCCCCTTTAAGGTCTTGCAACATCAAAGAGAAGTTTGAACAGTCCCACCCAGGGCCGTGCCCACAACATCCCTCACCTCACTGCTGGGATTTGTCTCACACAGCCCTAATCCCTCCCGGATGCTGCCAGGGCAGCTGGGATCCAAACAGATCCTTCTGCAGGGCTGCTCCTCCCAAAGGGGACCCCCACAGCCCTTCCTCAGTGACCCATCCACGAGGTTTGAGCACACTCAGCACGGGCACACTCTGCTGAGAAATTCCCCATTTTTACCCTTCCATAAATGATTTATTCAGCTTTACCTGCAGCGTTAAGGGAGTAAAAAACCTTGATGCATGCAAACTGTTGCTTCACTAAATCAGTTTGGTTGGCTGCATTGTTTAGGATTATTATTTTAATGCATTCTGATCTGATATCTGTTCTATTTTGCTCTACCAAAAAAAAAAAAGAGGACTGATAAGAATAAATCTCAAACCTGCAATAAGGATGAGGTTCAGCAAAAAATGGGCATTAAGGAGGTTAGAAACACAAATGTTTGAAGTGTGAAGCAATGAGGAAATGAGGTGAAGCATCACAGCAAAGGGGGTTTATTTCCCACATCCCTCCCTCCCCAACTTCCCTATTGATCCTGATAACTAAATATGTAATTGCAATTAACTGCAGGCAGAGTAAAGTTCAAACAGATGCACTTTGCAGTCCTTTGGCAGAGCTGTGTGCATGCAGAAGGCAGCAGCAGCACCAGCCCTGCTCCCTGATCAAGAGGAATTGTCTGGATATGGGATGGAGCACACACGTGGCTCGGGTTAAGCAGTGACACTCAGAGAATGTGAATTAAGACAGGAGTTTTTAAAGGCCTTAGAAGAATTAGGCACCCAAAACACACAGGCTGGCATTTAATTCCCCTGAAAACCCAGTATTTCGACTACTGTGCTGAAAATATTTCCTTTGATAATCCAGAAAGCTGACATAATACCTGACAAAGACTTCTAATTTTTCCCTTTTTTCCCCGGCACTTGGGATTCAACATTATGATTCGGTTGCAGGAGGAAATTTGGTCTTATGTTTCTCCTTGCAAGGCCTCCAGCTTTTTGGGAAGTTCCACGGGGCTTCATTATGGTAATAAATGAAGAAAAGCTCTAGCTTAGGGGAACAGGTACAACCTGCAAGCAGAAAAATCCCTTTTCTTCCTCACACCCGCTCTCATCCATCGGCTGCCCATCTTTTTAGCAAAAAGTCAACCTAAATATTGAACTATTGCTGCACCTGTACCAAACACAAACATCCAGTTTCACGAGCCAAGAGCATCACTGATGCCCTCCTGGAAGCATCCCTGCAGACAAGGAGAGCTCAGCCACCTCCCTGCCCCATCCCCTCCACAAAAGCTTGAGGGAAACCTGAGAAAAGGCACTCAAAAAGCCAACAAAGTTATTCTGAAGCACTTCTCACTTCCCAATCCTAGGAAGAGTTGTCCAAATGGGATATCTCCCAGAAAGAGCTATGAAAATGGGACAACTCCCAGGGCTTAGGCTGCTGTCAGCATCCCGAGGCTGCTCAGCATCCATGGCCCCCAACACTCTGGATTTTCCCAAAGCCCTTCTCCATCACTGGGATGAGTTGTTTTCAGGGCCATGTGACTCAAGGGCTGGAAATAGGCTCTGATTACCATTTTGTGCCTCTTTAACCCAAACAGGACATAGCAGAGTCCCCTCCAGGGAGTCTCTCACCTGTGTGGGGCTTGGCAGAGACACCTTGGTTGGAAGACACCAACTGTCCCCCATCTGGACCCCTCCATGCGAGAAGGACAAACGGACAAAGAAGGATTGGGCAGAGATTAAAAAAAAGGAAACGAAAAAGCACCAAGAATGCTGCAGGCTCCTGACCATGTGGGGAATTTATTACTGTGAGAAGAAAGCCACCTGCATCAGAAGAGAGCAAAGCCAGCAACTGAGATCCGTATCAGGCGACAGAAAGGAGGGTGGGACGTGATGAGAATTGGCATAAATAGGAGGCTGAGGCAGAAATCACAGGAAAATAAGGAAAGGAGAAGGAGTGTTGGGCTGCATGGCATCCCTGGGTCATCGGATCCAGCCCTCCTGCTAAAAGCAGGAAGGGTTTTATCCCCCTCTATTCCCACAGGAAGGCTGCTCCGTAGTCCAACTGCTCTCTAATTGTCAGAAACAATCTTCCCATTTCCAGGCTGAATTTATTCTGGGCCGGTTTACGTACATTTGTTCTTGTGCCAACACTGTCCTCGGGCATAAATAGTTCTCCTCCAGTGCTGCTCTGCCCTCCCATTCTTCCACCAGTGTATTTATAGGCAGCTATCTTCCTCAGCTTTCATTCTGCTAATTTAATTAAGCCAGGCTTTCCTTGTCTCCCCTCCAAAGGCACCAGCTTCATTTCTTTTATCGTTCCAGCAGCCCTTTCCCAGCCCTGCTCTCCAGGCTGGCTCCAGCATCCCTCGGAGGAAAACACAAGGCACACATTCACCAGCAGTGATCTCCCCTGAAAACAGATGCTTGGGAGCCCCGGTGCCTAATTGCAAAGGAACAGAAACAGGCTCCTCTTTTATCCTGTCAGTTCTTCTAGATCAGTTAAGGATCATAAATAGTGCTGTGGAGCACGAGCAGGTCCCGGAGTGTTTGCAATGTGTTCAGTTTACATTTCGGCTGAGTTGTCTCACCGTGATCCCGGCCTCGTTCTTCTTTTTCCAATTATGCTACAGCACTTTGGGAAACCATACGATGTCCCTGGGATTAAATATGATCCTATTTGGTGCTAGACAGCAGCTCATATTGCAAAAGGAGAAAGCTGTGGCCAGCAGAGGGGATGACAATAGGAGTTTTCACTCCTGCTTCTCCCAGGAAAAGAGAACTCCGCGGGATGTGAATATTGCTGTTGCACTGAGCGCTGAGGGAAGAAGTCTAACCCATGGACTTCCTGACGACTGAACACCATCAAAATGTGGCAAAATGTGGCAACGTGGAGTGATCCTGGGCAGGGTCAGAAGCTGGATTTTGCTGATCCTTGTGGATCCCTTCCAACTCAGCATATTCTACAATTCTTTTTTATTTAGCTATACGTCAAACAATGCCAATAACGTCAGGTCTTTCACGCCCCTTTCATTTCTCATTTTCTAGCTAGAAGATGGCATTTCCTTCAACACGAGCGAAAGGGGGACAGATTAATAAATACAGCCTGAGGACTTGATGATCTTTGAGGTGCTTTCCAACCTTAATGGTTCTGTGATTCTGTGAGGGAATTGCCGTCCACTTTCCAGGAGGGGGTTTGTGTCTGGATATGACATCTTAAGAAAAGCAGAGGCACAGAGACTCAGAATCCTGTCAGAAACTCAGAACGCTGTCTTTGCAGCTGGTAAAGGCTGACAGCAAAACAGGACTCTGCGGAAGAGCAGCTCTGCTTTTCAGCCCATCTGATGATGTTTGTTAGCCCGGCAAAAGCTGTTTCCCGCCTCGTGTGAGCACCTTCTGTCCCTTTCTCACCAGTGACCCAGACCAGCTCTCAGCAACTCCCCACAGAATCCCAAACTTCTCATTCTCCATGTCAGTCTCCTCCACCCCATGGAGGTGTTTGAAAAGGATGTATTTCCCCTTCTCTTTTCTTGCTGGTTTTGTCATTCTGACAAATGGCTGATGTGTTGGTTGAGTTCCTAACGCTGCTGGAAGTGGTCGTGGCTTCTGTGTTTTCCAGCCAGCACCGTGATTTCCACAAAGAAATGAGACATCAACCAGCAAAAGCTGTCCCTGGCACCATCAAAAGCAGAGGTGAAGGGGTACAACACTGTTTCCATGGCCTCTCCTCCAGGAGAGGTACCAGGGCTCCACGTGGCAAAGCAGAGGAAGAGGGGATTGTCCCCATGTGCCACCACATCCCTGCTGAGCAGTTTCCACACTGTATCCCCAAACTGCTCCTTGCAGACCATTTCCTGGGACGATTTTTGATCACCCAGCAAGCAAGGCAGGCTCCCTCCAGCCAAAACTGAGGAGAAAAGGTGCAGCTGGAGACCAATTTGCCGTAGCGCAACCACCAGAAACAGCAGAGAAAAATGGAAATATCCTCCAAGAATCCCCAGCTTTTCAATAAATAAGGAAAGCTGCTGTCAAGATGTAAAATAGGCAGGTGTTATTCGTAGGAAAGCAAATTGTGTTGGGGTGCAATAGAGCCAGAGGAACAGTCAGGCACAGCCTCTCACTCTCATTTCTTTGTGGAAATCACGGTGCTGGCTGGAAAACACAAAAGCCACGACCACTTCCAGCAGCGTTAGGAACTCAACCAACACATCAACCATTTGTCAGAATGACAAAACTAGCAAGGAAAGAGAAGGGGAAATACATCCTTTTCAAACACCTCCACGGGGGGTTTGCAGAAACTGGGTGAGAAAAATTAGGGAAATGGCCAGAATCCTCCAACACAACTCATTTCATTTGTGATTTTACACCTCTGCCTTGTTGGGGATTTTCTGAGCCAGCAGTTTCTGCTCAAACAGAGAAGTGCCCACTGCAGAGGACTCAAGGAGGTCTTGTAACAGGCTCTCTCAGGTAGACACAGGCAGATTTGGAGCCAGGTTTTTAGAATCATTAATACCAAGAGAGCAACTGCAAATCACCCAGCACTGTGGAAATATTAACTTTTAATTGCAGCGTGGCAATTCCTGTAACCTGTGCCCTTCTCCTGCAAGGAGCTCACAGGGGAGAGGGCTGGCCAGGCTTCCCCTGGCCACTGCTGAGGAAGGAGATGGATGACCAGCCCCAGGGCAGCATGACTGATTTCCCTCGTTATCCAGAGCAGGAAAGTGGGGTGGAAGGGTGGCAGCATCCCTAGGTGTAGGGTTTGTCTTGTTCCAGCTCAATGTGAGCAATTAGTGACAGCAGGCATTTTTGACAAGGGTTATGTGTTGCACCACAGCTGGGGAGCCAGGTAGGATGAGCCCTTCCTTCCAGGACAAATTATTTTTTATTGTTGTCCCTCCTCCAGGGATCTCTCCCCTTTCCACAGGTGGAATTATGGCTCAAACAGCTGATGCTGCTCAGGTGTGATAGAGGAAAAGAACTTCTTGATGATGAAGTTTCCAACCATCCTGAGTTAATGCTTGCACAGCCTGACCCAAGTGAAAAAGTCCCCAGAAAAATTTCTTTCTAACTCACAAAGCTCAGTTTAGCTCTTGAGATTGATCCTGAGTTCTCATTTCCATATTGTTATCACTCCCAACTCAATGCCCATAACGTTGAAATCAAATCTCACGGTGAGGCTGCAAAGGGGATGGGTAACAAACCACTAAAAACTGCACCACTTCCCATGGAAAAATTCTCCTGCAGTCTCAGTTTTAAAGGCAGGTTAACAATGGTCTGGGGCTTGGTGGTTTAAGGTTTTTGGAACTCGAACAAAGGCACCAACCATGACACCCACAGCATGATGGATGTGTGAAGCAATCACTGCCACTGGCCATAACAGAAATGAAATATGGGAAATGGTAAATCAGGGTGGGAAGGAGGAGGAGAGAGCACTGGAGGGGTACCAGAGGCACGGTGGTGGGGGAGCCCCTGGCTCAGTGAGCATTAATGGATGCAGAGAGGGAAAGACTGCCTGGATTTTTCATTGCTCCCTCCAAACCAGCTGCATCCCTCACTCCAAAGGAAAATAAACAAGATCTCATCTAAACACATCACTCCAACGCCCTGAGCTCCTGCTGAGCCCTCTGCTGACATCCCAGGATCTGGGGAGGTGGGGGGAAGGTTGTTCTCAGGAAAAACTCCACGCTGGCAATTTTTTGTCCTGGCTCAGCCCCTTGCTCCGAGGTGGGAAGAGGGCATCTGCCTGGGTGCATAATTGGGCACGTAAATAGGTCAGCACCAGCTCGTGGGGCTGCTGCAGACACAGATGCATTTTTCTTGCATCCTTAGGCAAGCTGGAAAATGTCACTTCCTCGCTCAGCGATCGCTAAACATTTTGCTGCCCTCAGTGCCCACCTGCTTCGTGTCTGCAGTTCTGGGAATATGCTGTCAGACTAAGAACAGGTTTCTCTTTTTTCATGCATTTTGTTTGATTTTGGTTTCATTTTTTTCAAGGCACACACAAAGTGATTTAGAGCCCAAAACTGGGGTCAGTGCCCCGACCCACTTCTCGTCCCTGTTCTCGCCTGGGCCTCTGCAGCATCCTTCACCTCCCTTTTATTTTAACTGCGTAAGAGAAACCCCTAATCCAGCAAGTTTTCACGGGAAGCTGAAGCCCACGGAGCAGAGAAATGCCTGCAGAGGGGTGAGAAGCTGTTGCACATCCCAAGGGCAAAGTCCTGACCCAGGAGATGGAGGGAGCTGCCTGTGCGTATCTGCATGCAGAAGGAGTGGCACACATCCCAGAGGGGCTTCTTTCCCTCAGTCCTGACTCCTCCATCCCTGGGGAGGAACATCTGGAACAGGAGTTCAGCTCACAGAGAGGTGTTTGACGCTGAATCCTGAGCTAGTTAAAGCAAGAGGATTTGGGGAGCAGGCTCACAGCAGAGTTTGAAACAAGCAGGGACGTGGCAAATCCTTCCTGATCCCTGTGTGGAGGTGAGGGGAGAAAGATGAAAAGGATGAGTCCAAGAGAAGGAAAGGAGCAGGGACACTGAACAAAGCTGAAGCTCACCAGGAAGGTAGAAGGCAGCTGAAGATGCTTCAAAAAGAACCGTGCTTTCTATCTCCTAGCAACAGATGCCAGCAAAAAGAGGAAAAAAAAAATAAAAACAACCAAGGGAGATGGTCAGGAGATAGTCTTGGTAGAGGAAATGGAGGCTTTGCCAAGTCTCACCCTGCTGGACCCTCATCCTTCCCCTTTTATGGGCACCACACCAGTGCCCTCATCCCAGCCAGGCTGTTTTTGCCCCCAGTGGCCAGGGTGAGAGGTTTGGGTGTTCTCAGCCCCCCTCACAGCCCCTCTTGCTCTCTCTCCCAGCTTAACTCGGGGCAACAGGACCACAACAGCTGTGCAAGGGCAACCAAACATCTTAGTAGCTTAAAGGGGGACTCCAAAATTACACGTAGGATGATGCTCAGCTGAGAGCAAGCACTCTGGGGTCTTCTGCTGCTCAGTATTTCAGGCTCCATCTGCTTCCCTGCAAGTGTATCCATCTGCAAACAGGGCAATATTTACAGACCCCAAAGCATCTGGCACCAGGATGCTTTAACCCATTAGGAAATGGCTGGAGGACACCACACTCAGGGCTTTTAAAGACATTTGGAGGGGGAAAAAAAACCTGCGTCTACAGGAAAATCCCCCCCCTGCCCATCCCTGTATCAATTACAGAAGAGGCATTAAAAGGTTTTAGTAATGATTTCTTGTCAATAACCTGGATCTTCAAGTCCCAGCGTTCTTACTCAAACTCTCCTGGGAGCAAGACATCCCAGCAGAAAGGGACACACCACAGACACATCACAGCAAAGGCAGAGGAAAGATAATAGAAAGGAGATATTGGGCAGAGAAAAAAAAGATCAGAGACAGCAATCTGTAGGAACAGAGACAGATCACGAGTTTAAAGGAAGGTGATTCTTCACTCCACGCCTATACAAATGATTTTCTTCCCTCTGCAGCTCCCCCCTCCCCTCTCTCCTGATGATTTGAAGGCTTTGGGAGCTGCAGTAAGTGTGACTGTTTTTCTGTGCAACTCAGCCAAAGATTTAAGTAGGCAGGAGGAAAGCACTCTCCTTTTCCATCAGCGTTCAATAGAGAGAGGGGGAAAAAAAAAAGATACCAATAAAAAAGAGAAGAAAAATCAGGAAAGAGTCCAAGCTGCGGATCGTTAAAAGAAAACACAGCTAGGAACATAAAAACCAAAGAGATGGAGTGGAAAAACACATCCTGGTGATCCTTCCTCCCTCCAACACTTCTCAATGTGTGTAAGGTTTTAAGGCAGAGATTAATCTGCAAGCTGCTGAGCCAGAGCTGGGCAAACTGGCCTGGGAGGAGCCTTCTCCTCCAGATCTTCTGATCATTCTCAGGAGAGACCCACGGGAGGATGCTGGCCTTGGGTTTGCTCAGCCCTTGGGTGATAAAGAGGGGGAGCACAGGGCTGCTGCTGGGTATGATAAACTCTGATTATCAACTGATTATCAGTTATATTGCTAATTCAGATCTCTGGGTCCAAAACCCTCTATGAGGCACGGGCTGTTTGGGGCAGACTCTTGTGTTATGGAGGTTTGGTGGCACATCCCCCTTGCTGGCCTGGTTTCCTGAGGAAAACAGGGAACACACGGTCACAACATCCATCTGTCCTTCCCTTCACTAATCAGTTCCAAACCTGTCAGTCCATTTGTACTCCGTCCAAAAAAAAAAACAAACCCAGAGGAGATTCACAGCGGTACCCGCTGGGCACCACAAGTGTAATCCCCCCCAGTGAAAGCAGGAAACATTTCACTGATTCAGAGGAATTCCTACCTGGAGGAATCACGCAGGAGCTCCAGACAGAGCCCAAGCACCAGTAAAAAGCAGGTTTTTGAGCCCCGCAGATCATGGGATGGCTCATTTTCATTAGATCAGGAAAATTCAGTGGGGTGGAGCAGAAGCAGCTGTTATTGATGCAATCAGAACTCACCCTCAGACATGTGATGTTGCAGGAACAGATTTTTTTCTGTCCTTCCCATGCTCCAGTGACATTCCCAGCTCACAGAAACAGGAATATCGCAGGATGAGGGCTTGGCTGATTATTTCCTCTTCTTTCCAAGCCCTTCATCTTTCTTTGCCACCAAACATTGCCTGGAGCCCATCCAGAACTTTCCAGGAGCACAGCGTCTTGAGTGTGCATGCCTTGCAGCTTTTCCATTCTTCTTGATGTTATAAAACTGTCTTGTAAAAGCAAAATTAAAGGCTTGAGTGCTGGCCACAAAGCCCTTCCCATGGCCATGTTTTCTGTTGTGTGCAACTCCAAGACAGAAGGAGGGGGGCAGAAGGGGGGGCAGAGAGCTTTATGCATTAAACTTCTTTATAAATCTATTGAAGGTATTTCATCACTTCCCGACATTCCTCTATAAAACCCACTCAGCAACGTTTACAAATTATAAAATTAGCTTTATGTGCAGGGTCCAGGCTAATGGCTCAGCTAAATCTAGGGAGCAGGAAGATTAGATGCCTCTCCCTTGCCCGTGGTGGGATTTATTTTGCAGCATCCCTTCCTGGAGTAGAAGAATTTCCCTCCCAAGCCAAAGCTTTCAACGGTCAAAAGAGGTTTGAGCACTAAGTGGAAAGTTTTGGAGAAGCCACTTCTGTGGGGAGCACATAGAGCTGGATGGCTCAGGGCAGCATTTGTGCTCCGCAAAGACAAAACATTTCTGGGAAATGAGGGAATGCAGAGCTGTAATCCCAGGCCAGACAGTTCAAGCATGTGGGATGGATGGATGGATGGATGATGGATGGATGGATGGATGGATGGATGGATGGATGGATGGATGGATGGATGATGGATGGATGGATGGATGGATGGATGGATGGATGGATGATGGATGGATGGATGGATGGATGGATGATGGATGGATGGATGATGGATGATGGATGGATGGATGGATGGATGGATGGATGGATGAATGGATGGATGGATGATGGATGGATGGATGGATGATGGATGGATGATGGATGGATGGATGGATGGATGGATGGATGGATGGATGGATGATGGATGGATGATGGATGGATGGATGGATGGATGATGGATGGATGGATGGATGGATGGATGGATGGATGGATGATGGATGGATGGATGGATGGATGGATGGATGATGGATGGATGGATGGATGGATGGATGGATGGATGATGGATGGATGGATGGATGATGGATGGATGATGGATGGATGGATGGATGGATGGATGGATGGATGGATGATGGATGGATGGATGGATGATGGATGGAGGGATGGATGGATGGATGGATGGATGGATGGATGGATGGATGGATGATGGATGGATGGATGGATGGATGGATGGAGGGATGGATGGATGGATGGATGGATGGATGATGGATGGATGGATGGATGGATGGATGATGGATGGAGGGATGGATGGATGATGGATGGATGGATGATGGATGGATGGATGGATGGATAGATGGATGGATGGATGGATGGATGGATGGATGGATGGATGGATGGATGGATGGATGGATGGATGGATGGATGGATGGATGGATGGATGGATGGATGAATGGATGGATGGATGATGGATGGATGATGGATGATGGATGGATGGATGGATGGATGGATGGATGGATGGATGGATGGATGATGAATGGATGATGGATGGATGATGGATGGATGGATGGATGGATGGATGGATGATGGATGGATGATGGATGGATGGATGGATGGATGGATGGATGGATGGATGGATGGATGGAAGGATGGATGGGTGGAGGGATGGATGGAGAGGGGTGCAATACTGAGAATATTCAGGGGAAAGGGCCGGTTTTCATTAATCTCAGTGCTTCACACAGGTGCAAGCCTGGCTGCTGGGTACCCTGTGCTTGGTACCCTGCCACACTGTTCAGGGAAGCCTTGGGCAGTACCAACCTGCTTCCCAGGGTTCTCCCAGCCCTTGGCTATAGCTCAGGGCAGGTCTCTGAAGAGTGCTAAAAAACCCATTTCAGAGACAGGACCGGCATCAGCGTGAGCTCAGCACAGCACGAGTGCCAGGAAGGGAGGGCTGAGACACTTCAGCCTCTCCTGCCCAGCTCACATTCCCTCTCCAGCCCCTCTCCAGCATACAGAAAGAAGCTTGATGTCGCTCACCTGGTCCTGCCAGCTTCCCCTGGGCAGCCCAGGCCTGTGAGGAGGGGTCTTGTGGCAGAGCAGAGTCGCCTCCCGATGCTTTTGGCCACTTGCTAATCCTCACAGTGCCAGGGATCAACATTGCAGGGCAGGAGGGAGCACATTTCACTAGTTCCCTCATGCTGGACGAGGAAACAAAAACTAATCAGCCTGAAGCACAGGGGGCATGAAGGGAACAAGCATCTTCAAGCTTTACTTCTCTGCTCCCTTTTAAAAAAAATAATTTCCCTCTGTAGGGTATTCATCACCACAAGTCAGCCTTGGGAAGAATTATCCATGGAGCTACACAGGGACTGCAAGGACACTGTGCTAGAGCAAGATTATTTACTTTTATAACCTTTACAGAAACAAGAGATAAGTGCATTAGAACAACTTGCTCACACACAGCAGCAGCAGCAGCGACTGCCTGCTCCATCCCTGCACCCTCCCATTTGAGATGCTGCTCTGGATGACAAAGGGAGAGCCCACAGAGCAGCCCTGAGCCATGCTGGGATGGCTTTGGAAGGGGGTTTTGCCTTTGAGGGGCAGTGGCACTCCAGGGGCCACCCAGGGCTGCCCATGACACTGTGTGGTGGCACAAGGCTGGTGCAGCAGCACCCTCAGAGCCTCCCACTGCTCCTGCCGGGTTTTCCTCTCCAGCAGGCTCTGGCCACCAGCAGGAAGCCTCCCAAGCCCATCAGACACAAGTTTTCCAATGTCTCACACCGTGGGGAGCCTGCAAGAAGCTGAGAGCCCTCCCCCAAGAGCCTGACCTGCCGCTCAAAGGGATGGATGCTCATCCTCTGAGCCAACAAGGGAACAGCATCTCTGCACTGCTCCCTTCCTCTTCTCCCTGCCCTCTGATGAAGAGCTGAAGTTCTGCAGGTGGGTTTTGTTTCCCTGGCCCCTGGCACTGTGGCCATGCCCAGAAGCCAAGCACCCAGGGGCAGCTATTGAATTTTGGGGAGGCATTGCAATTTTCCAGCAAATTCACCTCCCCCCTCTGCCAGTCTGGGATGGCTTTAAAAAGAAATAAAAATCAAAGGTGCATGGAAAAAACACAAGTTACCTCCAGTCTCTGCTAGGATGAGCTAAACTTCAAAGTGAAAATGTTCTATATCCCTCTTTTCCATTTGCCCCTGAACTTGTGTCTTGTACCTCTGGAGGTGTCTCCCATTTCCACAGAGCTTTGTGGGTGACATCCTGATCTACAGACACAGAAAGGAGCCTCTGTCTACAAGATAAGAGCCACAAAATGCAAATTAAAAGCCCCAAATAGCTCAACATCAAACAAGGTCCATATCTACCCTTTCAAAGGCATCCAGGCTGCAAAACACCACGAGCAATGGCTTTGTTTGGAACATTAAATATGATACTAAAAACATCTCCCGTGCGAAAACAACGTGCACACGAGTTTGTTTATGCTAGAACTTTAATCTCTAAAATAACAGGTCTCCAGAGCTTGTTTTAGGCTGAAAAATTAATACCAAGTAATGATTCAAGTTGCATTGAGCTGGCATGGCCGGGTTTTGGTAGCAGGGGGCTACAGGAGGGGCTTCTGTGAAGCTGCCAGAAGCTTCTCTTGGGTCCAACAGAGCTGGTGCAGCCCGTGGTGAGGCAGAGTGACCCCTGCAGCCCCTGGAAGTCCAGGGGGGAGCTGGGATCCCCCTGCAGTGTGTGGAGGAAGGGGATGCCTGAAGGAGGCTGTGATCCCGAGGGATGCTGGAGCCCCAGAGAGAGAGGAGCCCACTGCAGCCTGTGGGGAGGACTCGCTGTGGAATATTTCAAATATTCCTGCAGGACCCCTCCTGCAGCTGGAGAAGGATGAGGAGGAGGAAGTGGCAGAGACAGTAAATGTGTGATAAACTGACCACAACCCCATTTCACAGGCCCTGCACTGCTGGGCAGGAGCAGGGAGAAAATTCAGGGGTGAAACTGAGCCTGACTAGAAGGGAGGGGTGGGGGGGGAGGTGTTTTTAAGATTTGGGTTTATTTCTCATTACACTACTCCAATTTGATTTGCAATAAATGAAATTCATTTCCCCAAGCTGGGACCTTTTCCTGTGATAGTAATTCCTGAGTGATCCTTCCCTGTCCTGGTCTCGAGCCTTCCATTAAATTTTCTCTCCCCTGTCCAGCCAAGGAGGGGAGTGAAGGAGCAGCTTTGTTGGGCACATGGCATCCAGCCAGGGTCATCCCACCACACTAGGTCTGAAGAGGCTGGGAATGATTCCCTAAAGCAGCAGGGAACTGTTGCAGAGAGTGCAGCCCTGATTTAATTAAAGCCTTAAACATTCTCCAAGCCACACGATCCATCCACCCATCAATATGATGAAAAGACT
This sequence comes from Motacilla alba alba, assembly GCF_015832195.1. Lineage (NCBI taxonomy): Eukaryota > Metazoa > Chordata > Aves > Passeriformes > Motacillidae > Motacilla > Motacilla alba. The sequence continues at coordinate 2,673,793 of NC_052021.1, forward strand.
GCAAGTTCCCTTAAACTCACCCAGCCACCTCATGAATCTCCTGGTTGGGAGAGCAAGGAAAAATGAACTCTCGCTTCATTCTTCCATTTCCACACAAGCCTGGGCCATTTTGCTGCTCCTGGGATGTGCTAAAGGAAGCTATTGCTGTGCAGTGAGCAGGGAGGGGGCTCCAGGCAGGAGCACAGCAAAATCCAGGTTGCTGGGACCCCATCCTGCAGCTCAGGCCATGTGTCACTGCCCCTCCAGATGCTCTTCCTCCGGCAGCATCCAGGTTTTGGTATCCCTTGGATGCCCAAAAGGATCCAAGACACTTCCAGGCTCTGCTGTGCTACAGGAGTTATTCCAGTTTTTGGTGTCTCTTGGGTGCCCAGAAGGATCCAGGACACCTCCAGGCTCTGCTGTGCCACAGGAATTATTCCAGTTTTTGGTGTCCCTTGGATGCCCAAGAGGATCCAAGACACCTCCAGGCTCTGCTGTGCCACAGGAATTATTCCAGTTTTTGGTGTCCCTTGGATGCCCAAGAGGATCCAAGACACCTCCAGGCTCTGCAGTGCCACAGGAGTTATTCCAGTTTTTGGTGTCCCTTGGATGCCCAAGAGGATGCAGGACACCTCCAGGCTCTGCAGTGCCACAGGAGTTATTTCAGGCCCAGGAGGACAGCCTGGGGACAGCTCAGATGTCACCTCCCTTCCAGCTTCTCCTGAGTTGCACCGTTGGTTTATTCTCCATTTTCAGAGCAGAGAAAATCCAAGTCAGGCTTCCCAGGCACATCCCACCCCCCTGAGGATGGACACAGCTCCAGCAGCTGCCTGAGGGCAGAGGGATGGAGGCTGAGACAGGAGGGCTCTCCCAGCTGCACCTCCCCCCTGGCTCTGCAGCTCCATCCCTGGCTCAGGTCCACCTGACCCACCTGCAAGGGGAGAAGCCAAAGGGATTTAGGCCCACGCTCATGGTTCCACATGCAAGGAGCACTTTCCCACTGCAGACCAAGTGAAAAAAGGAAATATTTGCCAGAATGAAAGTGTCAAGTGCTTGGCAGCTCTCCCTCTGCTTTGTTTCTTTTTTTAACTGCTTCAACCAGTTAATAACCACGAGGATTTCCTTCTTTTTGGTCAGGTAGATAGGATCATCCTGAGCCAGCTGAAGACAAACTATTTCTCCCTAAACAAAATTTAAAGCAAGGAGAAAATTTGGGGGTAGGGGGGGAAAGATTCAACAGGGAAGCTCCGAAGAGCATCATTTTAAAGTTAACATTAGTTTCATTTTGGCTCTAAACGTGGCTTCAAAAACAGAAGTAAAAGCACCTAATTTCAAAAATGCACAAAAAAGTGGTTTGATTTTTTTCAAACTGCTGCTTTCTGTTGTCATCCTTTTTTTGTTGAGTTCAACACAAATAATTTCAGCTGGCCTGAAATGCTATTTTTCAACAAATGAACGCTTTAAAAGAAAAAGAAAAGAAAAAGAAGGAAAGGAAGAAAGTATCATTCTTTAGCCTGTACGTGTGTGTGCTACACCACTAATTTTTAGTTGTTGGCTTTCTGCTAGAGATAATGGCACTGACAAAATGGCTGAATAAATTACTCTTCTCACAAGTGTGTCAAAAGGGTTGACAGAAGAACAATAAAATTACATGGCATACACAAAAAAAAATAAGAAGAAGAAAATAAAAATATAAAAGTGTAGCCACACTTTGTATTTTATTTTTTTTAAGATAGGAACCACTGGAAGCATTTCTAGAAACTGAGCACTGACGTCACCACTTGGACACTAAAGCCCTCCCTGCAATCAGGTTTCCCACCTCACAGCACTGCAAATGTGCTCCCCATGATCCCAAAAATCCAAACTAAGGAGTGATTTTATCTGGGAGAGCTTGGGTGACCTCAAGAACAAGAGCTCTTTGCTTGGAGCTGGTGTTGCTCCCCTGGGTAACCCGGCTCCAAGGCCTGGGGGAGGGCTGCTCCATTCCCTCATTAAATAATTCTGACTCATGAACACATCAGAAAACTTGAGTTGTGCCCTCTGACAGTTTACCTCCAGAAAGGCAAAGTTTGTCCAAGAAATCCTTTTGTGCAAATCATTCAGGCAGCATTAGTCATGTTTGTCCCTTCCTCGCCGAGACAGCTCCGGGAATTTGTGTGATTTTCATTGCCTTCCCCTGCACCCTCATCCATCCTGACCAAGTGAACTTGCAACTTTATCTCATCTTCCTGCAGCGTTGGAGCAAGACAGAGCTGCTGCTTCTGGCCAAGAGGAATGGCCTTAAATGCAATTTTCATCCTTTATTTTATTTTACAGACAACCCAAATGTCCCTGATACCCCAAGGCCAGGCTGGCTTTTGGCCTTCAGAAGGGTCTGAGCAATAAAAGGCATAAGGACATGACTGGAAGGTCAAACACTGCTGATATTATATGTTAATATATTTATATTATGTATATATATTTATATACATACACCTCCGTTGCTTTTATTTATATTTCTCTTTCCCTCCTGATTTTTTTTTTTTAGCCAGGCAAATTACAGACACCTCTCATGCCCACATGAAAAAGATAATAAAAGTGCTCCTAACAGTAATCCAAAAGTTGCTCAACCTTGCACATTTCTGGTCCCATGAGCACACACCCTCTTGGGTCACATCCTAGCATGAGAAGCCAGTTTTTCAGGAATTTTTCCAGGCAAGTGCCCTAAACATCTGATATTTCCCTGTCTGCCTTCAAATCCCAGCACATTTCTGGCAGATCTGTACATTTGTGTCTGACTGCTTAGCAGGGAAAATCTCTTTCTGAGCCATTTCCACCGTACAGTTTCTTCTGACATAAATATGAATTGAGGTTATGGCCCAGTATGATCTTCCCAGGAAAAAGTGGAGATTACATCAATGTGACCCATTAAAGCAATCTTAAATACCCACTGATGGTTCATTATTGCAAGTTACTTTCCTTCCTGATGTAAAATTTATTCAATATATTGGAGGGGGAGAGAAAGGTCTCCAGGAAGGCATTGCCTGTACACCACATTAATAAAAACAGACAGAGCAAGGGATGGGCTTGACAAGTTGGAAGAGGAGTTTCCATTCACACAGCCCCACTGGATGAATCAAAATCCTCCTCCTCTAGGGCATGGAGGCCAAAAGGAAAACTTTAATTAGGTTGTAGCCAGGTGAGGGTCAGGCTCTTCTCCCAGGAAAAAAGGGACAGGGTAGAGGAAATGTCTTCAAGGTGCACCAGGGGGTTTTTAGGTTGGATATTAGGAAAAAATTCTTCACTGAAAGTGTGGCCAGACACTGGAACAGGCTGCCCAGGGAAGTGTTGGAATCACCATCCTTGGAAGTGTTTAAAAAAGGTGTGGATGTGGCACCTGGGGACACAGTTTAGGGTGGTGGCCTTGGCAGTGCCGGGTAAATTAAAGGTTGGACCCGATGATCTTGGAAGTCTTTTCCAAACCAAAGGATTCTGTGATTCTAAGAAAGAGCTCATGGAGCTGCCAGCTGGGCTTGGGTGCAGAAAAGGAGGTGAGGGGCTCCCCAAATCACCACCACTTGCCCCCTTCCCGTCCCCCGTGCAGAAAGTGGTGATGGGAGGCAGCTGTGAAGCTCTTCCAGCCAGGTAACATGGGGCTTCACAAAATCCCCTCTTCTTCTGTGTTTTACTCTTCATCTCTGCAACCTGGATCTGAATTTATAAACATTTTGCTGTGAGTCGAGTCTAGAGGGCTGGTTGTTTTCTTTGCACCTCTACAATTCAATTCTAACAAATGTATTTTTGAAGAAGGAGGAGTTTGTGCTAGGGAAGAAAAAACCTCTCAAACCCAAGGCTGAGAGAACCACAGAATTATAGAATCACAGAACCATTTAGGTCAGAAAAGGCCTCCGAGATCATCGATTCCAACCTTTGATCAATCACCACCTCACGACCAGACCAAAGCACTGAATGCCACATCTTGAATAATTCCAGGGGTGCCAACTCCACCACCTCCCGGGGCAGCCTTTTCCAATGCCTGACAACCCTTTCTGTGGAGAAATTCTCCCTGATGTCCAACCTGAACCTGCCTGAGGCTGTCTCCTCTTGTCCTGTCCAGAGAAAACGAGCAATTCCTGGCTTTTCCCCCTTGCAGGCACCCAAACCTGCCCCAGAGGGCCAGGAGGCTCCTGGGGGTACCTCGCTCTTGAATCCCTGAGAGGAGCTCGGGCAGCCTGTGGGCTGAGGCTGCAAGGAGACATGCGGCACATCTTTCATTCTGGTCATTCATAAAACATAAAATATTAACACCAGAGAATACAAAGGTCTCTTTAAAGAGATGGATTCGGGTCCTTTGCCACATGGAACAGATCAGGGGAAAGGTTTTCAGCATCAGGCAGCGGGGTTTGTGCCAGGGAGTGAGGGCTGCCTCTCTTTCTCCTCACACCCTGGGCTCCTGCTTGCAGTGCCTGTCCCCAGCTCCACAGGCTCCCAGGACATCTGGGGTTGGAGGGGGCCTTGGGATGTCTTCTCCTCCCACTGGCCCAAAGCAGGTGGTCCTCACATCCCTGAAAAAGCCACTCCCTGCTGTCACACTCCTTATCCCCACCGTGGAACTGGGGACACCTGCCCAGGGGAACGAGTGCAGGGAGTAAACACAGAATTGAAGCCTACCTTTTTTATCCCCCAAAAAGTTTCCAGTTGCATCCACTTCTTTATTTGCTCCAACTCTCCTCCAACTTTCTGTCTTCTTCGTGCACCTAATTAATGACTCAATTCATTAATATTTTTGCAGCAGAATTCTCTTCCCATCTATAAAGCGGCCGTGCCAAATTTTTCCCTTAATTATAAACAATACCTTTTGTTTAAAGCTTTCTGCAGAGAAAACAGCAAAGACTTCTGTCTCTTCACGAGACAATTATTCAGAATGTTATCAGCAAATCTTCATCTCCGAGGAGGATTTCTCCCAACACAGTCCACCCACCTATAGATGCACTCAGGACTACAATCAATACATGTTAATTAAGCCGTAGCCCACTCCAATTAAAATTATAGGAGCTGAAGGACAGACATTTGTTTTTGTCAGTAAATTAATTTAAGCATTCATTAACTTTAATTTTTAAATTATATATCACTTTAATGATAAATAATTCCTCTCATTACAGAGGAAACATATGGAAGGGAAAGATAAGATGGGAGAGACTTGGACCCAGGGAGGAATATGTTCTCCAGCACTTCCTTCTCCTTGGGCACATCAGCAACCCCATTTCTGTCAGCAAACTGGGCTCTTTTGAAAATCTGGCTGGCAAGTGCGGTGCTGAAATAAGAACAGAGCCTCTTTGAGTATCTCACCTCCTTCTCTGGTGGGAACATGAAAGCTCTCCTGTGAAATCTCAGGGGTTTAGAATAGCTGAAATTTTGTACAGGCTACCAAAATAAACACTTTTCAACGGAAATCAAAATATTACCGTGTTAACGAGTTTTTTAATTTACGTAGAAAAGGGCAGGTTGTTTTACAGCTTAACCCTTCCTGCACATATCCCAGCCAGAGAGGGGTGATTTATCACATGTTGTTTGTGCAGTGTCCTGCACTCTGAGCTAAACCTTCCCTGACTTGCCGTGGCAGCTAATTAAACCAGGAGCAGGCCAGCAATATTTGGGGCTTTCTGTTCCCAGCAGCTGCTGCGTGGCACAGCAAAAGCTGATAGGCCAAGAAAGGCTTATAATGCATTGTAATTAGGAAATAATCAGCTTCTGATTGTGATGGTGTGAATTGTAACATCTGTATGGCCTCACCTACACGTGAGACTGAAAAAGGAATAAAAGTTTTTAAAAGGCCTCTCAATTGCCCCATCTGAGTCAGAAAAAGCCCTAATCTGACAGCACATGGTCTGGGCTGCTCCACAGGAGGGTTTTAACCCTCAGCACCTCCCCAGGGGCTGTCCCAGAGCTCACCCAGCAGTGCCCATCACACCCTCACCGTGAATTTTCCCTGCTCCTCTGCAGTGCAAAACTAATCCAACATCCCCAGGTCTTTTCCTGCTGAAAACTCAGGAGCGTCTGACATCCCAAGTGCTCTGAGATCACAAGCTCTTCACCCCACCAAGCAGATCCTCGCAGCTCTTCCCAGAGCCAGGGTGCTGTATAAATAGCAGCGCTGCATTCCAAGCCTCCTCCACACAGACCCTGCCTGGGACTTTCTGTCAAATGACAGAAATCAAAATAGATTAACGGAATAAATTATTCACCCCAGAGTGCCTTTGCTCCTCAAGCCTCGTGCTGGACTGGTAAGGACTGATCAGCTTCACAGCTGATGGCTGCAAACAAACAGCAAAACAAAATTATTCAGGGGATAGACTGACAGCAAAAATGAGGGAGAAAAGCACCAGGTCTCAACCTCTGTGGAGCTTTAGACCTCAGTGCAATTATGGGCTCTTCTGACCATATTTCTTCCTTTGGAACAGCTGATTATTCCTCTTCCCAGCCTGATTTTGCCGTTACCATCACAAGCCTTTCCCGCTGGGTTCTTGGGACACCACATCTGCTGCAAACCCCTGGAGACAGGGAGAGGGTCCCTCTTGGAGCCCCACTGCACAAGCACTCTTTGCAGACACCTCTCTCCTGCCTTCAATGCAAGAGCCAAAATAGGAGAGAGCCAGTGGCCCAGCCAGGACCTCCAGAGATAACCCAGGGCTCCCAACAGCCAGACAAGTAACAACCAGTTGTACCCACATTAAGCAGAGCAGAGCATCCCAGCCTTCTCCGAGCCAAAATCCACTTTTTCCATCTCCTCTGCCTCTCGACATCTCCTGTCTCACACTGTGTCACCCCCTCCACCTCACAGTGCCAAAATTATCTGTATTTCCTTCTCAAGGCACACACCCTTCCTTCTCCCGTGGAGAACCATCCCCAGCAGGGTGGCTTTGCTGAAGGCAGAGGGATTCCTCCTGCAAGGAGAAGCTCTGCTGCCTCAATTTCCACATTTCCAGGTCAGTGTAAAAGCGAGCAGGGGATAACCCAGGGCTTTGAGCAGGCTGAGAGTGGGACCCACAGCTTGGAAAACTTCTCTAGGAGGAACACACAGCAATGTAGAAGGCTCCATCAAAAGGGAAATGGGGCAGTGAAAGAGAAACTGTGCAAAATATTATTTTATTAGTAATCTGTTTACTTAACTACAGCAGAGATTAAAAAAAAAAAAAGCTTTCTCCCCATTTATCCATTAGCTCCTCTTCCATCCAGCTGCACTGCTGAATTCCCATATTTATGACATCAGTGCATGTTGCTATAGAGATAATTAATTAATGCAACATAATCAAGTCAGCAATTTTACTACTTTACAGCTTAACGCAGGACTGGAAATAGAGTGGGGAGAACACCAAAGCTTAGCTCTGAAAAGCAGGGGTTTTAATGGTCCTTTAAGCCCTGAGAGTTGGGTCTGAAAGTCATTTCCACAGTACATGAAATGCACTGCATTTGGCATAATCACTGTCATTAGAAGCCCGGAGAAAAATTAGAAAAACAGCAATAAAGAGGAATGAAAGTTCTGACAAAAAATTACAGGTGGAGAGCAGAGTTCTCCGAGCACCCAGCAAAACTCTTCATCTCCACCTGGCAAAAATGCCAGGCTCCACAGGCATCTGGCCAAAGAGGCTGCACGCTGTGGTGTCCTAGTGCCTAATCCCAAATATACCGGGCTTTTTTCCAAGAGCCACCCCAAAATCATCTTTCCTGGGGTGCCTGCCTTCTCTGCTCCTTGTGGGACCTCCTGAGGCAGCTGCTGATGAGAAGGGCGTTGAGAGATGGGAAATTCAGGACTCCTGGACAACTGGCCAATATGATTAAGCAGAAGCCATTTATTGTTTCCATTATACATTTCTTCACAGATTCCACCTCTGCTGCACACGCTGATCACACGTTTCTGGCTGGTGCCTTGTCTTGTGCATGCAGAATGGCACTGGTCGCAGTGCAGGTGGCTCACAGCTCTCTGCTATCTCTTTCTTGTAGTCTTGGAATTCGGTTTCTCAGCTTCTCCTTTCATATTTTAGCACAGTTTATGTCTCAGTAAATTGATGCATTCTGTCGGAATCCAGAACATCCCTCTGGGTGCCCTGGATGGCCAGAGCCGCTGGCAGGGGGCTCTGAGACCCTGGCAGCAGCCAAAGACACACGTGGGGTTTGGATCTTAGCCCCTGGAGCAAATTACCAACTCTGTATGAAGAATTACAAGCCACACACACAAGTTTAGGCATTGTAGTAGAAGCAGTCACGAAGTGAAAGGAAGGGTTTTTGAGTGCTGTACAGGGGGGTTTAAGCCTTGTACGCAGGGGTCCGAGTTTTGTACATGGGGGTCAGGGGTTCTAAGATGGAGGGATTTGGGTGTGCCCTGTCCTCCTCCTTTCTCCTTCCCAGCCTCCATGTCTTTGGTGATGTTGGCACTCACAGATTGGTTTAGAGTAGAAAGTCACCATTCAATACAGATGATTGGCATTGGGGAAAAAGTATAAACATGTAACACGTAATGTGTGATATAAAAGATGGCAGCAGCCCCTGGGAGGGCAGTGTGCCTTTGTCTGAGCTGCTGGACGGGCCACAGCAGCTCAGGAGAAGAATCTTTTAGATAACCAACAATAAACAACCTTGAGACCGGACAACAGAGGACTGCTGAGTCTTTCTTTGAAGGCACGGGTTGGAGGAGAGACTTTTCCATCTTTTGGGGTCACCCCAATCCGGGGCTGGAAACCCAACATCTGGAGTCCCTGGGTGGGCAGGAGACCCGACACATTCCAGAGGGCCCTGAGAGAATTCTGAGAAGAGCAGTCACAAGCAGGATGGCTGGCGCACACTAAGTTGTCCAGGCACATTGCTACACTGAGATGACCTCTTGGCATGGCAGCAGACTCCATGTCACGCTCAGCCAGGAGCTGGTGGCTTTCCCAGCTGCCACCAGAGCCAGGTTTTCCTGCATGTCACAGTGGGCCACACCAGGAGGCAGGAGGTGACACCAGGCTCTTTCACCTCCCTCATCCCTGACAGTCAGGTTGACATTTACAGCTGACAAGGACATCAGTGGCTTGTCAACGTGTCCAAACAAGACAGTCTTTGATGGGAGCTGTACCTCCACCCAGGAGCTTGCCTTCCTACCAGGAACTAGGCCAAAAAAAGGATGCTGTGGGATATCCAAGCAGGTGCCACACTTGCTGCTTGTAACTCCACCCTTCTGCTAATTTAGAAGATTAAAATCAGTCCCATTTTCAAGGGAAGCCCTATTTTTTTTTTTTGTCCTGTACTAATTAGAATCTTTTTATATACTTTTTCAGTCCAGGGTCTCTGCCTTCTGAGGTTAGAAAGACAAAAGCAGCACAGATGAAATTAGGTCACTTAACCCTCAGGACGCTCTCATTCCTCAGCAAAAGTTGCTCCATACACAGTGGAGCAAAGGGGGAAAAGCTTTAAGAGATGCAGAATAATCGAGCCAAAAGCTGTATTTTGGGGACAAGAGTGATATCCTAAAGCCACGTTTGCCTTCCACAACCATGAAGTTTTTCAGGCTTTGGTATTTCCATGGCAAGCTTCACTGCCAAGCAGTGACTGAAGCCACCTACGCTTCTCAGAGAGCTGCCCAGTGAAGAAACAACCAAGCAAATTATTACTAAATAATTTATTTAAATAATTTAGCAGGAAAAGCAGCAGACCAGAGTACTGCTGCCCAGCTTTATTAGCTGTCTCCACAATACACAAAGTAGAGAGACTTCTCCCAAAGGCATGGAGTGATAAAACAAGGGGAAAATGGCCTTTAGCTGAAGGAGGGAAGGTGTAAATGGGATATTGGGAATAAAGCCTTCCCTCTGAGGGTGGTGAGGCCCTGGCACAGGGTGCCCAGAGAAGCTGTGGATCCCTGAAAGTGTCCCAGGGCAGGCTGGATGGGGCTGGGAACACCCTGGGACAGTGGAAGGTGTCCCTGCCCATGACAGGGGGTGGGACTGGCTGAGCCTTTCTGTCCTTTCCAACCCAAACCATTCCATGTTTCCACACCTCGGTCCAATTAAAGCAAGGAAAAGTGCACAGTTTTTATGTTGCATTCACGTACAACACAGTTGAAGAAAATTAGGACCAAAAACCACTCGAGTACTAAAGGCATCACGATTTTTTTGGAGACTTCAGCATCAGCTCCCAGTTCTCTCCAGGCTCAGCCGCTTTCAATGGGATAAATTGCACAGAGTCACTAAAATCCAGAGCTTATTGCACACCATCTGCAGGCAGAGACAGTCCTCTCTTCCCAACCAGAGCTGCTTTCCTGGCAGGCTGCTGCTGTGACCTGTTGCAGGACTGCTCCTTGTCTGCCCGGAGGAGGCAGCTCCACCTGAAGGGCTCGGCTCAGCTGCAGGGGGAGAGTGGCAGAAACCTGCAGGACAATTTTCCTGCCACACTTTGGACAGCAACATGCAAGACACCAGAATATTTGCTTGTTCTGCAGAAAACCCAGAGGAAAAACTCACTCCTGCAGCCACCAGCTGCTGCTGCTGCAAAGGTTGATAGCTGGAATAAAGAGAGAACACATCCTCCCTAAAGCCAGACGACAGCCCAGCCCAGAGAGAGGCAAGAAATCATCTCTGGTGAGAGCAACAATGAGCAATTTAGCTTGATTATATCCTTGCAGATCTCCCTATTTATAATGGTTTGCATTATTTTGAATGCAAACTGGTGGGTATTTTTTTTTTCCCCCTGTGCATCAGCCTTCATGACCAAAACTTGTCATTAGCTCCTGATTAAAAGAGATTTTAAATAAGGAGTGGAAACAAGCCCAAAAAAGTGCTGCTGCATCCCCCATCCTCTCGTATCAGACTGACTGCTGCAAATGTCAGCTCTGTTTACTGTTTGCAGTCCACTAAGCTTTTTTGTCTTGCAGGAGAGGTAAAATTGGGAACACTGGATCAGGTGGGAGGAAAGAACAACAGAGGAGAGGTAAATAAATAAACCACCATGGGGCCCATGTGCCCAGGAGGCTCCTGGTAGCTCAGACTTGCAACATACATGCAAGTTTGTCCACAGATGCAGCAAACAAATTAAATGAGCTTCACTAGTGAGAGCCTGACCTTTTCCATCTTCCCCCCAGCAGAAATCAGCCTCCAACAGGGACCAAAAAAAAAAAGGGTTAGAAATAGCAAAGACAATAAAGTCAGGCATCAGAAGCACAGGGGGCTGAAGGGAAAAGACAGGCAGGTGAAAGGACAGCCCAGGAAAAGCTGAAATATTGCAAGTCATCCTCTGTGGCCAAAATACCACAAGATAACCTATCCCACTAAAATACTGGCAGTGGAGGGCGAGGCCAGGTGAGTCCAGGAGCTCCATTTCCATGCTGAGAGGAGGAGCTGGCTCTGCCTCAGCCAGGAACTTGCTCCTTTTGGCACAGCACAAAGTTCAGTGGAACAGAATTCCCCTCCAGCAAGGTGCAGGCAGACACCAAACAAGATTAGTTTGAATTTTCCAGACTCAATGGCATCCAGAGCACAGGAAACATTGCTGATTATTCCAAGTGGAGGGCTCCTGACCCCTCTGATGGCTGAGCTCAGCCTGGAGGGGGTGTCTGAACTCACAGTGCTGAGCTGGGCCACCCCATCAGCACAGCCTGGGTAACGTTTTGGTAGTTTGTGGGTTTTGTATTCACCTTAAATGCTGTGTCCAGGTCTGGGACCCTTACAAGAAAGATACTGAGGGTCTGGAGCATGTCCAGAGAAGGGAGTGGAGCTGGGAAAGGGGCTCAGCCTGGAGAAAAGGAGGCTCAGGGGGGACCTTGTGGCTCTGCACAACTCCTGCCAGGAGGGGACAGGCAGGGGGGTCGGGCTGTGCTGCCAGGGAACAGGGACAGCACAAGGGGAAAGGGCCTGAAGCTGGGCCAGGGCAGGCTCAGCTTGGACAGCAGCAGGAATTTCTGCATGGAAAGGGATGTCAAATTTTGGAATGGGCTGCCCAGGTGGAGTCCCCACCCCTGAAAGTGTCCGGAGAACGACTGAACGTGGCACTCAGTGCTCTGGGCTGGCTGACAAGGTGGGCATCGGGCACAGGTTGGACTCAGTGATCTCAGTGGGCTCTCCCAGCCTAAATAATTCTGGGATTTAGCCCCTGCTTAATGAGCCGGGCTGAGCTCCACTGGGAGACAGCACAGCAGGACCTGAGCACGGGACTCAGGGCACAGGCGCAGCAGCGGGGTGAGCTCAGTCTCCAGGAGGTACTGGCTTTATAGACACATCTTCTGGGCAAGAGAAAGGGGATAGACAGGAGGGGATCCTCACCCCTGCAGCCTCCTGGCAGTACTTACAGCACTCTGCCTTCATCAGGCAGGCTCGGGGCTTGCTGGTGAGCAAATCCACTGCTCAGAGAGCTCAAACCTCCTCTCTCAAACCCGCAGCCAAATCCACACTAATGCACTGCTGCTGAGTGCACAGGTACTCAGCCCTCCCACAAGCCCTGAGAGCAGGAAAAGCCAACTCCAATAAATGCAAAGCCATTCCCTTCGATTGCACCTCTTAAATGCAGCACTTAATTAACCCTGCTGGGGCTTCTCTGGCTCTCTCTGCTCCTGTTTCCATGCCACCAAGGTTAGGAAAACACCTTCTCCCTTTGCACAGAGGGGCCCTCCCTGCTCCCTGCTGGATCACACAAACCACAGAGCCCCAAAACTGTGAGAGCTTCTCCTGCAGGAAGCTGGGAGCAGATGGTGGATTTTTACTGCTCTGGCTGACCCTGGCTTGGACTCCAAGCCAGCAGCCTCACCAGGCTCTGGTGCTCGAGTGGAACAGCAGAAACCAAGCTGCCACCCCGCTAGATCCAACATTCAGAGTCAGCAAGGCTGAACTCTCCAGAAGAAAAGAAAGAAAAAGAAAGAAAAGCAGGGATGGGGAGTGGAGGGAACAACCCAAACCAGATGTTTTAAGCAGCTGGCATGGCTGTTTCTCCCAAGATGCTGATGAAGGCAAACTCTGTGGCTTGACAGACCCCCATCAGCCGCCCCCTTCCTGCCAACACAGAATTCAAATCAGCCCTGCTGGATTTAATCATCTTCTCCACTTAAATAATAAACTGGAGGCAGGACAGGAAAAGGATTTATTCATGTCACTAACTGTCAAAAAAAAAATGTTTACTGGGCTAAAATAACCCGCAGTAAGAAAAAAAAATAAAGGATTGAGAAAGAGAAAAGGAGAGGGAAGTGTGGGAACATCAGCTCTGCACAAGGGACTTGGACGTGCCCAGGTGGATGCTGAGATGGAACAGACAGGAGCTCTTCCAGCAGATATTAACAGGGAAAGCAGAGCAGGAAGGAAGGGGGAAGCACACTGATTGGCTCAGTGTTTGAGCTGAGCACTGATTTTTGGGCAGAGCTGAGAACACACCTTTTTTTTTTTTAAAGCAGAGTTTGTAGGACTTGCACCAAACCCCAGCACCAACTCAACAGGTTGCACAGCAGCTCCCCCAGCCCTGGCCTGATATTCCGCAGACAGCAGACAACATTCCCAAAAGATCTTCAGAGAGAGGAAAAAAAGGTATCAGAAGCAGGGCTGCAAGATGCTCCTCCTGCCAGAGAAAGGTCAGGGGATGCCAGAGGCCTGAGAAATAACAGCAAAAATTCAACGTACCAGGAAAAACAAAGACTTTGAAGCGTTACTGAGAGAGCCTCCAGCTCTGTCACAGCTGGCATGAACCCTTTACAACAGGGCACACGAAAGGCCCAGAACACAAAAAGGCTTGAGCAATCTGGCAAAAGTCCATCAAGGACCATTAAATATAGAGTTACAGATTAACTTTCAGTTCAGGAAGCCCTGAAGCTGCAAAATGCCCCAGACTGGGAGGGAGCAAGACGTGGGTGCAGATGCTTTCTCAGGACCCTGCCCCTCCCTGGAGCCCCACCGGGGAACTCAGCACAGGCAGTGGGCACTGCAGATAAAGGGGCTGGGGGCCACATTTCACCAGGGCAGGGCTGTGAGGCTGCTGGCACAGCCCTAGGAAGAGCTGCCCATAAAGGGGGACCCATGGAGAGCTGTACCCACCCACATCTAGCCCAGAGAAATGCCACATCCCTGGAAGTGCTCAAGGACAAGCTGGATGGAGCTTGGAGCAACCTGGTCTAGTGGGAGATGTCCCTGCCCGTGGCAGGGGTGTGAAACAAGGTGAGCGTTAAGATCCCTTCCAACCCAAACCATTTTGGGATTCCACGACTTTTAGGACCCCATCTGCAGCAGGTGAATGGGGGCAGGCACAGAGCAGACCCCACATGGAACCTCCCATCGTTCAACACTCCCATTACAACTGTGCTTTGCCTTCCAAACAGCCTTCCCAGGCTGGACACACCAGAGTTTTCCAGCAGCTTGCAGTGAAAATTCCCCAAGCTCCCCTGCAATTCATTTCTGTCATCTCATGCAAAACCAGCCTGTCTCGTTCCTCCCATCCTGTTTTTTTTTAAACTGGTGCTCACAGCAGGAACCCTGTGCAGATCAATTTGTTGATGTTTTGGGCATGTTCCCAACCTTTTAGAGCTCTCCTGCGCCGTAGCAGCTATTTCTCATCCTGGGAGACACTCTGCTGGTGGGATTGAACAGCACAGTGGAGGTGCAGTGGGAGCCACACCAGGGGTCCACATTCCCAGCTTGAGGCTTAAAGGAAACAGCCACCTGCAGAAAATAGCCAGCAGGAAAATTAGGCCCCAACAGCATGGAATTTCTTCTTCTCGCATCCCCTCTGGCTGCCCAGCATCTGGGAATGCCCAGAGGTCTTTCCAGATAAACCAGTGCAAAGGACGAGCTCATCACGGATAATATCAAATAGCTGAACCCAGGAACAAATTGTTTTCTGCTCTAAAGACTGTGCCTCTCATCACAAGTCCTTAGGGGACAAGAAATGGAATGAGATTCCCTCCTGTCAGAATAAAATCAGGACGAGTGTTACAAGAAAATGAACCCAACTGCTGCACTGCATCCTTGGCCACTGCAGTCTCCTGATCCAGAGGTGGCCAAACACAGGCACGTGGAGAGCAAGGAGAGGACCAAGAAGCAGAGGCCAGCAGAGCCTCAGCACTTATTCCAGCAGCAGGATGGCATTCCAGCTCCACCTGCAGGAATTTCTGTGGCTGAGAAAGCCTTGAAGGTTAGGTGGGAAAGGCGGCGCTGCTCTCTCTCTTCCCTCACGCTGGGGAGTGAAGGAAGCTGAGGTTGGTGGGGAGGAACAGGCTGCAGGTGAGAGAAGCAGGGAAGGTGGGGAGCCTGGGGGTTGTATAAAAATACCATTAAATAGCTTGGGAAGTCTAGAGGGTTGGGTTTCTTGGCATAATCCCACAGGCAAATGCTGAATGCAGCTTCCCAAGAGTGCCTTCCAGCAACCTCCATGAATTCCCTGCTCCAGCCCATGCTCTCCCTGTGTTCCATCTCCCCACACAGCTGAAGTTTCCAGGAGGAACATCTGGAGAATCCAGGAGTTGGATTCTACAGGAATATTACGGAGCAATGGCAAAATGAAATATCAATTGACAGAAGGGAACATGCATGACACAGACTGCATTTAAAACAAACAAACAAAAAAGTAACTCCTCTAGATTGGGGAATCACAATTGGTATGTCCTTGCAAAATTATTCACCCCTTTAATTAGACATTTTGGGGGGGCGGGAGGTCAATTAAGTCTCTGTGATGCTTCAAGAAAACTGACATGATTTGGGCATCAAGCTCAGGCTAAAAGAAGTAGAAATCCAGCTGGTTTCTCAAGTAACTCATTCTGTCGAATCATTAGGGCTGGAAAGAGCTCCTAGACTGAGTCCAACCCCTAAAAAAGTGGGGTTGGACCATTAAGAGGTACAAAAAAGGCCTTCAGTACTTTCACACCTACAGAAAAACCCCTCAAACTCATTAGATTCCAGGGGAAAACACATCCCAAACCTTCAAATCTGCACAGTTTTAAAAAAGCAGGTATTTCAATGGTATCCACACTGCGCCAATCACAGGCAGGAAATGCATGAGCACGTTGTGGCTCACGGGAGAAATCCCTGCAGGAAAAGAAGGGTGAGACAGGAGAGCCCCCCAGCATGGATCACCAGTCCCAGAGCAAGGGCAAGGCACAGACAGAGCCTCACGCAGGGACCAAGGAAAACTGCAACCTTGAGATGAGAACACACCTGTAACACTTCTATAATGATGGCAATCTCCTAATCATGTAAAATACCTGTGCAGATAGCCAGGAAGCCATGCCTAAAAATCCCTGGAAGCACCAAGCTTCCAAGAAAACCCCTCATCTTTCTCCTCTGCTCCCATCTCTGTATCAATCCATGGCAAAGCTGTGCTAAATGCCTCCTTTCCTCCCCACAGTTAAGAATACAAGACCTAAATGCTGGTCTCTATTCCAGCAATTCAGCTTCGTTTTAGCTGAATTATCAGCATTTGCTCTGCTGGGCTTTACCTATGCAGACAGCAATCATGGGAGGGGAAAAAAAAGTAAAAAACCAAGAAGAAAAATCCTGTACAACTAATTCAAAGGCTGGAAATGCCTCACAGCACAGGCTGGTTTTCTTGCATCTCTCTTCAAGCAGAAAAGCAGCACAATGTGGACTTGGAGATCTAAAGTGGCAGCTGGACTGACAAAGAAAAATGTTTGGTGGGGTAGCACACGCTCAGCAAAACCAACAGCATCCTAAACTGGATCGTTTTCACCAGCTTTAAAATCCAAATTGAGGCTTGTAGGAGACTCCAGAGAATATTGGTGATTCAGAGTTTGAAATGAGCCTTTTTCCCCAGACTGGCTTTGCAGGGGTTTTGGAGAGAAAGAAATGGTAGCAATAACAAATATAAGGAAAAAAAAGAAATATAAGAAACATAAGGAATATAAGAAAATAACAAATATAATAAATAATATAACAAATATAATAAATAATATAACAAATATAACAATGTAACAAATATAACAAATATAACATTAACACACAGGGACAGGCTGAACACCAACAGACTGATATCATCCCACTGAAATAATGAAGTGCCCTCTACCAAGCCAGGATTAATGCAGTCTCAGCACAAAAGGCCAAGCAGGCTCTAGACAAAACAGCACCCATGGAAAATAAGATGGCTTAAATTTCCCCCACAAACCTGTGCCAAACCATTCCTGGTAGACAGACACCTCCAAACACCATTGAAAAGCCAACAGGGAGCACCAGCATGGATCCAAGAGCAGATTCCAGCAGCTTGTGTTTCATTCCTTCCCACCCTGGAGCTCTGGGCAGCCTGGTCTAGTGGAAGGTGTCCCTGCCCACGGCAGGGGGTGGGATGGGATGAGCTTTAAAGTCCCTCCCAACCCAAAGCATTCCATGATTTCCCAGTGCTTTCCCCCAGGAGGGACCTCTCCCGTTGTGCTGGGATCACTGGGACTCTGCTCTGGGAAACAACAACACTGATGGCATTTTGAGACAGCACCAGCTCAGGTCTCCCAACACCTTTTACAACAGATCCCCCCTGAATTGCTGCACTGAGCCGTGTCCCACACCCCTTGGTGTTCCAGGAGGTCACAGATAAGACAAAAAGAAGCCAAAAGGCATTTTGCAAGGACAGAAAGTGTTCTGAGAGAGCCACCTGGGGAAAGAAATCCAACCAAACATCCAAAGGGAACTCCCCTTCCCCTGCTCTGCTCCAGCACAGCTTCACCACCAAGAGCTTGGTTCCCCTGTGGCTGGGTTGGGCAGAGGTGGGGATGTCAGCCAGAACAGACTCCTGTCACCCTCCCAGGGCCACCCCTCCCAAACAAGCACACACCACCACGAAGGATCAATTAAAACCAGCAGGAGCAGAGGAGAAGGTGCAGTTCCTTCCAGTGTCCACCTTTTTCCATCCCAGTTTTCCTGGGTTGCTTTTTTTTTGGGGGGGGATCGGTACCTTTTGCCTGTGAGCAACGATAAAACTACTGATCAAACTTTAAAGGGGGGGCTGACTTTGAACCAGAGGAGAGGCACAGCAGGGTGGGGATGCATAATTTAAAGGAGGGTTTGTGTTTTCTACCCCAGCAGCCACCACGAGATTTACCAGGCAAAGCACAGTACTGCTGGAGAGTCAAAATCCGAGTGCCTGGAGATGAGCATTCCATGGTAATGCATGCCTGAGTAATCCCTTTATTACAGCTTCTGATTGTAACTTTAACAAGGAACAAGTTTTACAGCTAATATTTTGGAGAGCTGCAACGGGGGGTTTTTTATAAGCATGCCAAGAATTCACGGGAGAACGAGTCTCACCTAAGTTTACTCCTTCCATCAGGGGACTAAATAGATTTTTCACATAAAATTACCTATCACATGCTGCCTATAAAAAGATGTGGCTGTAAACATCCTGGTTTTAACCTCGGGGCTGGAAGTGAGCATCACAAGGAGCAAAAAATTCCTCCAGGAAACCTGTCTGGCAAGTTCTTCCTTCCCTGCCCAGGTATCCCAGACAGCTCCAGCTGCTGGAGCAGGGCAGTGCTGAGGATATGCAGCGAGCCCCTGTGTTTGCCTATCATTTAAAGTCAACGCTTCTCCCTTTCTTTTTACCTTCTAAATCAAAGAAGAATTAACCTTTGGTGGGGAAAAGACAAATTAAAAAACCTGCACGGCCCATCTCCTGCAGTGTTGACAGAATTGTTTTCATTTGCAAGCAAATGGAAGTTGAACTTAAACGTCAAATATTCATTTATCAGCACTAGCCCAGCTGCCCGTCCCCTCTCTGTCCTCACTCACTCAGGCCTTTTTCTTGTTTGCCTTTCAGTGGGCTCATGAATGCGAGTGTAGAGTCGTTTTCGTGCCCCAGATTACCCCCTGAACTCCTCTGACGGGATTGCCCGTTCTAGGCAGCATTTAAAACAATTTTTAAAAATAAGTAATATATATCATATTATATTATTATTTATATATTCTTTTATAGTATTATAAAAATATGTTTTACATATATGTTCTATATAATAGAATATATAATATACGTAGTATAATACAGATCATATTTATATAATAAATATAATATAATATAATATAATATAATATAATATAATATAATAGGCAGCATTTAAAACAATTTTTAAAAATAAATAATATATACCATATTATATTATTATTTATATATTCTTTTATAGTATTATAAAAATATGTTTTATATATATGTTCTATATAATAGAATATATAATATACATGGTATAATATAGATCATATTTTATATAATATAATGTAATGTAATGTAATATAATATAATATAATATAATATAATATAATAATATATTATAATATAATATAATGTAATTAATAATATATTATAATATAATATGATATAATTAATAATATACTATAATAAATATAATTATAATTAATATATTATATTATATTATATTATATTATATTATATTATATTATATTGTATTGTATTATATTACATTACATTACATTACATTATATTATATTATATTATGTTATATTATATTATGTTATATTATATTATGTTATATTATATTATGTTATATTATATTATGTTATATTATATTATGTTATGTTATATTATGTTATGTTATATTATGTTATATATCATTTTATATATTTTATATAATTATCTATACAAGATGATTATATATTATATAGTAAAAATATATATTATATATTATAATATGTATACTATAGATTGTATAGTATATAATATATAATTTAAATTTGTTATTATTATTATATTTTAGAAATTTTTATATATACATATACATAGAATCAGACTTTCAAAAAGGCTGCCATCCAGGGAAATCCATTCTCATCAGTGGTGAGACTCCCAGAATCTGTTCTTCACTCCTTTTCCATTTGGAGATGTCAATGCGTGTTGTCAGAGCGCAATTGTTTTCCTCAATCATCCGCAGCAGTGCAGTGCAAAGTGCTCATCTTTTCATGGAGGGGAAAAGCCGCTCGCTTCAGTCCTCCCCCACTCCATTCCAAGAGGATGCTTTTGGCCCTGGGGAATCACGGCTCGTGCACTCATCTTCTGTGCCAGCCGTAAAGATCCTTCCACCGGGAAATTCGGATTCCTTTCGCTACAGTCGCTGCTGCAGGAGAGCGCGGACTCAAGGACACGTCCCGGAAGGTGCCAGAGAAACCTGAAGGAAAAGCCATCCAAAGCCTCGGCATCGTCTTACTTTGAATGTGGGGAATATAAAAGGAAGGGGGGCTTTGTTGTCGTCTCATTTTTGCCAAAGCCACAAAGGCGAAGTGCAGAACGTTCCTTTGTCGCTCTCCAGAGCTGTTCCTCAGTGCAACAAGCCACTCAGAATCTTTTCACTTCAGTAATTGTTGGGGGTTTTTCCACGCAGCAATCACAAAGAAAAGCTGCTGAAAGGTGCAGGCAGTACGCTTCTTCAAGAGCTGTTGACAACTCCCAGGAAACTTTTACATTTCGAATGCATTCTGCCCACATTTCCTGCATTTTCTGTGGTTCTTAAGTTCCTCAATTTAGCACACAAAGCTATTTGCATGAAAATAGCATCTTGAGAGTTTCTTACAGAAGACTTACAATACCTTGCCTTGAAAAAAAAAAAAAAATACACCACATAATTGTAGAATTATGTGTTGAACATCTCTGGTAGCCAGGGTAAGAGGAGAATGAAGCACAAAACTGATTGCAAACATTTTTCTTTCATTTTAGATCCCATCAAGCTCTCATTCTCCAGCTGCCGCTCACAATGGTACTCCTGGATGCACTAATCTAGTGCCATTATCATTCTCTAAAGGCAAGAAGCACTTTTATTAAAGCAAATACAAATTAATTTAATGGTTTCGCTGTCTGTGTTTCTAAAAATACATGTAGATTTCCTCTTGACCTGCAGAGAGAAAATTCTGTATTGATACATTCTTGGGTAAACCCACTCCTAATGAAAAATAAACATCCCATCTGGTAAGCACCTTTTTCCCAAAGTCCCAGAGAAATGGCTGGAACCTGTGATGCACCACCCCGGTCAGCTGAGTGTTAGCTGAGAGATTAAATCTCCTTCTAGAGGAGATAATCCTCAAGAAATCCACCAGACTACAAATCCCACCAAGATAAAATGTTTTGGGTAGCCAGCAACTCTCACCTAGGGATGCTGCACCTCCAACCAGCATCTTAAATTACACCATGGAGTAAACAGGAGAGCTAGCAGTTCAGCATGCTCCAGATTAAACAAAATAAAGAAAAAAATATGGCCAGAGGGTTGCACTTACCAAATTTTACACTTGCCGGTGTTTCTGGGTGAAAGTCTCACACAAAGAGAGGTTGCTCCTAAGGCTGGATGTTGGGATGAGCAAGGTATTTCCCAAACATTTTACTCGCTTAGGAGTCCTGGAGTCCACATTTCTGCTCCAGAATTCCTAGCGAAGAAGAGGAGTCTGGCCTCAAACTGTGCCAGGGGAGGTTCAGGCTGGACATCAGGAAGAATTTCTTCACAGAAAGGGTTGTTAAACAATGGAAGGGGCTGCCCAGCGGCGTGGTGGAGATGTTCAACAAACAGCTTGTGGCACTCTGGTCTGGTTGACCAAAGAAAACCAAAGAACCCAACCAAAAAAAAAAAACCAAAAAACCAAAACACCCACAAAGAATAGCGAATCACTGGAAAAACCAAAACACCCACAAAGAATAGTGAATCACTGGAAAGAAGCCCAGGAGGCATCTGGACTTTTCTTTGTGGACATCCCAGCTTCAACCCTGCCCTTCTTACAAAAAATGTCAGGACCATGTCCTAAAATGGCACATAGGGAGAACTTCTTGTAGTGTGAACAAATGCTGAATTATCTCGATGACTGGCAGTATTCAGCACACCATCACACAAATTCTTTTTTTTTTTTTTTTTAAAATCACAAGAACACCTCTGAACAGCTCTTGAGCAGCTATTCTCATGCAAGTGTTTGTGTGCACATATGCCAGAAAAACACAAATAGCAAGAAATATACCAAAAGTAAAAAAAAAAGAGAATTTAAAAATCATTGCGAGTAGAGGAGCTCTCTCCCACAAGGCAGCCAGGAGGGTTTTATTTTTTAGCACTTCTGCCTGTTATTGCAAAGGCAGGAAGAAAAGACAAATTAGAAAGATGAGAAGGTGGCAAAGCACAAGGTCAGCAATAATGTGACTCCGAGGCATTATTGAATTCAGTCAAGGTTAATCACAGCAGCCACGTTTTTACCTCGGTGCCTTCACCAGGTGGCTTCACATGATGTAAGGATCCAGCGCAAGAAACATTAGATTCTCTCATTTCTGCCTCACCGAGACGTCTTTGCAAGACCCTGGGTAATTAAACTAATAAACCACAAGTGAAAGCCTGGGCTGGTGCCACTTCTTGACAAACACGTTGTGTGGCGTTAACGGCCCTTATCCCGTGCTGGGGATGGGAGCAGGGGAGGAGAACAAGGCAAACCAGCTGATTTTCAATTAAGAGCTGAAATAAAAATGAAGTGCTTTTAGCGCTCGGCCTTCCAAGTGCCAATACTCTTAAATAACACCTTAGATACCTGGCCATCCTACAGCCCTGGTAAATCAACTTCATTTGTTTAAAGCAGAGCTCAGCGACACTTATTTAACAAGCACCGCTTCAAGCATGACTTAACACAGCAGGAAGCTTTTTGGGGCAAAGGAAAATGTCTCTGAGGGATGCTGGGAGGAAAAATTCTCTTTGGGTTAGAAATCACTCCCCACAGCAGCTTCCAGCCAGGCATGGAGCATTTGGAGATCATCTGTCTCAGCCTAAGGTAGGTCCTAGGTTGTCCCAGGAAGGAATGCTGATGTCCCCAGAGGTTCAGCAGCAGGTGAGGAGGGGTTGAGGTTGGGATTGCAGGCTCCTGGAGGGAGAAGCAAACACTTCAGAAGGTGGCTGAGCTCAGGACACCCTAAAAATCCTCCTCAGTTACGGCTTCCTCCTGGTTGGCTTTGCTCGAGGACATCTAAAACCTTTAAAGCATCGCCAGTGGTTCTGGCCTGGAGGTTGGAGGTTGAATTTGAAAGATGGGTGCTGGTGTCCCAACAAACAACCCAATGGATGGGTGAGAGTCTTCAGGAGAAATGGGTGCTAATGTCTTCAAAATGGGTTTTATGTCAGTACCAACCTCAAGCCCCACAGGTCTGACTCCTGAACTTTAAGGTAATAGAAGAAATGGGCCCACAGGAGCCAACTGCAGAGCACAGACAGCCTGAACTTTTAATTTTGGGGGAAAATAACACATTCAAGGGAGGGAACGTGTGATGGGCAGTTGAGGAAGGCTGCACCTTCCTCCTACCTCAGCCAAAGGGGAAATGAAGAGGGCAACATGCAGCCAGGAGTTTAGGATAAGAGGCTGAGTCCTGTGAAACTGAGAGAGACCTCACAGGGATGTGCCCCAGTGGAGTCTCCCCTTATTCAAATTAAGTTGCAGGACTCCTCTGTCTCCTTTGTGGACACTGGCTCTTCATAGCATGGTTTTCTGTACAAGCTGGAGCCCTGTTTTGGTGGGTCAGCAGCATCCAAGATGTCAGTGGAGTCCGCTGATGGTGGACGGCTCCAAAGCCCCATGTCTATCTCTGTTTCAGTCCCTGTAACATTTCACAGCCTGTTTATGACCTGTCCTTTGTAATTCGGCCATCTCCCACCACTTGTGCAGATTCCAGCTTTTCCTCCAGGAGTATCCAGGCATCCTCTGCAAGCTCCCACCTGCACAGACCTCTCCTTCCTCACCAGTTCCACCTGGGTGGATGTACCTCAGGCACTGCTGCCACCTCACTATCCTGGTTGTTTAGGGCTGAGGGAAGCTCCTGGACCTTCTTCACCGCATTTGAAATGCGTTGAGCCTCACATTTCATTAGTGGTGACTCCTCCCTGTCATTATCTTCCACTCCAGTCTGTATCCAGATCTCTTTGATCCATTTACAATAAGATCCACTTACCCCAATCCCTGACCCCACATCTTTTGATACAACACACAACTAATCCTTTGTGAGAGCCTCTTTCCTTGTGCCAAAGAGCTCTCCAGGAGCAGCTTTGTGTTACAGCCAAACCCATTCAAAGGCCCCTTCACACACTTCTCCTGAAGCTCTCTTTCAATCAGCTCTCCTCGTGGAAGTGCTCTTGTCCACACATGCTCCAGGCTCTCATGTGCTCCATGCAAAGCCTCTCAGAGCCTCCAGAGTGGGGTTTATGGACCAATGTGCATTAACCTTTCCTCTAAAAAACCTGAATGTGGAGAACCAAGGTTATCCCAAAGGCCTAATAACTAGTGGAGAGCGGGAGGAACAGCTGCAGACTTGCAGGGTGTTGAACTGCCTTCTTGGGATGTTTGGATGAGGGAAACAAGCACAAAAGTATTTTGAAAGAGCGCTCCTTCCTCTCTCAAAACTACCAATAATCAGGAGCTGATTTTCTCTGTCCTGTTAGAGCTTGTTAGATTTCTTGAGAAATTAATAGCTGTCCTTAAGGTTAGGATGATACAAGCACCGATGATTTTTCAATGGCTCAGCTGCAGCCTTGCAGAATAGCAAAATTATCATCATGTATCATTAGGTAAAGCAGAAGTTTCATTATTTAAAGAAAAAAAATGCATTAATATTCTCTGTGATTAATGCAGAAGCACGTCTGATAGAATCATAAAATATCCAGAGCTGGAAGGGGCCCACAAGGATTATCAAATCCAGCTCCTGGCCCTGCACAGACACCCCAACAATCCCACTCTGTGCCTGAGAGCATTGCCCAAATTCTTCTTGAACTCTGGCAGGTTTGGGGCCGTGACTATTCCCTGGGCAGCCTGTTCAGTCTCCGACCCCCTCAATTCACACTTCTGGATACAAACATTTTGGAGAACAGCCGGAACTCTTCTGCACTATCAACATAATCCAAAATATGGATCAAACTGGAGCTCTAGCAAAGGATCAGCACCACAGAAACACACATGGTTTACTTCTCACCTGCCCTCATGCAGGTAAATTTAAATCCTTACAAGTGCCTCACAGACAAGGGGTGGAGGAAACGGCAGCATCCAGATCCTGGATTTAAAACATTTACTGCTGTCTTAGGTTGGAAGATGTGCTGGGGAGGTGTACTCTATCCCCATCTGTCAGAGGTGGGGCAGTTCTCTTCTGTTCATTGGGCAGTTTATCTCTCCCACAGCCAATCCTCCCTCCAGGAGATCTCTGCTGTTCATGGGCCATTAATTATCAATTATCTTCTGTTCATGGCCAGTGAGTGTCCCTGCACGGCTGATAAAATTCCATCATCCCACTGGAGAGGCTGTGCCCAGGGCAGGAGCCAAGCATTCCTACCTGGATACAATCTGAGCCCGGAACAGCACAGCAGCCTTTGCCCCCTGCATTCCCAGAGGAGCAGCTTTCTTCTCACACATTCCCAGAGGGAGAGCAGGCCCATCTCCAGCAGCCCTGGAGCTTCAGAGGAAAGCTCCAGCCTTGTCCAGGATCCCTGCTCCAGCAGAAGCACAGCTGGCACTGCAAGAGGGCTGCAGCCACCATGGAATGGCACTGCTGCCACCACCCTGACCCACAGGGGATCACTCCTGTTCTGACTCTGGCAGTGTTGGTTTGTATTACTGCATTGTTTATTTTATTTTTGTTTTCTTCCCTAATAAAGAACTGTTATTCCTGTTACCATATTTTTGCCTGAAGGCCCCTTAATTTCAGAATTATAACAATTTGGAGGGAGGGGGTTTACATTTTCCATTCCAGGGGAGGCTCCTGCCTTCCTTAGCAGACACCTGTCTGTTCAAACCATCCAATGAGATGTGTCCCTTTCCTGAGGGATGCACCCATGCTTTGGGGAGTGGAAAAAAGGTCTCGGGGCTTTGAGTGCATAGGAGCACTCTGCTCCTCCACACACACCAGCCCAAAGGTCAGGACAACGCCAAACCATCCACGCCACTCCGTTCCACTGGTGAGCTCCACACTACAAAACCTGAGGCTGTGCCAAAACCCCCAGCTGTGAGCCCTGGCAGCCCCAGGACACAGCACGGAGCCCTGGGAGGGGGATCCCTCCCCACTCACCCAGCCCGGGGCTGACTGCTGGGGTGTCTCTGCCCCTCCGTTTCAGAAGCAAGAAGTAGAAAAAATGGACAAGGCTGCCATTATTATTTGAGGTTTCAGAACCAGGAGGGATGGGGGAGGCTAGAAAATGTCACAGGCTTCTTGGGGACGTGACACAGGCTGGCTTGTGGGCAAATTAACACGACTGGGAGAGTTGGCTGAGGCTCATCAGGGTAATGAAATGTGATATCCACTGGAGAAAGCAGGGGCAGGCACAGCTCCACTTTGCTGCAGCAGCGATGCCCTTTAGACAAAAGACTCCCTGGTGAAATGCAAAACAACTCTTGGACAGAGTGTATTCAAACAGGATCCAAGGACAGCAAACCCATAACCACCCCGAAGTAGATCCCTTCTGTCTATTTCTCTGCTGCACCAGGATGTGCCTCAGAGTGTTTAGGGAGCAGGCTCTCAGCAAACCTGCCATTTTCCCTTTCTCCTCCCTAACAGTCCTGTTGTTTAGGGTCCAGACCAAAAAGTCTCACCCCAAAAATCCTTGCTGACTACACACGTACAGGCCATGTTCATCAGCCACAGGTTCTTGAAGACTGACTTACAGCAACTGCTGCACCACGCAGGGAGGCAAATCCACCTGGCAAACAACCCTGCCCATCCAGACGCTTCTTTTCTCCTCCAGATCAACCCAAACCTCATTTCCTGTGAGCACAGACAAATTTTAGCTCCTTTTACACTCTCCTGCTCAAGGCCACTGATTGTTAGGATGGTGTGTGTCATCTCAAGACCAGCAAGGAAATATTCCTTGCTAACAACTGGGACTGCCACCTCTTCGGAAATGGTTTTTGGTGCTGTCCCTGCCTGTGATCACATGGCACATCCTCCAAACAGCTGTCAGCCCTTGTGACGCTCCCCAGGCTTGCAGATGAAGCCTTGTCTTTTGAGCTATGACAGTTTTTCTGTAAATCAACCTCCTTCCAGGGCCCTCTGCCTTGCCCTTACCTCCCCATCCTCTGTCATCACAACCAGGTTAATTTTTCTAGAAGCAGGATTCCTGGAAAACGCTTTCAGAGGAACTTCAAGGGGATCCTAGGATAGGTTCTCCAAACTTGAGCAGTGTGCATACATACAGAGAAGGAAAATTCCCTATCCTATGGATAACACCACCTGAGAGCTCCTCTGCCAATCTGCTGCAGCTCTGAGTAAAAGGGAGTCACCAGCCCTAGGGAGAGGAAAAAAAAACAGGGATCACAGCTTTATCTTCCCTTTTCACACTTTCCTTCGCAGAGGAAATGCTGCACTGAGGTGTTGGATGAAGGATAACACATCCCACACTCCCCCTCTCAGCTCAAAATGCATAGCCCTCTGTTCCAAAACCCCAAATTGCTGCGCTCGGGCAGGTGATTAATTTGTTAAATCATTTTGTTGGTGCTGCCTTGACTTGAATGAATTTTAGTGAATCCATATCCAAAGATGCCAACCCTTGTCCCTGGAAGCCTGAACTGCTGTGACATGGTTTGGCGGCTACAGCCCCAGGGAAAACAATCTCCTGGGCCTTGATACCAGCAACACACAGATATTTGTTTCTCCACACAGCTTGTTTTGGGTATTTTTAGGGCTTTAAATAAGCTGCTGCAAAAACGTTGACTTTGCAAACAAAGTTTCCACACGGAGCAATTTGTCTGCTGCGTGGCATCTTAATTTGGATGTGTGTTTTGAGAAGGGTTCTGGGGCAGCAGCAGCAGCAGCCAGGCTTTGGAAGTTACATAAATCAGCGCATTCCCGTCTGCGTGTGCTAACAAGGAATGAATGCCTCCCTCCCTTCCAGTTAGCATTTGTGTGTGTGTCACAGGCACTGCTCCCTCTCCCCACCTCCCCACTGTCTTCAGGATAGGACCACAGAAATTGTCACATCGAATTACACTGATAAACCATCCGGTTTGGTGCCCTCTCTCCAGTCATACCCCACACCAGCTGCTAGGGATTTGACTCTCCTGCTAACTGACAATGATGGAACAGCACCACCACGAGGGACATTATTTCCTTTGCATTCGGGGCCCCCTCCTTTCCTTCTGTGTTTTGTCACGTGGGTTTTCGTCCTGCCTCACGTACCTGGGGATGTTGTACGTTGAGAATATCTGTTGTGGTTTTTTGGGAGGGACGTGGCAGTATCAGTCAGGAAGATGTTCTCAGGGCGGGAGCACCACTGCCAGGAAGGTATCTGGGAGACCTGGGGTTGTTCAGCTTGGAAAAGGCTCCACGGAGACCTGAGAGCCCCTTCCTGTGCCTAAATGGGGTTGTATAAAAAGGAGGGAGAGCGACTTTCTACATGGGCTGATAGTGACAGCACGAGGGGCAGTGGTTTAAAACTGACAGAGGGAGGTTTAGATGGGCTATTAGAAAGGAAGTGTTCCCCATGAGGGTGGAGAGGCCCTGGCACAGGGTGCCCAGAGAAACAAGGGCTGCCCCTGGATCCCTGGAAGTGTCCAAGTCCAGGCTGGATGGGATCTGAAGCACCCTGGGATAGTGGGAGGTGTCCGTGCCCAGGGCAGGAGGGGGCACTGGATGATCTTTAGGTCTCTTCCAACCCAAACCATGCCATGATTCTTTAAAAGGGAAGATCTGAAAGAGGCTTCAGATTGTCCCAGTTTCCCTTGCTGGTTCCTCTCCTTCAGTTGCACAATGCATCTACTTGGTTTCCTGCTGGCAAAAAAAAACCTCAAAATTAAAATCCCATAACAATCTAATCTAACAACTAATCCTGGGGTAGTGGAAGGTGTTCCTGCCCATGGCAGGAGGGTGGAACAAGATGGTCTTTAATGTCCCTTTCAACCCAAATTGTTCTGTGATTCTAGCAAGGAGTTTTGCAGTTTGGCACATTAACTGAGTGAACAGCTATTGATTCCTGCACTGCCCCTCAGCTGGGGGTGACCATCACTTAAACCTCCCAGAAAGGGCTGCCTACACAGGGGCACAGGGTGACTGGCCAGTGTCATTCAGTGACTTGAACACCTCAGTTACTGTTCTGTCTCTTCTGCAAATGAAATTTGTCTGGCTCTGCATCCCCAGGACACATCACTGATGGGAATTCTCCATCCCACTGACAAAACCCTTCCTTGATGTCACGGTGCTTACTCATTGCTTGGAAACCTGCACATGCTTTGCTCTCCTAATCAATTTTTAGCGGTGGCTTGGTGCCATTTGCCCTCCCTTGATCCTTCCAAAAAAAAAAAGCCATTCCTTCCAAGCTGGGCAGTGTTGTCCCCCTTGGTCCAGCAAATTATTTATTTCTAATTTTTTTGACAACACAAAACTTCTCCATCCAGATCCCCAGAACTGTATATACTTGGTGTGCCCTGTTCCTTGCAAATAAGGAAAACATCTTGCTGTGCTGGATCAAGCATCTCACAGCAGAAGAGAAGCAGAGGAGTCCTTGTGTCACATTCACATTTTCTGAAAAATCCCTTCGCCCAGGATTTTTCTCCTGGGAAGCTGAGAATCCTCAGAGAAAAGGAAAACAACGCTTATCTCATTTGCTTCTCCTGCGTTGTGCTGGTGTGGAATGTGTTTGGAGATTGTTCACCCAACAGGTGATTGTTCCATTGGTTTCATGTGAGTTGTTTTCACTCTTTGGCCAATCAGGGCCAAGCTGTGTCAGGACTCTGGAAAGAGTCAGGAGTTTTCATTATTATCTTTTTAGCCTTCTGTCTGTATCCTTTCTGTATTCTTTAGTGTAGTTTAGCACAGCATTCTTTAATATAATATAGTATCATAAAATCATAAATTAGCCTTCTGAGAACATGGAGTCAGATTCATCATTCCTGCCTTTGTCAGGCACCCTGCAAATACAATATCCTAGCAAGTGAAGCGACCTGAGGAAGGACAATTTTAAAATGGGATGTTTGCTGTAGCAGGGAAGCTTTCCCTTGCCTCTGATCACTGGCAGAGCCTATCTTCCCAAACCTTCTGTCTGTGCTGGATCACCCTCCCTGCCTGCTGGAGGGCTCCAGGCAAGGCACCAGCTCCACAGACACATCCAAGAGCTCCTCTCACCCCAGGGCAAGGAAAGAAGGAGCCAGGCCAGGCTCAGCCCAGCTGGAATTCCTCCTCCTGTGCCCCAGGCATGCACAGATGAACAAAACCCTCAATTTGGATGTTGCAGGGATCCCACAGCAAGGAGGGGATGGGGCTGGGGTTGGGCTGCCTTGCAGAGTTTAGCTTTCTCCCTCAGCCAGGAAATTTGCAGCGTAATTAAAATGAAATGTTGGTGTCTGTGTTGCACGTTGAAATATTGATGGAGGGAGGCATAAAGCATTTTATGAACGGAGGCTTCCATTTTGTGATTTACTGCCCCCAAACATCACTTTCACAGAACCTACTTGGGAGAAAAAGGGGAGAGATGAAAGAGTAATCGGGGTTTTATCACTGCAGAAAATGGGAAGGGAATTGGGCAAAGTTAAATACGATGCATTGAGATAGTCTCTGACTCTGAACTTCACATACAGCAAGAGCTCGCTCACACCTGGAAAAGGCCCTCTGAAGTCTGTGGACATTTGTTCCCCCTTTCCTCGTGCCATAGCAATGCTGGGAAGGGGCTACACTGTTTTTAACTGCAGTGAGAAAGAGGTCAAGCCCCTGTTTGTAGTGAGACTTGCAGTGAAGTACTCACAGCTGGGTGGGAGGCACAGGAAGGACTCCCCATCACCTGTACCTGCCACTCTCTCGTTATCACTCAGCCCACCAAGCACAGCCAGAGGGACTGTGGCTCCATCCTTGCTTCAAAAAAGGGGAGAAGGACATATTTAGAGAGTATTTAATTAATGACCTAATTACAGCACAGGCTAAGACAGAGGCCTTTGCTGTAGCAACAGCAGCAGCTAACAATACCTGACGTATATTTGCCACAGAAACGAGTGGTAAATTCACCTCCAGGATGAGAGAAATCCCAAATCTGAGTCCGAGATGAGACATGCACAGAAGCAAATTGAGTCTGTAGGTTGTGGCACTCAACCTACCCAGTGCCAGGCACTGTCAGGTCCAGCTGAGGTCACGGACGGACCCTGGGGGAGCAGTTCAACACACCCAGGGTGTGAGACAAGGTGCCCAAATGCTTCACTTCAAGGGTCTGTGCTGGTTTGGGCTCAGCCCAGCTCCCCCAGCTGCAATATTCTCTTGCTACTCGATGCAGGCATAACCTTGTCTCATTAATTTTAATTCCCATTTCTTCCAAAAATTAGGTTCATTAGGCTTCAGCTTTACATTTTCTACCTGTGCTACTTTCAAGTTCCATTTCCTCTGCTAAGCTGAAGAACTTGGCTTTCTGAGCTGACTTTGACCCACTGCATTTTGACCATACCTTTGAATTCAAGTGTTTACAGGTACAGTTTTGAACCCCTGGCACAAAGCAGCTATTCTCCCCCCACAAGCTGAGGCAGAAAAGGAAAAAAACAGAAGCAAAACCAACCAGGTTGAACATTCAAAGCTGGCTGGGTGGAAGAGCCTTTACTAACTACTCATCTTGTGAAAATACATTTCATTTTAAGGTTTCAGCCTGTTTTAACAGAGAGATGGGATTCATCCAACAGGGCAACTTCCTTGCAAGATGAATTTTTATATTCCATGCTCCCTTTACAAGTAATTCACTCAGAGCCATGCAACAAAACACTTTATGAAGCCCCTCGATTTACTGGCTCCTCAGCAGAAAATA
The DNA here is from genome assembly GCF_015832195.1 of Motacilla alba alba. Classification (NCBI taxonomy): domain Eukaryota; kingdom Metazoa; phylum Chordata; class Aves; order Passeriformes; family Motacillidae; genus Motacilla; species Motacilla alba. The sequence continues at coordinate 2,705,444 of NC_052021.1, forward strand.
TCAGCCAGAGGTCTGTGGAAAATTAAATATATGCACATATTGAGAAAAACAGTAAGTGATGGATACCACTCAATGAAGTTTTATGTGACCAATTGCTGTTGGTGGATACGTGATTTAAAGGTTGCATTAAATATCTGAGGCTTTAACTAATCACTGTATAAATAACTTACAGTGGTGGCTCCCGGCGAACGACTGATTTTCATCTTCTCAGCAGACCTGTATCAACAGAGGTGGGTTCAAATTAAGATCTACAGGAGGATGGGAAAAAAACAATTCCAGAAATGCCATTGGCAAACCAGAGAGCAAGGCCGAGTACAGGAGCCTGCAAGGAGCAAAAATATCATTTTTTGCTCATCTCCAACAGCCACAGTGCCACAGGGAGCAAGGCCCAGAAGGTCTGAGAGGCACAAGGAAATCAGGCACTGCACAATCCCTCCCTGGGTCATCCATGGGATTGTTACCAGGAGACAAATCCAGCACCCCCGGGACATTCATGGGGGGTTGGAGGATCGCTGGATAACCCAAGGGCAGGGGACAAACTTCAGCATCTCAGGAGGCCTCACTGAGTCCTTTTAGCTCTTCAATTGGAATCATTTTAATCTGACAAAAGGAGGAATTGCTTCAGGGCAGATTCACCTGGCAGGAAGGAAGTGACACAACTTCCCAACGTGGCCAAGTATTTGCTGTGTTGCAGGAACATTCAGGAAATAACCTCACGGATGAGCAAGGACAGCAAATCCCTCCTGTTTTGGAGAGCCAGGGAGAGCACGCAGCCGCGGCTTCCCAGGAGAACACCAGATGTTTGCCCAGGTCAGGAAACACTTCCAAAAAGTGTAACTCCTCCTTCCTGGTTTTGAGGCTGTGCAGACAGCTTTGGACAATTTTGGGGTACCTGTGTGCAGATGTGGCTCCACCACTGGCCAAGTCAATTGTTAGGGGGAGGAAGGTAACTGAGATAAATATTCATCTTCACTTTCCCTCCTTCATGGCCCAAGAGACATCCTTGGATTCCTTACAAATAATCAGGCATTATTTACCACCTTTAAAGAGCATCCTGTCTCCTTTTTCCCCAAGGATGGCCACTTGGGATGAGGAGAGGAGCTGGAGCTCCTGCCCACCTTCTCCTTTAACCACCACACAAGGGGCAGGGAGGGGAAGAAAGAAAAATATCATCAAGGTCAGTTTTCACTGGGATGAGGAAGAAAAGTGCCCTTTCCCTGTCCCTTTTGGCTCCTGCTCCTGATGTTGAAATCCAGGAGCTAATGAAGATAGATGGGTTCATCCATGCCGTTGGGGTCTGGATACTAATGAATATTATTTAATGGTCAAGGGCTGTCACGGGGCACATTGATTAATTAGCAGAGTTAGGAGGAGAGTGACTCCAGCAGCACATCAGCTGCTAATAATAGAACCCAAATCAGCCGGGAAGCGGAGCCAAAAGGATGAGGCAACTGTAGGCTCACAGCTCACCTTCACCATGAGAAACAAAGGCAAAAACTCTTCCAGGTGGATCCTGTGCACCTCCCACCTCCTGCTAGGAAGAGAAGTGTTGTCACAGGGCCAGGTGTGCTCAGGGAGGAGCAGTGGGGGTGGAGGTGACCGATCCATGGCTGCAGGTGTGGGAGGTCAGCGAAGGGATGCTCCTTTCCCAAAGGATCTGCTGCTCCTTTTCTGCAAGGGCATCTACACCCCTTGCAGACCTGACAAGAAACCTCAGCACAGCCCCCTCTTTACAACTTTCTGCCTTGTGAGGATACAAGGTTTTACTCAGAATTGAGTCTTAAACACTCTGAAGTCTCGATTTCACCTTGCTTCAGCTCCCTACCTCTGCAAAGAAACCTCCCCCACATCAGTTTCAAGCATAATCTACTCAAAACATGCAATCTTTTTCCCTGTGTGGCTACATAGCCTAGGAAAAAAAAAAACCACAAACAACAACCCCACACAACAAGCAGCTTGTTATAGAAGTTTTCTACACCCCTGGAAAACAAACCAAAAAACAAATTTACAAAAGTGACCCCTGGGAGAGGAGAGCTGCACTTAAGATAAGCTTCCCAGGTGTCTGGAGGAGTGCAGGGAATGATGAGGAAATAGCTCTATCGCATGTACACACATTTGTTAGAGCCCACACTGACACAGCTGGGAGACACTGACAGCTCTGCAGAGTAAGACTAATTTCTCAGCACTGAAAATCATCTTGGTGGAAGGCTTAGGAGTAAAAATTATCCAGCCAATCTGACAGAGTGGTCATAATTTTGGCGCCTAACATCTCAGTCATGCCTGAGCCACAAATTATCTTTCTGCCTCAGCAGAAAGCAGAGGTCTTCATGGTTTTTGTTGGCATGGCAGACTTGACTGCTGGCTACAGAGGCTTGGAAAGTAAGACAGAGTTTTGCACCACGCTTACTGCCAGCAAGGACAGAGGCACAGGGCAAAGAGGGGAAAGATCCTGGCCTGTTCCCCACTTTGCTGGTTTCCCACAGGCTCCAAAATACCCTTTCTGAAGCTCTGTAAGGAAAAAGCACAATTCCATGCACTAAAGCACAGCTAAATCTCCCAGCAGTGTGAATGGAAGCAAGAGAAATAAAAGCCAATCTAGTATCTCTTCAATAAACCTGGAGTATATCTCGGATTGTCCCTCAAATTTTATCAGAAGATGGTGCCACAAAGACAGCAAAACACCTTCTCCCCAACTCCTCTCTCCTTCTGGCAACGAACACCCAGAAGCACAGCACCTACAGCCACATTTTTTCTGGTTTGTAGCCCAGAAAGCAGCAGGTTTGTAGCAGGTATTTTACAGCGTTCATTAATAAAAGCTATGCACCACTAATCAAAATGGGAACCTGCTGCTGCAGTCCACACCTGAGCTCCAGGCACAACCATTCAGATCCCAAATTTTGCTGTGCTGCTGGGGTGGGCTCTCACTCCTTCCCCCTCACAACAGCCCCACCTGTGCACGGGAGAACTCCAGTGGCACCAGGAGGGTGCCCAAAACTGCCAATGCTTTTAAACATCAGCCTTCTCCCTCCTGTCCTCAGCTGGATTTGCCCACAAAAGCCAGGCTGAACTTCCAAGGAGCTATTGGGGTGAGCACCACCACAGAACCTCTATTTATTTCCATGCTGGGCATTTGTTCTAAACTGCTGATCAACACCTGGAGAAAAACCCTCCCTTGGCTGAGTGATGCTGCTGCTTCTGCCCAGAGGGATCCTGCTGGCTCTAGCCCTTGCTGCCATGGGGGTCAATGTCACATCTCCCACTTGCCCTGGAGCTGTTCATCCCTTCTGTTATCACAACGGGAACAGTTTGGGCAGAAAAGTTCCTGTTTTGTTCTCCCTCTTCTTCTGCCCTTGGCCACCGGGTCTGTTCCTTCTTTGCTTTGCAGGCAGTTTGTCCAAAGGCAGGGATGGTACGTTAGAGGTGCATCCCCTGATATGGCCTCCCAGGGGAAACCCTCCCATCCCACGAACACTGCCTGCCCCTGTGGGACACACTCCCACTCCTCTCCGAGGACAAGCACCTTCTGAGGGGCTCAGGGCTGAGAGAAATCCTGCAAGACACAGAACCCCGGCATGGTTTGGGTTGGAAAGGACTTTAAAGATCATCCAGTTCCACCCCATGCCAAGGGCAGGGACACCTCCCATCATCCCAGGGTGCTCCAAGCCCCATCCAACCTGGCCTTGGATACTTCCAGGGATCCAGGGACAGCCACAGCCTCTCTGGGAATCAGTGCCAGGGCCTCCTCACCCTCATGGGAAACAATTCCTTCCTGATATCCCATCTAAATCTCCACCCTTCCAGAAAGCAGCCAGACCACCATCCTCCCTTCCCATGGTGCCCCGAGCAGGCAGCAGCAGCAGCAGTTCCCTGCGAAAGCTCTCTTGCCACAGGACACGAGCTCTGAGATGCTAACACAGGACAGCTGGTGCCACATGTCCCCAGGAGCTCCCAGCACCAGGGATTTTCTGCTCTGGGTCAGAAACAACCACCTCCCTTTGTCCTTCCTCCCCTCCAGCTCCAGCACTTGGGCTTTGCAAGGCCGTAAACACTGAGGAGTCATTTCCAAGGCACCACCCAGACAACCTTCAGCAGCCCTTCAGAGGGATGTCAGCACAAGTCCAAGAGGTGGAACAAACCACCACGAGTGACGGGTGCCTCCTTTTGATCCCAAAACCCTTCCGAGCAAGGCACAGCTGTCACAGGGGGCAGCAGGGCTGGCTGGACTCACCCACAGCTCCATTCTGCACAAAGTGCCCGGCCCTGGCTGTGAATCACTGACACTTGGTAGGATTTCATCTCTCCTCCTCGCCATGCCGGCCTCAGGAATTCTTTATCCTGGATTTGGAAGCGAGCTGCTCTGTTATCTAATTTGCTACTCCCAGCGGGTGAGGCACGGTGGCATTTTGGGTTCTCGGGATTGCCACGGACGCAATTTTCCCATTAATTTTGATCCTGCTTTGAACAAAGAGTGCAGACAGCATGGTCCAGTGGTCCTTGCCACTAATAGCAAGAACAAGCAGAGCACACGGATTCAGTTTGTGAGAAGCAGCACAAAGCTCATTAGGCTGGGGAGGAAGAGAGGTGGGAATGTAAATAAGAGAGTAACCTCATCAAAAGAGTATGTTTAATGCTAACAAGGAAAAAAAAAATCACTGCTGCACCTGACATGAATACCATGAGCTTCCAGTAGCAGGTTCTGCACTAAGAAAAATGCAGAATTTGGCAGTGTGTCTCCAGCAGCTCCATGTACACCACGCTCCATGCCTGGATACTTCCAGCAGTGTGCTTCCACACCTCCCCTGCTCACCCACCGCCCTCCCGCGAGGGTACAGATGAAGCTGAGCACCCGAGCACACTGCCACAGACAATCTGTGAGAGACAGGCACACCCCCAGCCACCAGCCGACCAAAAAAACCCCACTCTGTCTGCTCTCTCAGCCCTGATCAGCAGAAAAAGAACACTACTATGAAAACCACCCAAAGGCAGGTTTAGGAATTAAAATCCTCAACTCCACCACACAGCAAAGCTCCTGGAGCTGGCCCCTGTCCCCTCCAGCACCTCGTCATGTGCCAGGGCCCATAAACTGCTTCTGTGTCTCCAAGGAAATCGCTGCCTTAGCAAATCTTTTCTCCTCTCACCATCTCCTCTGTGCTACAGTCACTCCTTCCTTCTAAACCATCCCCAGGTGTAAAATACCTCACCAGTCTCTGAGCAGCTCTTCTCCCCTGGCTTTGCAGCCTGCTGTTTCTGGCTCTGATCAGAGGGCTTGTTTGCCCAAAGGCTTCCCTGCCTTCTCTAACCCTACCCCATGAAATGTTTGCACAGACAGAGCTCACCTTTACATCCACACCCAGGGCCCCTCTCCTGTCCCCTGACTGCTTCTGTCCTGCAATTGCAAAGTTGGGAATAAAACCCTAGGAATTCCAGGACTTGAAAACAGAAGTGGCAGCCAAATGATCCAGGGACAAGCTTTTAGCAGAGAGAGACCTACAAGCTGAACTTGAAGGGTCTTGACTTGAAGAGTCTTTTCAAGTCAAGAGAGGAAGAGACTTGAAGGGTCTCTTCATGAGCATCTGGAGTGATAGGACAAAGGGGAATGGTTTTGTGAAAAATGTGTGGTTTATGATTGGCTTTTGGCAAATATTCAAATGAATATTATATGTGTTATGTTAGAAAGTTATGCTGTATTCATTTTTTTTTGAAGTAGTGTGTTAAATATAGTTTTAGGTTATAACATAATGTTAAAATAGAAGCTATGCATGTGGGATATTTTTTTAAGATATTTTTTAAAGAAAGGAAGGAGGTACTCGCACCAGACAGCAGCCCCAGGACACCTCAATTTTTCAGAGAAAGAGAATTTATTGCTCCATTATCAGAAGAAACAAACTTCTTCCCGCCTTGCTCAGCCCTGCAGACGCTGTCAGGATTCAGAGGAAGAAGCTGACACTGCCCAGACAGAATCCTTGATTTGAATGGAATTGATGCATCACGGATGAGGTGTATGAATATGCAGCAGGCTGTTGCTTGTAAGGGTTAATCCTCTGTTAACTGTGTCCTTTTTTGGGCTTATTTTGCCCAGAAAGAGGCACCCGGACTGTCCGTCACTCTTTGTTCTTATTGTCTGGTATTGTCCTAAATCCTAATTGTCCAAATTATTATTACTCAAATTATATTACTAATTTTATAACCATTTTATTGCTATTAAACTTTTAAAATTCTAAAAACAAGTGATTGCCATCTTTCACAGTTTTAAACTGAAAGATGAGACATTTCAGGAGAACATTGGGAAGAAGTTCTTCTGTGTGAGGGTGGAGAGGGACTAGAACAGGGTGCCCAGAGAAGCTGTGGCTGATCCATCCCTGGCAGTGCCCAAGGCCAGGCTGGACAGGGCTTGGAGCAGCCTGGGACAGTGGAAGTGTCCCTGCCCATGGCACTGGATGGGCTTTAAGGTCCCTTCCCACCTTTAAGGCCCCTTCCCATTCCATGATCTCCAGCAATCTGGCTGGAGAGACACCCTCAATGCAAGCATGTCCCAGCCACACCCCCGATATTCCAATGGCTTTGGGACACCCCAGAGGCTCTGGAAATGCTTCTCGTGGGAAATGACTCCATCCCGGAGGTGCAGCTGAAGAGCTGCTCTGCAGAGCACTCCACGCTTTCCCAGGGCTGCCAGGGCCAGGAGCCACTCCTGCTTTTTGGGACCAGGAGGGATTCTGAGAGCCCTCACTCACCCTGTGCCGTTTCAGGAATATCTCCGGTTTTCCAGCATTTTCCTGACCCCTAGTGACAGGACGTGGCTGTACAGCAGCCGCTGAACATGCAGAGCAGAGCCCTCCCTGAAGAAACCAGGAACGAAACTCCGGAACATACATGGGAAAACGCTTTCCAGATCTGCCAAGATATTCACTCACCCTCCGCCACCCCTGCAAATTTGCCAGAAAATCCAGCCTGTTTAACAGAGACATTTGGGCTGAAAGTGAGGAAAGAAGCTGAATGAATACAAGGAGCTTCTTCCCTTGTGCCGGGCTCCAGCTGTGCCCAGGGAAGCACGGAGTTACAGGACTCATCCATCAGCAAACCAGACCAAACAGGGGGTGGGAAGGAGGCAGTTTGGACGGATTGCCTTCTCCTGGGACAAACACATCCTGCTGCAGGACCTGGGTGACCTTGGCAAGGCCACAAACTCCGTGATCTCAGCCCTGTCTGCCATAGACCATGGGGTAAACTGCTGGGCAGCTGGCAGGAAAGACCTGTGGCACAGGGTACGTCAGCTGCCAGGACCCAGAGCCCTCGTGCTTGGCTTCAAGGGCAAACACAGAATGCAAACAGGGTTATTCTGTCCCAGCTCCGAGTTTCCTGTTCTAAACCGTGCCAGAACTGGCTTGGAATGGGAGGCGTCTTCCGGCACCTGTCTAACACAGGAGAAGGGATTGTTAGGAAAATTAATCCACAAACATCAGAGCTTTATGTCCAAAAAGGAGAAAGAGGAGCCCTTCTACTTTATTTGAATAAAGGGAGAGGCCATGGGGCATTCTCCTGGGGTCTCTCAGATTTTTGGAGGAAGCAGCCTCCTTTTTATCCCAATTTCCCAGCCACATTTCCCTTCTCTCTTTCCTCATTGCCTGAGGTACTTGAGAGGTTCAGACTGCCCAAAATGTCCGATACCAAAGATTTCCCTCCAATGTACAGCCCTCCCTTTTAATTTTTAATTCTTACAGAATTTAGGGGTTTTCTTCCCCATTGTTTCTTTCATCTTTCAATGTCCAGTTTAATTTATCAGCAAACCTAAGGTTTATTTGTAAAAGCAAATATCTTTTTCCATTCATCAATCAGCGGAATCCTTCCCATTGTTTCTTTTATCTCCCAGTGCTGGTTTTATCTACCAGCAGACCCACAGCTTGTTTGGAAAGACAAATCTGCCATTCCTCTCAGGATCCATGGCAAAGCTCTCTTGGATACCTTGGACTCAGGTTTGCATCATCATCATCATCCTCCTCTGGGAAACCTCAGAAGCAGTCAGGAACATGGTGAATCGTATTTCTTTGCCACTTGTCTCTGTGAATTCAGTCTTAGGAGAATCAAAACAAAATGTGCTGAGATCTGAATTATTGTTGTCCTGATGTAAAAGCAGGATCACATTTCATTGTAACGTGTGAGTTACATGGATTGGAGAGCTTCTCAAATACCAGATAATTCATGAGACATCCCCGTAAACTGGGCATGAGTATCCCAGCTAGCACAGGGAATGGGAGCTGAGGATGCTTGAGCAATTTATCCAAAGCCACTTGTAAACTGTAGCAAAACTCAGCTTTGTCACAGAATCACTGGGTTGGAAGAGACCTCCAAGATCATCGAGTCCAACCCAGCCCCAACACCTCAACTCAACCCTGGCACCCAGTGCCACATCCAGGCTTTGTTAAACACACCCAGGGATGGTGACTCCAGCACCTCCCTGGGCAGAACATTCCAGAACTTTACCACCCTTTCTGTAAAAAACTTTCTCCTAACATCCAACCAAGACCTCCCTTCAGTGAAACACTGCTCACTCCCGTATGCTCTGATATCCCTGAAAGCAGTCACCTCCCGCTCTGGGATTCGTGTGTTTGACGTGTTAGAAGTGGCTATGCCATTTTATTGCTGTTTTTTCCATCTTATTTTCCATGCAGGGTGCTCTGCCTGAGACAAAGGACCTTAGCCTGACACAGTGTGAGCAGAACAAAGCCCCAGTTTCTGCCAGCCCCCAATTTATTTTGATCATTGCTCCGAGAGCCTCACTGATTTTGATAAAACACTGCCACAGGAGGAAATCTCGCACACAATTAATTAATGATTAATTTCTGTTTATTGGGCCCTTTTGTCAACTTAAACTTGTCACACCTGCCATAAATCCCCCCCAGTGCTAAACAAACTCTTTAATTAAATCTGTTTCGCCATGAGAGCAATGTTTCAGATTGCAGATGATGAAAGAGTTTGGCCCACCCTGGTTTCAAACGCCCTTTGGGTCTCAGCTTCTCTGGGCAGCCTGTGCCAGGGCCTCCCCACGCTCACAGGGAAGAATTTCTTCCCAAAATCCCATCTACCCCTGCAAAAGCAAATTTTGAGATGGCAGACAGAACGCTGCTCCCCTTTCAACGTCAGATATGTTTTGTTAAAAAGTTATTGACAAAATTAGAATTTCAGTCGTGAGCGATATGAGACCTCCCTCCAAATATGCAGAGTCCTGTACACGTGTGGGTTTAGCTGCCACCAAAAGCAGCACAGCTGAAAAACAGACAAAAAGGAGAGGGGAAAAAGAGCAAAAATCCGTTCCCAGTGAACAGGTGCACCCCTTGCACAGGGTGCAAACTGCTCTGAGCAAACACCTTGCCCAACAGCCCTCAATTAATCATTAAAAACAAACCTAAAGGGTCCCATTTCACTAAGGGAAATTAAAACCGTGCAGAAGGGGAACTTGGAGGTTCGGGGTTTGGAATCAGCCAAAGAATTCCCCTGGACACAATTCCACACTGCAGAGTGAGGAAAATCCCAACTGCCTGTTGTTGTTTTTCAGGACCAGACCCCTCCCATGACCTCGGCACTTAAGGCTGGATTTATCACCCAGGAGAGAAAATGCCAGCACAAAGGAGCTGAGCGATCAGAAGACAGGGTAAGGAATCCTTTCGCTCCTGGTGTTCTCCACCTCGAGGGAGCTGAGGTGGCCACCAGGCAGCAAATGCGTTGCCAAGGATCAGTTCCCAGGCAGGCTGGGGGGAAATCCAGTGAAGGCAAAGCCAGGTGACGTGAGGGATTTGCTTCCTGCCCATCTCCTGATCACTGGGGAAGCCAGCAGAGGCACTGCCACCCGCCCAGCTGCCCTCAGTTCACCTGCTCACGCTGTTATTTACAGGGGCTCTTCTGCTGGGCTGTGGCGAACCTGCCAATCCTGCACTTCCAACCTGGGCCAAGAAATATTCTGCTGCCCTTCCCCAGCCCTGTGAGCAGCCCCACCTCCTGATTTCATTGCTGGAAACCTCAGAGCACACCTCCTGCAAAGCTTCCAGCCCCCAAATCTGCACACAATTATTTTCTTCTGAGGTGCTTCACTGCTCTCCAAGTCTTTTCTCCCTGGACAGACACTCAGGATCTCCCAGGACACAAAAGATGGTCATTTTTCCTTTTCATTACCCTGGCAAACAAACCTACAAAGGGAAAATTTTTTTAAAAAATAAATAATAGAAGAATTTGCTTCCCTCTAACTTGACTGCTGGAAAAACAAATCACCTCTGCGGTACCCACAATTCCTTACAGTAGAGAACAAAATGTGCACAAGAGTATATATATATATATATATATATATATATATATATATATATATATATAAGGGATGTATATCATGCTGTACTAAAAAATAATAATCTGGAATTAGTTGCTGCAGAGGTGAAGAAAGCCATGAGGGAATAGCAGGGGGCTGAATTTCTGTCTGCCACGTACACCAGCACAATCAAAAATGGTCAGCACTGGAAAACTGCCCATCGTGTGAGTGGGTTGAGCAGACGCCGAGCTGCAGGACATGGGCACTAATCCATCTGGCCTGGAGAGGGAAAATGCCAGGGAGCAGCACTCGGCATCCACGAACACACCATTCCCCCGGCAATGGCAGAAAAACGCCTTAAAAACGCTGGGAAATGTTGTGTGGGGCATTTCTCCTCCTTCCGGCCCATCTGCAGGGCTCTCAGTCCATATAACCCGGGCTGTCCCGGCCAGCGCAGGCGGCGATTATCGGCGATTATCGGTGATTGATTATCGGTGATTGATTATCGGTGATTGATCATCTGAGCACCATCACCTCCTCACAGGTGCTGCCAGTGGCATCCAGCGGTGCCAGTAACTGCCCGGAGAGAAATGATACTCACTTTTAAAAGTTTGAAAGTTTTTTTAAAACCTTATCAAAAATACCACAGCAGACTGAATAGAGAAAATATTACGGCGCCGGCTGCAGAGGATTTTTTTTTTCCCCACCATGAGCTCACCCACACAATGGAGATTTCGCATTTTAACCCTTCAGCCCCTCCCAAAGTTTTGTCTGTGGACTCCTTCTTCGCTGTCCAGTGATGGAGTTTTACTTCCTTAAATCTTGATTGGAGGTCAGATGTTGCCATAATAACAAACCAAATGTCCTCCCAAATATCCCAAACCCAGGCCACCCCCTGATAACAGCACAAGGGGGGTAAAACAGAACTATAAACTATAAAACTTCTCCTAACAGATATACACACCATATTTGCCTTTTAATTGTGAGAGTCAACCACGGCATTGCCCATCCATCACACAACCCCCTCCATCCCACTCCTCCTCCTCCTTGAGCCCCAGGTTAAGTGTGAAAAACGCCGATCACTTGTTTTTAGAATTTTAAAAGTTTAATAGCAATAAAATGGTTATAAAATTAGTAATATAATTAGAGTAATAAAAAATTTGGACAATTACGATTAGGACAATACAACACAATAAGAACAAAGAGTTATGGACAGTCCAGGTACCTCTTTCTGGGCAAAATAAGCTCAAAAAAGGACCCACGTTAACAGAGGATTAACCCTTACAAGCAACAGCCTGCTGCATATTCATACACCTCATCCATGATGCATCAATTCCATTCAAACCAAGGATTCTGTCTGGGCAGTGTCAGCTTCTTCCTCTGAATCCTGACGGCGTCTGCAGGGCTGAGCGAGGCGGGAAGAAGTTCGTTTCTTCTGATAATGGAGCAATAAATTCTCTTTCTCTGAAAGATTGAGGTGTCCTGTGGCTGCTGTCTGGTGCGAGTACCTCATTCCTTTCTTTAAAAAAATATCCCACATACATAGCTTCTATTTTAACATTATGTTATAACCTAAAACTATACTTGAGAAAATTAATACAGCATAACTTTCCAACAAAACACACATCATATTCATTTTAATATTTGCGAAAAGCCAATCGTAAAACACGCATTTTTCTCGTTCAGGGAGCGACCCGCAGGAGAGGGGGCAAAACCCATCGCGGCTTCATCATGCAGGCTCCCGAGAGCCCCTGCCCGGCCATACCCCGAGCCCCTGAGGCCCCGCAGGCAGGTGGCCAGTGCTGGGCAGGCTCTGCTGGCCGTGGGTGGGCCGGGTGGCCTCGCCACGCCTCCGCCGTCCCGGAGCAGCCGCGGCCCCGGCGGGACCCGGCGGGAGCGGAGCATCACCGGGCGGGCACGGAGCATCACCGGGCGGGAGCGGAGCGCACCGAGGGAGCCGCGGGCCATGGTAAGTGGCTGCTGGGCGAGCAGGTTTTGCCTTGTGGCAGGCAGGAATGCCCAGCGGCAGCTCGGGGCTGCGAGGAGCGGCGGCAGGAAGGGGAAGCAGCGCAGCGCTGGGGTTAATCAGTAACGCGCGGCTCCGCCGGCTGCCGCTGCCTTTCCAAAGGCTGGATCGCTCCCCTTCCTCTGCAGGGGGAGGGAAAGGATCCCCCAGCAAGGACCCCCGCACGCATTCTGTAGGGCAGGGACGACCCCCAGGTGTGCTCCGTCTGCACAGCCCCGCAAGGCGCCCGCTGGAAATAATCGGCTTTTGCGCCGCAGCAAAAGAGCCCTGTGGGCCTTGTGGAATACGGCATTCCTGCCCTGCCCGCCCAGGGCTGCCCCTGTGCCTTCTCCTAGGTGGAAATTCTGCCTTTCATTAAGGAAAAACTCTTCCCGGGGATGGTGGGCAGGCCCTGGCACAGGGTGCCCAGAGAAGCTGGGGCTGTTCAATCCCTGGCAGTGCCCAAAGCCAGGTTGGACAGGGCTTGGAGCAACCTGGGATAGTGGAAGGTGTCCCTGCCCATCCCACTGGATGGGCTTTAAGGTCCCTTCCCACCCAAACCATTCCATGATTCTTTAAAAGGGAAGATTTTAGAGCAAAGAGGGTTCGGATTCTCCCAGTTTCCCTTGCTGGTTCCTTTCCCTCAGTTGCACAATGCATCTGCTTGGTTCCCTGCTGGCAAAAAAAATCCCAAAAATTGAAATCCCAACCTTTTGGCAGTTGAGAACCAGCAGAAGAAAACGAAATAAATTCATTTCCCTAACGAGAAGAGTGTGTTTTTAAGGAGTGAGAGCCCATGAAAGCATTACCATGGCATCCTGACAAGACCAGCAGGCTGGCCGATGTCCTGGGGTGGAGAAGGATGGATGGAGCAGGATGGAGGGCAGGGAGTGCTCCAGGCAGCGGGTTTGCCCTCTGACACAGCCAGAGGAGTTGGCTCTGTGTGCTCTGGGTGCCAAACCCCAGCCTGGCCATGCCTCCCGCTGCTGCTGGGAGGAGCTGGGCTGGAAAAAGCCCCGGGGGCGTCCTCCCACAGAGTCACAGCGGAGAAAGAGGACAATTAGACCACGTCCCTTTGTTGCTCTGCCCGGGGAAGGCTGGTTTGGAACCCAGCCCCCTGCATCCATACCCCTCTGCGCCAAGCTACAGCTCCAGCTTTTCCCTTTCCTCTCCTCAGGTTTCAAGCCGCTGGTCCCAAATGCTGGTGCAGCCCCTGCCCTGCTGCCATCAGAGCGCCCGCGGGTGGCTCCCTGCCAGCAGAGCCATCCTCTGTCCCCACCTGATCCAGTTGCTAAGCTACCTGTGCCCGGCTTATCGCTCCATCAGCAGGGAAGGGCAGCGGCTCCGGGTTTATTGAGCTCACTCGTGTTTGCTCACTGCCTTCCCTCCCAGCGCAGCCTTGACATTTGGGGGGTGGGGAGGGGGTGGCAGAGCCAGGGTTGCCAGGGGGTCATCCAAAACATGCAGAGGCATGGAACACCCTCCCCCAAAATCCTGCAGCTGCAATGCCAGGGGCCAGGAAGCATCCCGCCCCCAGTGACACTCTGGCACTCTCCATTCCGTGCAGTCTAAGGGCAGGGATACACAGACAGGTAGGCACCCACACAGCCACAGGAATGGGGCATCATCTCTCCAGTCTTCCCCAAAACATGCAAGACCCACCCACAAAAAACCATCAGCTTCACAGCTGGTTCTTTGGTTTTGTGCAGCCTGTGAGCAGGGAAAGCACAGGAGAGGATGATTTGCCTCAGTTGCCCAATGCCAGTTCTGAGCATTGATGCCCAAGCAAAGCATCTCAAGGGGCTGCTGATCAAATACCCACAAAAAAAAAAAAAAAAAAAAAAAAAAAAAACTGGGCCAGATTTGTCAAGACTCATATCCAACTTGCCACACTTGGCTCTACAGCACATAAAGGAAAATAAATTGCAAGGAGCTCTTTGTCATCACCAGCTGGAAAGGTCAACTCACCCAAACCTGCCAGAGCTCAAGGAGTGTTTGGACAATGCTCTCAGGCACACGGTGAGGTTCTTGGGGCTGTCCTGTGCAGGGCCAGGAGCTGGAGTTTGATGATCCTCGTGGGTCCCTTCCAACTCAGAGCAATCTGTGATTCTGTGAAAGAATTTTAATTGCCAGAACATGACATTTCAGAGAGCAGTGCCCCTTTGCACTCGCTCCTGCCTTCCCCACTGCGCCAGAACAGAGCTGGCTCAGGCAGCCCCCATCCCCAAGAGTTTCATTTTAGTTTCATCTCTGCCTATAAACAGTCCTCAAAGCCAAGAACTGCTGCTTCCCCACTGCCACCTCTTAAAAACTAAGTACCAGCAGCTCTGCCCGGGGCAGAGCTCAACCACAATCCCTCCCTCTGCCCTTTGTTCCTCACAGGCAGAAACAGCCTCTTAAAATCCATTGTAATGTAAAGGAGAGGGGGGGGAAAGGAGCTGAACTGCAGCTTAGTGTGACTCATCTCTGATCCACACCACTTCCTTCTCCTCAAAAGCAGGCTCCCAATAAATGAATAAATATACAAATAAATAAATAAATAAATAAGCTCTGCTGCTTCAGGAGCCCTAAAGCAACTCTCAGGTCTAGAAATGATCGCAAGAGCTTCTGCTTTTTAAGTTTTTGATTTTTTTTTTCCCCAGAAGATTATATGTAAAAGAAAATGTATTTTGGAGTTTAACTTCACACAGCTATCATTTCTTAGTACCTCAGGCACTGTGGGAGGTGTTGCAGGTGAGAGGACAGAAGGGACCAGCTGGGCTTCGTTGGTACACGCAGGATGTATTCCAGGCAGAGTGCAGAGGACATGGATGTTCCAACCCTCCCACCCAGCTGCAACTCCCCGACCCATGGGACGCCTCCTTGCTCTCAACATCTGCTTCATCCCACTGCTGCCACACTGACCTGCTCCTCTTCCCCTTCCTTCCCTTTCCAGGCGGGCAAAGCCCACAGGCTGAGCTCGGAGGAGAGGGAGCAGCTGCTGCCAAACCTGCGAGCCGTGGGGTGGAACGAGGTGGAAGGCAGAGATGCCATCTTCAAAGAGTTCCACTTCAAGGACTTCAACCGGGTACGAGCCCAGGGACACGGAGTTCTGCAGACTGGGAGGCCCCTCTGCAAAGCTCAGCCAAAGAAAGCCCTCGGTGTCTCTCCTGAAATTGAATGGCTGAGCAAAATAACCTCCCCAAGACACCAAAGGGCTCGACCCAGCACAGAGTTTGTCTGGGAAACGCTCCTCAGGAAGAGGAAAACCCATAGAAGACTCCCAGAATAGCCCAGGCCTTGCATTTGGTTGGGTTACGTAGACACAGGCAGTGTAAAATTAATAGCAATGGGGGTGAAAACCAAGATGTTGCAGGGTAAATGAGTTAACTTTCCTTCTTACCCTGCAGGCCTTTGGCTTCATGACCAGAGTGGCTCTACAGGCAGAAAAACTGGATCACCATCCCGAGTGGTTCAACGTGTACAATAAGGTGAGGAACACCATGGTGGGGACAAAGCAGAGCACTTCAGGGAGCAGCTCCCTTTTCTGAGGGATAAAACGGGAGCAGCAAGTGCTGTTCTCATCAGCAGGACCTCTTCCCTCAGATGCTATTCCCCTATCACAGCCAGCCTTCAGCTACCACAGATGCTTTCCTCCTCCTTTTATCCCGTCCAGCTGAGCAGTAGCTGCCAAAGGCTGGCCACCAGCATTGCTTTCTAAAATCTGTATCAAGCAGCAGCCACAGGAAAAGCTTCTGGGGGTAAGAGCGAGTTGAAAACGGGCACAGGTGGCTGCTGTGACCTAGGCAGGGGTGGCAGTGACAGCTTGTGGCCAGCATGAGCTGTAGGAAGGAGAGAAACCGGGCAAAGTGCCAGAGCACCTCTGCCACCGCAGGGAATTTTGCAAACGAGTTTGGAGCTACTGTCTCATCAGATGCAGCACCGAGGAGAGCAGCCCTGCTGCTTCTGTCTGCAACTCCGGGCCTGTCTGTCTGCCTTAGGTTCACATCACCTTGAGCACCCACGACTGCGGGGGTTTGTCGGAGCGAGACATCAACCTGGCCAGCTTCATCGAGCAGGTGGCAGCTTCCCTCTCCTGAGCAGGGATCCACGCACCCAAAAACCCCACTGTGCCACTGTGTCCTGCCTCGACGGCTGCACCCAGAGCCTCTTCCCGCTTCCCAGCTAGATCCTGGATCCAGACAGCCCCACACCTCGCCGGCCGCCCCAGCGCAGCTCAGATGGATGGAGGCACTTCTCCGGGTGCCTGTGTCCATCTCTGATTTTCCACATTCCATCCTTAAACCCTTCCTTAGCCGTGTGATCCCACACCCCCACCTGCTGAGCCTCTGACCAGGAGTCAGTCATATCACAGAGTCACGGGATGGTTTGGGTTGGAAGGGACCTTAACGATCCCCTTGTTCCGCCCCCTGCCATGGCCAGGGACACCTTCCACCATCCCAGGCTGCTCCAAGCCCCGTCCAACCTGGCCTTGGACACTGCCAGGAATCCAGGGGCAGCCACAGCTTCTCTGGGCACCCTGTGCCACTCTCACAGGGAAGAATTTCTTTCCAATATCCCATCCAAACCTATTCTGTGTGAATCCGTTTCCCCTTGTCCTGTCACTACATGCTCTTGTAAAAAGTCCTTCTCCGTGTTTCTTGTCAGTTCCTTCAGGCACTGGAAGGCTGCAACGAGGTCACCCCAAAGCTTCTCCTCTCTGGGCTGAACAATCCCAACCCTTTCCTCATAGCAGAGCTGCTCCATCCCTCTGATCATCTTGGTACCTCCCCTGGACGCGCTCCAACAGGTCGATGTCCTTCCAGAGTCCAGTTACACCACTGTGCCAGTAAATCTGTCCAGAGCCTGCCCCCATCCTGCCCCTGTTGCTGCTCCTTACCTCCTGGAATGTGCTTTCTGCCTAAAACCCGTTTTGTGACCCCTTTGGCTCCTCTGTGGCCAAGCAGCAAGGTGCTGTGCAGTTTGTCATTGCTGTAACCCCTCTCCAGCAGTATTGCATCAGGCACATGGTCTCAGCCCGACTGGAGCCAGCCTTTCCTAGGATACCAACTGAAAATGTTTACAATAAACAGCTCATTTAACCTGGTGGCTCTTGGCAAAGAGGCCCTCACTGACCAGATGACACCAACAGGTTTCCCCAAGGGCAGGCACTGCCCTCAAGAAGGTGCTGCTGCCACAAAAAAGCTTCACACAGAAATGGCAGGAGCCTTCCCCTCAGAGTGACTGGGGTCTGAACGACTGAGAGAGGATCAAAGCCAGGGCAGGTAAAAACTGCTTGTGTGAAATCACAGCTGTGCCACAGCCCGGGCACAAACACAGGATGACCAAAAGGCACAAAAGCAGCATGGCACCAGGGCAGGGGCTGATTAGGGTGGAACACTTCCCGAAATGAGGTTGTGGGTGGATTTGGTGATGCAGGATCTTCACTGGTACAATGAACAATTTCATGTGAAAGCAACAGCATTTGATTTTAGCACCACAGTCTGGGGAAAAACACTACAAACACCCAGTTCAAGTCTTTTTTTCTTCTCTTTTTTGACTCTTTTAAGTTCTACAAAGTATTAATAGAAAATCCATTGCTCTTTTAACTTCCAGCATCCTTGAACATCACGCACGAGATGCAGACACAGACACCACCTTCATTTTGACAGAAGGACAGAGCAGCCCTCAGGCAGAGTTAGTAAGATTCACAAACCATCCTGCCTGCCACAGACCAGGCTGTGCATGAGCAAATTCCAGGAACAACAGGTCCACATTCATTCAAACAAGCACTGAAGCAGAAAAATAAGAGCTCAGGGAGCCTAGATAGCTAAATACACCATTTTAATACAAACCAGGCCCATTTTCACCAGCTCTCCAGCTATTCCAGCCTCCAGTTCGCCCAGGGGCAAATCAGAGCAATGCAGAAAACTGCCATCAGATCAACTCATCCCATTTGTCCATTAAAAAGTCCTCGTGGATTTATTGGGCAAGGTATTATTGTGTTGTACGCAACCCTTCCGCTCCCCTCTCCCCCAAATCATCAGAAAAGTGCAGATGAAATCCATGGCATGAAGACACACATCTCTTCTTGGTCCATCCCATTGGATATTCTTCATTCTAGTACCTAAGAACAGGTGAATCCCTTGGGAGTGCTTTGTACAAGCAATACATTTGAGTGTCCTGCTTGGAGAACCAGGGAATCCTGCAGGAATTAACAGTGGCAAGGATCCCTCCGGGTCTAAAAGTACCGTCCAGTTTCAGATCATAATCCAGTCCATCCAATTCTTCTCTTTTTTGTCTTTAAAACAATCACACAGCCTGTAAATCTGTTTTTTCCAGGACCATTTGGCATGATAAAGTAGATGCAGATTACACGTTAGGTGACAAGGATGAATAAAAACTACACACCAGGGAATTACAGTGGCCTACTCCTGACCACAGGATTACATTTACAGTACAGGACAAATACACATGGAACGATTAAACCCACAAATATTATTAATAAGCAAAGCCCAGAATAGAATACACTTGACTTACAAATAACATCTTCAAATACATCCAAAAATGTGAAATGGAGCACTGATCTGTTAGATCCACCTACCTCCTGGGAGGAAAATGCAACCAGGGAAGGAAGAGAAGGGAGTCTCACTCTCCTTCAGCCCACCCCAATCCACCCCTTCTTTCTTTTAAAGCAGAAACAAAAAGAGTACCTCCCTTTTTTTTCTTTTTTGTTTTGTTAAATCTTCGGTTCCAAAGAGAACCATCACAGTAGCCAGACACTGAAGACTGTCTCCAAACTCAGAGATACAGTAATGGTCACATTGGCAAGACCTTGAGAGAATAAACAGGTCCAATACAAACTGCCAGAGCTGATATCACCACCAAGAGACCCTCAGGCAATTCAGTGATTTCAAAAGGGCTCAGAGACTTGCATGAAGTCATCAAGCTCAGGGCACGTGGCCAAAATGCTTGTGTCTCCTAGCACAGGGAATAAAGCAGTTGGAAAGCCAGGATCCTTCCCACAATGGCTGAGCTGCTTTGTGCAGGAGCTGGTCAGTGACCTCCTCACTCCTTAAAATTCCTGTGCTTCAGCCAGGGTCAGCTTCAGGCTAACAGGAGCAGAGAGATGCCTTCAGATGCCCTGCACAGGACTGTGCAGACACGGCATGCACCCACGTGTGGGATTCTGCCTGGGAAACTCTGCTCCACCATGCAAAAAGCTGAGAGGAAACATGGGAAAGCCCTGCAGGAGTAACTCCAAGGCTACCTGAGAGATTCTGGCTTATCCTTGAGGCCACAAGACTGCGCTGGGAAAACTCTCTCACCCTAAAAACAGCGGGGAAAAATAGGAAGGCTGAGCCACGTGCCCAAGGCTGGAACAGCTCTGACTTGCTGCATCTTCTCCCAGCATCTTTGTAATACTGTGAAGGGACTTGGCTCATTACAACTACTATCCTACCTAACAGGCAAGGGTGCTTCCTCTGAGGCCAGCCTGCCTTTGAGGTTTGTTTTCAGAATTAGTACCATGAAGAAACGACCACAACCAAGGTCACGGTCAAACAGCTGAACCCTCCAACCCTCCCTGGCCTGCCATAAAAAAAAAAAAAGCCAGAGAAGCATCAAGGCACAATGGTGAATGCCCTTTTGAGAATGTGCCTTAAAAGAATCAGTGCAAAGAGCTGAGATTACTGCTATTACAAAAGTCACCTTTCTGATAGTAAAAGACCGTGGTAAAAAAAACCGTCTGCGCACGACGTCCCTGGCTGTGACACGGGCCAGGGCCTGGCTGGCTCTGCTACAGCAGCGCGAGGGGACAGTGTAAAACCTTCACGTTCTGAACAGTGAAATGAGCTTTGCACCTCCCTCCCGATTTGTGCAAGGGGAAACAGCACTCCTGGGTGGTCAAAGCGTGTCTTCTGCAAGAGGCAGGGGAGCAGAACAGCCACGATGTACCCGGGGTTCTCAGTACCTTCCGCTTCCTCTCCCTATGCCTCCTGCTTGGTTTCTATTTCTGCAGAAAAGGATGTTGTGTTGGTTTTTTTCTCCCCCTCAGCAGATATTGATTGCAGTCTCGCTCAGATTTCAAAGGGAGGCCACGACTACCTTCCCTCTGCCAGTTTATCAGCTCTGCATTACACAGCTGTAAGGCTCCCAGCACGGTCTGTTAAACGCAGCAGCTCACAGCAATACTCAAGAGAAAACAGAATTTCCAATTTACTGGCTGCCATTAACTTCCAGGAAGACTGGAGCCGTGGAACACAATGTGAGAACTCAAATGTAACACTTGGCTGGACACTGGCTGAGTACCAGGTCTGAGGAGGAGAAACAATACGGAATGAAGGGGCACGCAGAATACCTGAGGAATTCGGAGCTGTGGAATGGACATTCAATTCACCATCAACAGCCATGATGAAAACAGGCAGGGGGGAGGGAGGAAAAGCCCTAAAACTGAAATTGGGCATGAAAACAATGCAGATTTCAGAACAGACTAAGACAGGGAAGGAATTCTTCCAGATCAAGCCACCCTCAGACCTGCAATTGTAGGAACAAAGGAACTGCAGTCTCTTTCTTTCCCTAGGAAACCTTTGGAACCACCCCAGTGCTGGCTGGCAAGGCACAGATTGTTGCACTACAGTCAGTGGTGGCTGGGAGAGCCGTTCATGTGCTTTTCACTGCTGAGAACATCCGTGCTGTAGAGGCCATCCAGGTAGGCCTGGGAAATCTCTGCCACCAGGCTCCTGTCTGGGACGGACTGCGCCATTCCGTAGATGGCTCCCTGGGCAGAGAAGAGAGGCTGTTACACAGGAGAAACACCCTCAGCCCAAACACCCCCTCACTGCGTGCTGGCCTCCTCACCATGCCCGTGGTCTTGGCGTTGAGGTCCTTCATGATGTCCTGGATGCTGTCCCTGACATCCTTCAGGAACTGCTCAGCAACGCCGGGCTTGGTGTGCAGCTGCGTGATGCAGAGATGGATGCTGGGCAGGCAGGGCAGAGGGCAGACAGACATTAACCACCTCCAGCACACACAGCTCCAGGTTTTCTGAGCCCCCAACAGCAGCTGAGCCCTTCTGCGGCCAGTGATAACTGTGTATCTCCTTGAAACAGCATTCCCACTAAGGGTAATCCCTGCAAAATGCTTGCTAGAACCAGCTCCTTCTTCCTTCCTTCCTGACTTCACAATTGGGTTAAAGTTTCTCACCTCATTCCAGGTACCTCTGGTGAGAAAAATGCAGCTGCCTGAGCACAGGGACCCCTGCCAACATCTCCCTCTCCTTCCTCTGCAGCTTCTAGGCCATCACCAGAAGGAAGCACCCACCTCTGAGCTACCACCTCAGGCTCCCTGGACTTTGCTTCACATGGCCACTCACAATTTTTTTCAGTGCAGCTGCATCTGGGAGCGCTGGCCCCTTTTGCCCACAAAAGCCCAATTTCCCACTGAAGGAAAGTCTCTGACAGAGATTAATTTTACATTGAAAGTGATCAGCCATTCACTGTTGTTTTAATTTCCTTCATCTTCAGCGGGCAGGAGGAAGACAGTAAAAATAAATCAATCAATCTATGAACCCTCAGTTAACTAAACATGAGATAGAGCCTTGGTTATTTATATTTCTCTGCTTGTATTAGATAGAGGTAAATGGAAAGTCCTCTGCCAGGCTCATTAAAATTACTATTACTTTATCTTCACTGCTGTATAATGGCAATTACAAAAGTGATTTCTGCTCTGCAGAGGAAAATTGTACATACAATTTATCAGCTATGGACAACAGTACTCAGCAAATCACGAGAGCTGCACGGACTGAAGTTGACCATCTTGCTAAATGCATCACTCCCTGGTCTCCACACACACACTCACCTTGGTGGGAACTGTAGGACATTCAAGTTCCATCCTTTTGCAGCTAAAAAATTAGATAATCGATAGATGTCAAAAGTGTCCGAGCCAATGGACAGGACAGACACCTCTGGCTTCCCAAAAATGAAGATGCTGTCAATTTTTCTCAACCTTGAAAAGAAGGAGGAGAAAAGAAATGACTGATCAATGTTACAGGGTTCAGACAGTCTGTCCACCCAGCTGGAGCCTTAAAGGAAAAGCTACAGGAGGGAACAGATGGCAGCACATTCCCACCCAAAAATCATGCACCCAGCCCGGGCCATTGGGACTTGCCAGAGGACCTGGCTCATTACATACCCTGAAGTAAAGTAAATTCAGGAAAAAAATTGAAAAGAGAGAAGACAGAAAAGCAAGGGATGGAAAATCAGCTTCTCTTACATAGCCACCCAAGCACCCCAACAAGGAAGAGCACAACCCTTCTTCTGTCCTCCCTCCAGACTCCCCCTCAGCCACGGCTGAGACAGAAGGAATTCTCAAAGCCAAGCTGAATGAAGGTGCCTGCACCCCTCCCATCTGTGTCCCTCAGCTCTGTGGGCACAAACAAATGTTCTCCCAGAACTGCCCAGCAGGTGCCAGGGAAGAACAAACCAAAAGCAGTTTGGGAGGAGGAGCCCAGCAGCATCCAAACCCTGAGGCACCCACGTACTCTGACTCCAGGAAACGAGCTGTTGTAATGATCCTCTTGGTAGCCTCAACGTAGCCCGACTCTCCGATGTGCAGCAGGGTTGCCCAACATGCAGCTATGATCCCACCAGGCCTGGAGCCTGCCACGGAGGGGGAGGCATAAATTCCCCCTTGCCAGTCAGGGGCTATGAAGAACTGGTACTTCCTGTACTCCTTGTCACTGTAGAGCACCACCGAGGAGCCCTTGGGAGCGTAGCCATACTGCAAGGGGCACAGAAAGGGTCAGAAAGCAGCAAGAGGGCACAGGAATGCATCCAGGTCCTCAGCAAGATCCCATCTGCTGATCTGCTAGAGAGCAGAAGGCTTGGGACAGGCTGGAGCCATGGGCAGAGGTTCAGCAAGGCAAAGTGCAAGGTGCTGCCCTTGGGTCACAGCAACCCCCTGCAGCTCCAGGCTGGAGCAGAGGGGCTGGAAAGCTGGAAAGGGCCTTGGGGTGCTGGTGACAGTGGCTGTACATGAGCCACCATGTGGCAGTGGCACCTGGCCTGGATCAGGAATAGTGTGACCAGCAGCACCAGGGCAGGGATTGTCCCTCTGTGCTGGGAAACCCTTGAGGGCTGTGTCCAGTTCTGGTCCTCTGGCCAGAGAGCCCTGGAGGGACTGGAGTGTGTCCAGGGAAGGGAACGGAGCTGAGGAAGGGGCTGGAGCCCCAGGAGCAGCTGAGGGAGCTGGGAAAGGGCCTGGAGAAAAGGAGGCTCAGGGGGGACCTTGTGGCTCTGCACAACTCCTGACAGGAGGGGACAGCCAGGGGGGTCAGGTTCTGCTCAGAGAAAACAAGTGACAGGACAAGAGGACACAGCTTCAAGTTGTGCCAGGGGAGGTTAAGGTTGGAAATCAGGAGAAAATTCTTTGTGGAAGGGGAAGAAGGGGCTGCCCAGGAAGGTGGTGGAGTCTCCCTGCCTGGAGGTGTTCATGGAATGACTGGATGTGGCACTCAGTGCTCTGCTCTGGTTGATAAGGTGGGGACTGCTCAAGGTTGGACTCAGTCCTGGAGGTCTTTCCCAGCCTGAGGGGTTCTGCACTTTGGCACATTGCACAAAGCACACGAACAGAGCAGCCCTACCCCTGCACCCCAGTGCTCCTCCACACAGTAGGGAAGAAATGCCTGAAGGCCAGGATGGCAACAGGAATGACAGCCCAAAAATGAGAGCCCTGGAAGACTCTTCTCCTTACCTTGTGGGTGTCAGCAGAAATGCTGGTCACACCTTCCACACGGAAGTCAAAGGGACGCTTTAGGGGGAACCCTGCCTTGTCCATGAAAGCAATAAGGAATCCACCCAGGCAGGCATCCACATGGAGGGGGATTTTGTACTTCACTGCAAGCTGTGTGTGAACGAGAGATCAAAATGATGTGGCTGGAGCACCCAAACTCCAGTCACCAAAACGTATTTGGCATTTCACAGTTAAACGTTCGCTGAACCCTTTGAGAACATCACACCACTCTCAAGTTGTGGAGGACGGGAGATGTGGAAGGGCTGACTGTTTGTGGGATGCCTTTTCCTGCCTTCCACACACGGGAAAAACAACGTGGCATTTTGGTAGCTTGCTGTGTTTGCAAAAGGAATGTGACAACATTGTCTGAAAGGAGTATCCACAATAAAATAAAAGGGTGTGAGCCAAATGAACAGAAGGTCAGAGGCCCTGGCTGGTCACATGCAAAATAAATAACTTGAGCACAGAGAGGAAAGAAATCTAGAGGTGTGTTCAGAAAATAAGATCCCAGCTCTTTGACTCCTTCTCCCTCCACACATTCCTCAGACTTCCACACCAATTTTGCTACAACCAGCAGGCCCTAAATCAAAGCCTTTTCACCAGGTGGGCCCTTTAGGTGTTCTTTCCTTTCAGGTAGCAAAGCATGAGCACTTCTGGTTGGTCTCACAGTCACATATTCCCCCTCAGTCCCAAACGGCATCCTACATACCCTGCTGTTGCTCAACAGCTCATCTGAGGGCAGTAATACCCTTCCAGCCAGTGGGACCCCCCACCAAATTCACTGCTCAGCATCCTGGAGCCCCTCCACTCTTCTTGTGCAGGTTTTACTGCTACAACACACAGGTTGCTACAGGTAGGGGTATCCTACCTCTGCCACCTCTTCAATGGGGTCCATAATTCCATGTGGGAACTGGGGAGCAGAACAGACCAGCATGGCTGTGTTCCTCGAGATGGCTCTCCTCATTGCCTGAAGATTTAAAGAGAGAAGATGCTCACATTCCATTTACCAAGTGCCATCCTGCCAAAAAAGATAAAGGGTGAGAACATGCAGAGTCTGGTCTTAAAAACCAAGGCATGAATGAGAGGAAAGCAATGAGCTACAACCACTCATCCACTGGGAAATACCATCATATTTTTGTTCACCCTCCTCTGAAGTCTGGGGCTATTTAAGAAATACATAAATTACCTGAGTCTAAATGAATCCCACGGGACAAAGGGATAACATCCAGTCGTTTCAAATACAACTTCATCTGCAGTGACACTTACTCATGCTGTTTTTCATTGTTTCCACAAAGCATTCCTCCCTCTTTATCCACTGACTTGCTACCTGGGCAGGCAGATTTCTTGCCTAGTTGCTGTGCAATGTTAATTTCCTCACAGAGAGAGACTGAAGTGATACCTGAACATCCACTTCCATAGCCTTGGTCAGAGGTATTTGGATCAGCTTCATCCCAAAGTAGTGTGCTGCCTTGTCAAAGGCGGCGTGGGCACTCACTGGGACCAACCTGGAAGAAGAACAGATCAAACGAATGTAACATTTGCTGTCTCCCATCTCCAGTGGCAGTGGCTGAACAGCCTCAATTAACCCTGTTTTCTGAGGCCTCACATCATTATCAGAGCCTCAAATGCTAGAGAGGGAAGAAAAGAACCACCAGTGTTTCGTTCCCTTAAACATTTTCCCCTCAAAGCAATTAACCAGAGAAATATTTCCCACGCACCATCCAGAAAACAGACAGCACATTAGAGACAGCAAATCCTCTATTAGCAGTGTAATGATTAGCACAATTCCTCGTTTGAGCTCCAACCAGCTCAACCCCAGCCTCGGAGTTTTCAGGCTAAGCCTTCTTTGATGTGAATAAATCAAACCCTTTGAATACTTCAAAGGGCCTGACAATCTCTGCTCAGGAGCAGAGCTGATCCAAGCAGGCTGTCTAGAGCAGCAGACGGGTATTGCCAAAATACAGCTGCCCCAGCAGCATCTGTGCCCCCCGGGCTGCTTTAAAACTTCCTGTGCTTCTGAACTCTTCTTTCCACACAGGTTTCTCTCCTCCAGACAGAGATGGACAAGGAATAGGTGGCAACGAGCTACGAAATGAAGGATTATTGAGGTCCAGCACCATCTCAGCTCAAGGGGACAGTAAATCCCACAAGCCCCCAAAGGAAACAGCTGTGGTGGCACCACTCACATTTCTGGCTGCTTGATGCCTCTCTCATAAGCCAGGTCTCTGTATGCCTTGCAGGCCATCAGGATGCTCTCAGTCCCCCCAGATGTCATCTGTCACCAGAAAAGAAGCAAACGAGGAAAATTAACAGTGGGTGTTACAGGAGGGAAAAGCAAAAAGGGGATGCAGGAACAGCATCTCTTGACTCTGCTTCAAAGGGGCACGGGACAGCTCAGGGTTTAAAGGGCAGCAGAAGCCACTGAACAGCACGAGGCAGCTTTCTGACACTCCGAATTTAAATGCTGAATCCTCTATTGAAATGGGATGGGGGAAAGGGAAAACAAACAAAAAGTATAGAATTCCAGAGCCCAGCAGGAGGAGACCACATTGCACAGTCACCTCACCTCACAAAACTACTGCTACTTAAGCTCTTGATTACCTGGGGATTGTTTATCTGCATTACAGGTTAATCACGCCACGTATACAAAAGCAACAAAGCTGACTCTGTGTTAAGTCAGCTGCAGTCCAGCAGGGTTTATTAGGTCTGGAGCAGTGCCACGCCAAGGCACAGAGTCAGCTCAGGGCTGGCACCACTCCTCAGCTACAAAACCTTCCCAGAACCTGGAATGCTGCAGGACTTGGAACTGTCCCACCTCCTCTCTGCTGAGACCAGCCTAGGTGTGCTCAATACCAGAGCTTCTAAGGCCTCAGGGGCACAAGGAATTTTACACCAGGAGGAATTTGTGCATTCCTCTCCCCAGCCAGTCCAGTCAGTACCCACACCACCCACTAAGCCTGCTGTCCCAGCCCTCCTCACCCTGACCACAGGGTTTGCATCAGGAGGCACACACAGGTTTACTATTGCATGCTTGAACTCAAGAGCTGGTGCAAATACACAAATTAAACTCTTAAAAGAAGGAATTCCTCAAGTGGAAGGTCTCTTGTAGGTCAGCTTCTATGAGTTCTGGCATGCAGGGGGCACTGGGTACAACCTTCCCCAGTAAAATTTTAACCTGGGAAAATGTCAGGTTGGTTTTTCAAGCAGCCTGCAGGACTGACCTATTGGGTGAGCCATAACCTGAGGATATGGAGTAGCTGGGACAGTTATACAGAGGTTCACATAAATGAGGAATCAAAATTTACTTATACTGCTTATGGGGGACTAATTTTGCTCCTCAGACCTGCTGAACCCGCTGCAACTTCCCCTTTTAACCTCTTCCCCCTCAAAAACAAACATAAAAAGGAGCCAATCACATTTGTATGCCTTATGACATTTGGGTTTTCCTTAGGTTTTTCCCTGCTGTCATGGCTGCAAACCCTGAAAATGCCAAGTGTGACTGTGTGACAATGACTAAACATGAAGTACAGAGATAAGGAACAAAGTTCACAGCCTAACACAATCCAAGCCAGCAGCAGCTGCTGCCACAGGCAGTGTGAAGGTGACTACCACAGACAATTCCTGCTTTTTAGGGTAACTTTAAAAGCAACAGCTGTCAGAGATAAAACCTAACAGAGCTTCTCACTGGATAAAGACATCTCTGCATTAATTGTGGAGCAAACGGATGGCAGCAGGGACACAATTTAAGGGTTTTATGGGCTGTGCCACTCACTTCTCAAAGCCCTTTATGAATAAAGATCTGTCAGGTTATGATTACCTTTGGAAAAAAAAAAAAAAAACAGCTGGTGACAGACTGCCTTCCTACTGGGTGGGAGAAGAGGAATGGGATTATTGCATACTTGCACCTATCCTTGCAACACTGCTTAGGATAATGATTGTGAAAACTCTGCTAGGAAGGACGTGGGGATCTTGGGATTCGTGTCACTGAACACCAGGCCTGCTCCTTGTTGGGCAGCATTCCCTATGCTCACCCAGATAATCTGCTCTTGAAAAAGCAGCCTCTGTACAGTCTTATTCCCTCTTCAATCCTAACACCAAAACTTCAGTCTTGCCTTCATATGTAACAAGCCTTTCCTCAAAGTCTGGCTTTGTCCCCTGCATGGAAATGCTGAGCCACAAGTTTGTGGTAGGTTTTTTGGTTTTGTGTTTGTGATGACTTT
This sequence comes from Motacilla alba alba, assembly GCF_015832195.1. NCBI lineage: Eukaryota > Metazoa > Chordata > Aves > Passeriformes > Motacillidae > Motacilla > Motacilla alba. The sequence goes on from NC_052021.1 coordinate 2,733,729, forward strand.
TGAGATGTTAGAAAGTTGGTATTTTTTTAGTTTTGCAGCTGAAGAAGCTGCTGAGATTTGTCAGTTTTGCTTTTCAAAGTTGGTTTATTTTTTCTTATTTATTACTTTTTTTTTTTTTTTGACCTGCTGAGATTTGTTCAGCAGGTCGGGTTGAGGCACAGTGACTGCTTTTGGGGTGGTGTTAGTTTTTTATACTAAAAACTACATGTACATTATTTACAGTAAGTTTTTAATACTTATCACTTATGTTAGATAATCGGGTTTTACTCTAAATCAAAGTGTCACCATTACAGTAGAAGATGAAGGACAAGAAGAAGCAGAAGGAGGACAGGATTCCTCCATTTTGCCTCTTGAAACCCCATTCTAAAACCCCAAAATTCTACTTTTTCCACCCTGTGACAAATTAACTATCACTCTACTCAAACTCTTGTGGCTTGTAAATCTTTACACAAAGTTGGCAATTTTTTTCCATGGGCTAATATCAAAGGCACAGGTGTTTTAGACTCTGTGCCAAGGTCTCTGAGCTCTTTGTCAGGGCCTCGAGTCATCCAGGAATGTCCTGGGTGAGGCCAGGACAGCCAGAGGAATGTGCTGGGTTCCAGCAGTAGGTCAGAGCCAACACTTGTCAGCAGCCAGTCACACACAGGGTAAGGAAGAGCATACAGAGCCTTCTGGCAGACGACCACACAGAAAGCTTGTTCAGACAGCTGAAAATCCACCCAAAAAAAGCTGAATTTCAGCCAGCTCAGCTTCCTGACTTGGCCCACAGTCAGCACATGGAGAGCCTCCAGCCCGAGTCCAGAACAGCACCTTTAGCCCAGCGCAGCCCCAACAGCAAAATCCTCTTGCTCCACAGGGATGACACCTGTGCGTGGAGCCTGCTCCTTTACAGGAGGCTTTGGCAGCTGAGGCACTGCCAGCAAACTCGTTCTGCTGTAGCCAGAGCCTGAATCACTGTCACAGGATCCAAGCTGCCCAGGGCCGCCGGCGCCCGGCCAAGGCGCCGTGATTCAGCACCATTCTCCCTCCCCTCGATGAGGGCCACAGGCTTTTCCATGCCATGGGAAAAGGGGCTGGAATAAGGCATTGTTTAGGCAGCTCTGCACTATCTTCAAAGGCCAGGCAAAGTGTGGGGGGAAAAGGAAGGTAAACTGACATTTTTTTTGTTCTTGATTTATTTGTTGTTTTGCAAATGGGAGGGGAGGGGAGAGAGCACAGGGAATAAATATCCCTCCTGCTTTCCAAACTCAGTCTATCACTTCCATTGCTCCCTCCCTCCAAATCCCAGGGCTCTGGAACCTCAACATTACAATAGCAATAGGAGATACGGGCCCTATTCCAGGATTCCTTAGGCCATGTCACTGTCAAACTGTCAGACATTAAAGCACCACTTTGGTTCATGGTCTCTGAAGTTTTGCTTCCATTTTCACCCGAAGAAACATGTCCATTCAGACCCTGGAGACAAAGCTGACCAAAAGTTTCATTGAGCTGAACTACCCCATAAATTTAAAAAAAAAAAAAAAGGCAAACTACAATTTATTTCTAGGGTAACAGAGTAAAAAAACCACACCACAATCCACTGCATGGTCATAACGTTGTGGCAGCCTCCCATAAAACCCCTGGAAACCTGCAGGTTGTAAATTCCACAACTTGTGTCTCTCAAGGTGACCTGCTCATCACTACAGATAAAATCTGACAGATCTACAGAGTTTAAGCCCCCCTCAAGACATATCACTCACATCTCCCTACTTCAAAGTTTGGAAGCCACAGAATTTGGGGAGAAGAGACAAAATAGGTTTCTACAGGAGGTTTAGGCTTGCATCTGGTGATTTTGCCTTCTCTCTCCTGTCTTCAGTTGTAGAATAAGTGGAAGAAGAATTTACAGAGAGATCCACATCAAATAGACACGTCTCACGCACACACAGTTTTTCCCTACACTTCAAAGCTGCCCTTTCTTTTTAAAGTTCAAAAAGCTACTTTAAAAAAATACTGCAGCTTGCATAAAAGTGCTGATTTCTCCCCAAATTACAGGGGAAATCCACAAAGCCAACACTGCAAAACAAAGCACCTTGTGAACACGAACACATCAGACAAGAACTCCCCTGTTCCTCTTCTAGGTGCTGAGCTTAATTAGTCCTTCCAAATCATTGCAAGAATGTGATTACAATCTTCCAGGCACCCCAGCTCACTGATTCCTGTCTCTTCGCTCTTGCACAACACAATTAAAGTAAGAACAATAGTAGTAATTAGTGAGAAATAGGAAACATCCATCCGCTGCTGAAAAGGATAACTTTTTAAACTGCTTAAAAACTTGAAACATCTCTCAGAGCAGTTTAAGGCAAAGGCATGTCTGAACCCCCCCAACCACTGTTAGAGCTTTTATGCCCATGTCAACAAAGGAGAATTACAGCCCACATGGCTCAGCTAAAGGCAGCTCCTGTAAATAACACGAGCTGCTAGTCTGATTCAACATTCAGAAGTGTAAGAAGGACACGTCGCGTTTTGGCATTTATGAAACACACCACAAACTTTCCAAAGAGGAAGCTCCCCAGAGATCCCGCTGAGGGAGGCGGCCACATGACACAGGGCAGGGCCACGCAGAGATCCCAGGCTGCTGAAAACCTTGGGGACAGCATGGATGTGTCACTGGGCAGCTTCTCCCAGACTGAGTGTTACTGCCACGAAGCGCGGTTCTGCGATGTGCTACGGAAATCAAGCGCAAAGGAAGCGAAACTGCCTCGCTGGGAAGGCCAGACGGAAACTTTCTGGTGCTTTCCATGCAGCACAGATGCAGACACCCTCTCCAGAAACGCCAACGAGTTCCATCTGCCTTCAGGGACCACCACCAACAGCAACAAATCGGCCAAGCAGTCCCTGCTGCTTAGACCAGGTTTGTAAATTCAGTGGCACTACAACACTCTGCCTCTCAGAGGTGGCAGTGAGGAAGTTCAGGGGGGAATTGTTCTAAATTTCAACACTGCAAAAGGTGAATCGAGCAAACCCAGAGGCCTTGTCAGTAGAACAAGCCAGCAGCCCCTCTTGAACAGTTTAAAGATAACTCAGAGCATTGCACCTTCCCTGGTTCAGCATTAAAACCTCTCTGCTTTACACTCTCACCAGTTCTATATATAGGAGTATAACTGCAGCACTGAGCCACCAGCTGCAGCAGGGCCTTCCCAAGACAGAAAGCAAATCATCAGTTTGGAAAAAAATCCGCTTTTTAATTGAGTTTGCAACTGTCCAAGCCTCCAGAAATTATTCTGAAATGTTAATTCAGTTCTGGGGAGAAGAAAAGAAAATAAGAGAAGTCTTGGAGCCAAACTACTTAAAGAGCATGTGACCTCCATATACCCACCCACATCTCTCATCAGTGATCAGCAACTCTGGATGTCACATTCGTATTTTCTGAAAAATCCCTTGGCCCAGGATTTTTCTCCTGGGAAGCTGAGAAGCCTCAGAGAAAAAGGAAAACAAATTCTCATCTCATTTGCTTCTCCTGTGTTGTGCTCAAATGTGGAATGTGTTTGGAGATTGTTTGTCCAACAGGTGATTAGTTTCATTGGATTCTGCTGGGAGTTGTTTTCACTCTTTGGTCAATCAGGGCCAAGCTGTATCAGACTCTGGAAAGAGTCACCAGTTTTCATTATTATCTTTTTAGCCTTCTATAAGTATCCTTTCTGTATTCTTTAGTATAATTTAATGTGGTATTCTTTATATAATATATATAATATCTTAAAGTAATAAATTAGCCTTCTGAGAACACAGAGTCAGATTCATCATTCCTTCCTGCCACGGGGCACCCTACAAATACAAAACCTGGGACACTTCACAGCCAGGAAAAGCAGTGGGAGGAAGACAAAAAGTCCACTGGAAACACTCACTCAGACATGGTAATTACAGGGGTGCAATTAATCTTCTGTTTCTGGCTGATCAACGTTCCAGCCCTCCCCTTCTCCCTGCCAGCGGGGCTGTGTTCAAGCAGCTGGGACAGAATGCCACAGCAGGCTGTGTGCTTCCTTTGCTGTGTGGCACCATCCTCAGGAGCAGAAGGAAAAGCAGGATTCTCCAGAGTATATTGGTGCAGCTCTCGCTTTGGCTGGGGAAGTTTTTTACCTGTTCTGACTTTCTCTTAGGCAATCCCACTTTTCCATTTCAGTGGGAGAGCACCCAAGGCCAAGGCTGTCACCTTTAAATCGTGTTTTACATAACAAAACCCGAAGGTTCCCCGTGCAGGCTTCAGCAAGCACAGTTCCCCAAGCACCCATCAGGGGCACACAGCTCTCTGCCTGCTGTGCCAGCTGATGTCCCAACTGCTGACAGGAACCAGTCCCAACAGCTTCATGCCCAGCCCCTGGCCCACTCCAGGGATAATCTCAGCTCTGCAAGCCAGGAAGCAGCAGAGGAGAGGTGAAATGGGTTTTATAAGCAAAGAGGCACGTTCCTCCTCTAAAGCTTGTGAAAAATGCCTGTTTTATGATTGGCTTTTGGCAAATATTCAAATGAATATGATATGTGTTATGTTAGAAAGCTGTGCTGTATTAATTGTCTGAAGTAGTGTGTTAAATATAGTTTTAGGTTATAACATAACTATGCTATGTGAGATACTTTTTTTAAAAGAGAACTCGCACCAGATAGCAGACCCAGGACACCCAAATCTTTTAGAGAAAAAGAATTTATTGCTCCATTATCAGAAGAAACAAACATCTTCCCAATTTGCTCAGCCCTGAAGACGCTGTCAGGATTCAGAGGAAGAAGCTGACACTGCCCAGACAGAATCCTTGGTTTGAATGGAATTGATGCATCATGGATGAGGTGTATGAGTATGCAAGGGGCTGTTGCTTGTAAGGGTTAATCCTCTGTTAACAGGTGTCCTTTTTTGGGGCTTATTTTGCCCAGAAAGAGGCACCCAGACCGCCCGTAACTCTTTGTTGTTATTGTCTCATATTGTCCTAAATCCTAATTGTCCAAATGTTTATTACTCTAATTACATTACTATTTTTATAACCATTTTATTACTCTTAAACTTATAAAATATTAAAAACAAGTGATTGGCGCTTTTCACAAGCTGAAGGTGGTACAAGGAATTCAGTCCTGAGAAGAGAAGTCAGCTCAGAGGGTGTCACCTCCTCCTCTCAAACGCAATCACATCTTGCACTCCCACACAGCCGAGCTCATCTGCAATGCCACCGGGAGTCTGATCCCAACTCCACCTTCTACAAAGCTACTCCAGCACTCAACTCCTTACCACAAGCTGACAGGGAGAGCCCACTCAAGGCCAGTTTAGCTCGTAAGCTCTTGTGTCAACGCTGCCTTCCATCAGCTTAAGAACACACATTTGGGCTCCTGCTGGGAATTTTATCAAGACTGTACGACTGGATTGCACAGGAAGGCCACATGAGCCTGGAAATGCAGCTTTCCAGCTGGACAGCTGACAATCCATGCCTGCTTGTTGGTGAGTAGCCAGCCAGCCAGCTGGCCTTGCCCTGGAGCTCAGCGATCTGGCAGGCTCACAGATCTCCAGCTCAGAGAGTAAAACTGAGGGGAGCTTCTCAGAGTGGCACTTCTCTGTTCACAGCTCCCCACTGACACCCAGCCAGGCTGCATCACACCAGTTCTCCTTTCCAACTGCCATCAAGCCTGTGTCACTTAAGAGTGGGGAAAAAAAAGCTGAAGTGAACTGTCTTGTTTAGAGAACTGTTTCTCTGAGTGAAATTGTCTCTCACAAGAAGAGGAATTAAGCAACCTCCACACAGCTGGCATGGAATACACCACAGTGAGCTTACCCTCATGCTCACCTGGAGAGCACAAGGTGCCTTTGCACTTACCAAAGTCAAAAACACCCAAAATGCCCAGGAGGCAAAGACAGGCTACTTACAGCACCACAAGATTTGGGGCCCCCGTGGAAGAGCGTGCAGGCAATCCTCACTACTTCTGCTTCCATCTTCCTCAGACCAGGGAATATATCTGGATGGAGAGGATTACTCCAGGCAAACTCTTCATACACCTTCAGAAAACAAAGAGAGAAAGTCAGACTTGCAGATGAGGCTTTAAGAACTCCCCATGTGCACTCTAGAAGCACATTAGCTGCATTTTACCCTAAGAACATTACAGGACTTAGCAAGTAAATGCCACACGCTGGGAAGCTGAGGAGTAAAATAAAGAAAAAATAAATGTTTTTCTAAGGCATCCAGACCTCTGGAGTGGATTCTACAGCACAGCAATATTGCTTGTTGTAAGGACAGATCTAATAATTTTGCTGTTTTTAAAGAAGAACACAAGACACATCCTGCAATTGCTTTACACAAATCAGGGGGGAAAAAAGACTTAGCAGAACTTGATAACAAGTTTACTGTTAAGAGGGGGCTCTGAAGCAGGCAGTAAAGCACAAATGCCCACCCACACCACAAGGAAAGCAGCTGTGGAAACCAGTATTTCTGCTCGTTGCACAACTGTGGAGTCAGAGGATACAAGGCTGGAACAGGCCAGCCCCAACCTCCTGCAGTCCAGATCAAAAAGCAACTGCAGGGATGGTAAATAAAACACAGCAAAACAAACCAGTGAATAATCAGCACAAACAAAGGGAATGTTTCCACAAAGTGATCCAAGCCGAGGCCCCTCCAGAAAAGGCTGCTCTGAGCTTTGTTTCTCCAAAAGTGGCACAGAAAATGTCAACATGAGGAAGAAAACAGCAATAGGAGCCACCAAACAGAGCCTGCTACAAAAACTGTTTCCAGGAACAAGGGGGCCAGACTTCCCTTTCTAGCAAAACAACTCTGGAAGGAGATGTACTTGAAAACAAACCTTTAGGCTGTTTAGGTTATTTTGCAGCCTTCTCAAAGGGAAGATTTCCTGAGCAGGTAAACAAACCTCACAGGAACACCACTGAAGCATGCCAGTGCTCCATTGTCTAAGATTTGGACCACACAGCCACACCAAAAAGCATTTCCCAAACCTTCTCAAACCAAGAGGAGCTTAGCTTTGCTCAGTGAAAGCTGTTCCAGTACCAGTTCACCTGTAATTACATTCTCACTCAAAACAGCACCTCATCTGATTAGATCCCAGTTATCTCTAGGAGGTGTTCTCACAGGGACAGTTACCTGGCCGGAGTCACAGTGCCCAAATTGCCACCAATTCCCCTTCCCAGATTAAGTTTTAGATCTTCCCTATTTCCTTTGGGATGCTGGAAGAGCTCTGAGGGGTTTCTGGTCACCCTGAAGATGCAAAGTTAGCCTGCTTGCACCTTACCTTCACCAGCAGGTGGGTGAGCTTCTCTTCCCCACTGTACACGGTCCCTGAGACTTTCCCATCCTGCCAGCGCACGTCTCCTGCGAGAGAGGGAAGGGCACACTGCTCACAAACACAGCCATTCCCAGCCAGCGTGGAAAAGCACATGGAAAATCCCCTCGGCTCCACAGAGGAGGACTCAGCTTTTGAGATTTCCCCGAGTTTTGTGGCCCAGGGACAGCTCTGTGTGCAGCTGAGCCCCTGGAGGGGTGTGAACTTTGCAAACAGCAAGCAAATGATGACTAAAGAGTCAGCACATGACCAACACGTAGCTGGAGCAAGCAGTTATATCAATAAATAATCCACTTAATCCCCAGCAGCCTCCCCAAACTGCTGTTCAACCAACTGGACACTAAATTAAAGCCACTTTCAAAGAACACCCACCGTCACTGTAAGCTGAGAAGAGAAGGAAAAGCCAAATTTGCAGTGTTAAAATCCCCAGTGCTGGCACCTCAATTAAATTTCACCTAAACTGGTACTTCCAGGCAACTTCCAAAGGGGTGGGGGGGGCAAAAATAGGGGGAACTTAAGAAATAAAAAAGAACCCATTGAAGGAAGGAAACAGTAATTTAAGAGAAAACAGAGACAGAAAGAACATTAGCAATACACAGCAGCAGAAAAGAAGGGAGTTGTTCCAGGATGCTGGATCATGAAATGGTGTGTTTCTGAATTTGGAGCAGATGCACTGTTCTAGCAGAAAATTCAAGGCATTTCTCAGATCTGGGATAGGAGCAGGGCAGTTGTATCTTCTCCCCTGGACAGGAAGTCACCCAAATTTGCTCATTAGGAGTAACAGGACACAAATGAGGAGGAACATGTTTACATGAGAGAGGCAACTCAGATGAAGTGTCAGACACTGCCTGTGTGGACTCAAGCCAGGAGAACATCATCATCACTCTTCCATAAAAGGCTTTTTCAAGGCACAAACCATTGTCTCTCTTAACTGAGGTCACTGAGTCTTGGAAATTCCCTAACAATCCTGCTTGGAAATTGCTTTTTTGCATTGTGAGTATTTTCTGGGGCTTCACATTTCTGGTACAAGTCTAACGTCAAGGCAACTGCTCAGAAATGCAATCCAAAAAGAGAACTTCCTCCATATTTCTCCTCTCCTCAGCTCTCCCATCTCCCCATCAGCCTTGTGGAAGGAACAGAATTTCAATGTAAACACCTGAACACAGCATTAGAACTCATGAATCTCAGTCACATCCAGAAGAAAAACAGACAAAAACTTGCAAGGGGACAAAATATTTAAGCTGAAACCATCAGCAGGAGTGACTGGGACTCATTTAGGAGAGGAAGTGTCATGTGTGGTGTCTGCTGCAGCACAGACTCACCTTTTGAGCTGTACTCTTTCATCTTCTGCAGCACTTCAGGCTGGCTCATGCCTTGTTCCGGCAGTGCTTTGATATATTCCCTTTCATCTTTCAGGAAGGATAAACTGGAAGTGACATCATTCAAGGCTTCATCAATCTTCTTTTGAATCTAAAAAGATAGAAAAAAAAAAGCCTATCAGACTATAGCACTGGTCAAATTCCAAATAATTGCTGAGTGTGTGCAGGACAGGACCTGCTGCCTGTATCTGTGGTGCTGATGGAGCAGACAGCAACTGCTCCACTGGGAGCTTTCACCCCTTTCCTCAGTGCTTGAGAAAATAAAACTCAACGAAAAAAACCTGCATTTTTATCCAGTGAACCTTTTCGAGTCACAGTTTTTAATTCGTAGGGGTCTTCAGATGCATTGGTTGGTACTTTGCCTCCTCTACCCCCACACACACAGCTTAGACACTCACAAAAACAGAGACACAATAAAGAAACCTTCACAACAGATTTCCTTCTTCCCACCCACACCCTGCACTCGGGAAACACCAGACTTCTTCTCACAACAAACTCCAAAGTAAGGATTCTCCTTCCAGGCAACACAGGTGTTGGGATATGGACTTTTGGACATTGGAATGCCTCAAAGTCAAGGCCTCTTGTGAGCACCTGATAAGTTATCGGGTATCAACCTGCCAAAGAGCAGCAAGAGGACACAGAGAGGGCGCAGCAGGAGTGCTCTGCACAGGGGAGCAGGGTTAGCCCTGGGAAGGGAAGTCTGGACACAGCAGGGATTGTATCAAGTGTCCTTTTCTAACAGGCAGGCAAAAACAAGCAGAAAAGAATTTGCTCGATCAAGGGCAACTGAGGTTAGGAGGTGAAAGCTGGGGCACTTAAAAGGCCAGGAGGGGATTTAGTCCCTTCCAGAGGGATGTGGGAGAAACTGGAGAACTCCTTCTGTCTCCACAGCAAAAGGAAAAAAATTCCTCTGTGTCACAGTCATATTTATCAAAATCTCTTCGCCTGGGATTTTCTCCTGGGAAGCCTCAGAGAAAAAGGAAAACAAATCCTCATCTCATTTGCTTCTCCTGTGTTGTGCTCACATGTGGAATGTGTTTGGAGAGTGTTTCATTGGTTTCATGTGAATTGTTTTGACCTAATGACCAAATCAGGGCCAAGCTGTGTTGGGACTCTGAAAAGAGTCAGGAGTTTTCATTATTATCTTTTTAGCCTTCTGAAAGCATCCTTTCTCTATTCTTTAGTACAGTTTAGTATTCTTTAATATGATATAGTATCATAAAATAATAAATTAGCCTTCTGAGAACATGGAGTCAGATGCATCATCCCTCCCTTCATCTGGGAACCCTGCAAACACAATTCCTCTGTGGATAAAATTGCCTGGAAGAGATCTGACCCCTGGAATCAAGGTGTAAATACACCAGCACAGCAAGCAGCAGGAAGTGCAATCGAGTGTGATACCGTGGTTTATGAGGTGAAATAAACCCAGCTGTGCATTTCTTCAGCCCCAGTCCTTAACCTGCTGAAACATGCTGACAGTTGTGGTTTCAAGTTTTATGGGGAAAAAAAAAAGAAAAACCCAAACAAAATCCAAACAAACAAACAAACTCACCAAAAAAACACCCCACAAAAAAAAAACACCAAACCCCCCCAAAAAAAACCAAACAAACAAACAAAAACCAAACACCAGCTCCCAAACACCACAGCCCCTGGGTCATTTTAATGATTACACAAAGTGCTGATATCCTTCTGCTGACTTGTGCTAATAGTTATCTGAGCCCTGAACTAATCGTGGCCAGCTGCTTGATTAAAATAAATACACATTGCACAACAATGAGGAATTGCTGTCAATGTGACACTTGCTGTCTCCCACTCCACACTGCTTCAGAAGAATAATTCCAGCTCAATCCTGAACCTTCTTCCAGAACTAAAATCATTTTCCTAAAATCTAAAAACAAGGAAACTTACTGGAGAATTCACTCATTCTTGGTTAATATAAATAGGTCAAAAGTTAAAAAGAGGGGGAACCCCCTTATGATTGGAGTGATACTATGACAAAGATTGGGTAGAAATTCCATCTGTCATTAAAGCAGGAGGCAGCAGAAGACATTCCAGATGTATGTCCTGGGTCATTAGCATCACAGTGACATGGACAGAGATGCACTAAACTGTATATTCTCCCAAAGAGCCAAAAAAGGACCTGGAATAATCCTGTAAGTACTTGTTCAAATACTTACTATAGTCCCAACAACTGGCATTTTTCTCAGCAGTTTAAAGAACTGTTTTTTAGTTCGGGATGTCAAACCTGAAAGACAAAAGGCAGAAAGGAACCTAAGAAACAACAAAATAAAAAATAGAAACTTCTGCTGCAGCTCATGATCCAGGCTCAGCATTCCTGAGCCAAGCTGAAATAACACAGGGGAAATGGTGAGACAGATGAGTGGATCCAAGAGCAAGGTTTTCATGGATGGACCATGCCATGGAAACATCTGGACCACAGGAATCAGTTGTTTCTTTCTTACATGGGAATTCACACCCACATGTGGAATTTTACAGGAAAAGGAGGGATTTCAGGGTTTGCTAAAGGTAAGGAATTATCATTTCCTGCCTCTTCAAACCAGAATAGTTACTTAAAAACAAAACCACTGAGCAGTGTGAAACAGGCTCCCAGCCCAAAGGAGGGAACAGGGACATTTGTGACAATGGATCTGCCCCCTTTGATGCACTGGGAGGTGACTCAGGGAAAGGGGATGGACAGAGGGAAGAGCAGAAATTCCACCACGGCACAGAGACTCAAATGAGAGAAGCCACTGATGACAAGCACTGGAAAACTCCTCGGGTCGCTCTAAAGGCAGGAATGAAATCAGGATGACACAGATGCTTTACAGCCACCAAAAATGCCTTCCCAGTCCTGCCTGCACACCAGCACTTACAGGACAAACCAAAAAAAAAACTAAATAAAGTTTAAAAATCAACCATTTGAAGAGTTTGTCATTTTATCTACGGTTCATATATATGTCACTTCATATATACAATTTGAAAAGCTACCAAGGACAGTAACTGGCACAATCTGTAGTCAATACTCGTTAATAACAAGTAATAACATTTCTGTTATTACTCTGTGTGTTATTATTGTGTGATTATTCTGTGTGCACATCTCAGTGCACACTGTTTCATCAATAATTTTCACAGCAAGAAAAGACTGCAAACTCCTGAAAAATTCTGACAGTCTAATCAGATCTTCTATGAGCTAGTCCATACTTAAACAAAATACATTGTGCAACAGCACAAATACTAGCTAGGAAGATAGTCCTGACAGTTCTGTTCTGTCCTGAACAGAAGTTTCACAGCAATTTGCTCCTTACAGACATTCCCACTGTTCAGCTGCTCCAGAAAGAGAAAGGGCTGCTTCAGAAACAGACACAGAAGGAGACATCAAGTTAAAAACTTGACTGTTTTTAACAAGCTGCCACCAGAGAGTAACCCCCAAGGCCTGTGGGGACTGAAATGCACCTCTGAGGGCACGGCAGTGGCCTCAGGCCATCACACAACCAGAGAAAGCTGCAGGTTCTGCAGAACTCAGCTCCACTGAAGAGCTGCCAGTAGCAGAAACCACTCCAGACAGGAAGATACTCCGGAAATACATTTTAAACAACAGCTGCAAGAAGAAAATTTCCTCACACTATCACATGCAGTTATATCTTGAACATTTTGAGGATGAAATGTGCCCCCACGATGGAATCAAGACCACATCTCCTCCCCCAGCAGGAAGGGAACCCACCAGGAGTTTTCCAGACACTGTGCAGCAGTGACTAAGTTCACAGGAACCCAGCCCTCCATAAATCTCCCCAGGGTTTGGGCAAGAAGAGAGTGTTGTGACAAGCACATGGCTCAGCCAAAGGAAAAAGGGAGGGAAGGGGAAGGGAAGGAGACAGAAGCACATTCCGTGCACCCTCTGACAGAACGGGGGAGCTTCATTTACCACACAGGCCTTGACCTTAATTCAGAAGAATTTGGTAAATATTAGGCGGCAGCAGAAAGTTTGTTTTAACAAGAGATTGGCCTGGTTCCACCCTTTTTCCTTCCACTGCCCAGGAACAGCTCAGGGCCAGCTCCCCTCCCTGCAAAGGTAAGAAAACCCCCTCCCAAATGTCCAATACTTACTCTCAGGCTGGCACAGGAAGCCATGCAGCCACACGCTTGCAAGTGTGGAAGAAAAAGTCAGCCCAATGAGCTGCCAGGGCTCCAGTCCCTCACAGCGGGCGTTCACAAAGCCTGTCACCTTCTCCCAGTACATCTGGAGGATCTCCTTGTAGGGAGTAATGGCATCCTGTGCAAAGTTGAGGAAAACACAAGTGAAAACAAGTAGGGCATCACAAATCCAGCTGTTGATTAAAAAAGGGGCTTTCTGGCGTGCAGACCCCATGCTTTCCTTAATTCCTACCAAAAAATAGTTAAGAGTTCAAGAAGTGTGTGTCCTAGAGATACATTTCAACTAAAATGGGCATCTTCTCCCTTTTTCTTCAACTAAGGAAATAGTCTATTTGCCTTTGAAAGAAATCAAATTATTCCAGCCTTTTTTTTGGAGTGGTAGATGATCTAAGCTTTCTAAATCATTGCTTTGGATCCTAGATACACGGTTTAGTTCTTTCCAGAAATAATTTTAAGCAAGCATGCTTTTAGCTGTTCATTTCTGAAAACTGAAATTTTGTTAGTGAGGGTTTCATTTTTTTGGAAGCTGTATTTTGGATCACCGGTTGTGGCACAAATTTAGAGAACAGATAATGTCAAGCAGCCTGCTCATGTGAGATTTGAGATGAAGAGGAAGAAGCAAGTGTCCATTCTGTGAGGAATCAGAGGATTTTGGTATCTGAGCTGGCTAAGGCTGTTTGTGAGCTGTGGACCTCACTGAAGGATCTGTGACATAAAAAGGAGAGGTAGGAGACAGTTTTTATTCCCTTCCACTCAGGAGTCACAGATAAACACACACACCTTCAGAGACTTCAAATACTTGAGAGAGAAGCACCAAGAGCAGATGAGTAACGTAAGGTTCTCTGCACAGCCCCAAGAACCACCACCAGATCTTACCACTGCCCAAAAGAAGGAATTGTGCTCATTTTTTCCCCAAGGAATTCTCAGGTGGTGAGTGAAGGCACCACCAAAACAGGTCTATTAGGTACCTCGGGCTGGACTTTCAACGAAGATGGAAGCACTAATTTAAAGATCTAATTAGCATGTCACACACCAAGGGGGGATGGGAGAGGAAAACACTGCTGCTGCCAAAATAACCCCCAGAAAACGGTGATGCAAGCACAATTACAATGTCAAAGCAGGAATTACTGTCGGGACACAGCCCAAGTTCCTAATCAATAGCTTCAAACCAGCTATTCAAGAGCGTCAGAACAACTGGATGTGCACAGGAGAGAAAGGACATCTCCCCCTGAACAGGGGCCTTCCATCCCATTCTCTGGGAAAGGGTTTCTGGAGATAAGAAGATTAAGCAAGAACAGAGCCCTCTCCCAAATCCCTCTTCCCTTTTGACCAGCCCAGTTTAACTGGGGAGATCTCCAGCACTTCAGAGCTTCACCCTCCAAGCAACAGGGAAAGCGTGTGGGGCTTTTCAAAACATTTGTAACTAAACTTTGGAAGGACTTAATCCTTGATTCCTGTGCTGCTGGATTTTGGGTGGGAATAGAGCCGTTTTTTCAACAAACCACTAAATTAAAAACCACTAAATTAAAATTTCCCCTTCTCAGGACTCTTCACAGGTCTCACTTCTGGGTCAAGCCAACAACAGAAGCATCATTTAATTAACTTTTTTTTTAGGGGGTAATGTGTCATTCCAATACAACTGGAGAGGCTACTAACTGTATTTTTAAAAAGCCAAGTTTTTCCTAATTACCAAAGGAGGAAGGCGGGTTTCCTTACCAAAAAGCAACACTAATAAATACTCACTGCATTGGAAAAGCAGTAAAATGCACATAACGTGGCAGAGTTGGAAAGTATTTAAGCAACCCAAACACGAATTCCAGCAGAATTAATGCATCAATTCCAGCATTTACCCTTAACAGAGGAGGGTTTTCACCCCTGTCCCAGCGCAGGCTGAAGGGACAGGGACTGAACTGGGCAAAAGCGGGCAGCACCGAGCTCTGAGAAGGCAAATTAGCAGCTATTCCCTTGGCAAAGGGCAATTTAAAAATACAGCAGAGCCGCTTCAGCCTCCAAAACAAGGCGGCCACACAAACCGCTGCAATTAGGCAATGTCCCAGCTAATGAATGCCGCGAACTCCAAGCCGCTCACCACAGATTTAACCCCAGAATTCCACAAGAGCCACCTCTTCCAGCTAACCAGAGGTGCTACTTGAGTTTCAGCGAGCTTGCACAACCTCCACTGGCAAAGCCCTGGAAATGAGGGTTTAACCAGCAGCAATGACTTTGGTTCTTAGCCTAGGGGGAAATGCCGGGATACCATTCTGGTTTGGGAGCTGCACTTAAAGGAGGGAAATGGAGCCACTAATGGGCTGCTGCCTCAACAGCTGCCCTCAACTCACGGCAAGAAAATGCTGCAGCATCAAATAAAAAGTGGGCTGTGCCTTATTTTTGTTTTTCCCCTGAAGATGGAGGACACAGCAAGCCCTGAGTCAAAACGGAACATGACCTTCTTGACAGAAGTCACTCCAGTCAATGGCCAAGCCAAAATAAATAAATCTGGCAAGAGATTGACCTCAGTCTTGGAGGAAGCTCCGGGCAGAAGATCCCAGCTCTCTGCACATTTTGCTGTCACTGAAACCCCTGAGAAATGACAAACAGGAACTCAAAGGTATATCCAAATTTTGAACAAATGAGAGAAGATTTTCTCTATGTTCATAAGACATAATCCAAATTTCAAACAAATGAGAGAAGATTTCCTCTATGTTCATAAGACATTGAAGAATTTCTTCCCCTTTCTTGCTTTAAAAAAACCCAATCTGAAACCAATCCACAAGTTTAGCCAGGTAAAGTTTTCTCTCCATTTCTCACCTTCCTTCTTCACTCATGTCATATTTAGAAGAGTTTGAAGGATGAGTTTGATCCATTTAGGAGGATATTAAAAACTGGGATTTAAAAACCCAGTGGTTTTTAAAAAATTGGTATGGAAGATGAGTTAGCAGTGAATTACAATTTCTCAGCTCCCTGGCTCAGTTTTTCCCAAATGCTCCTTTCCCTGAAAGTATCCAGCAAGACATGAGGGACCTTTACATTCTGAATTATTCACTTAATCCCACAGAAACCAGAGGGCTCTGAGAAGGTTGCACTCGAATGTGTTTATCACGCCCAGGAACACGCTGGGTTAAAAGGGAGCTCTTAAAAAAAGAGACAGAGCGGCTTTTTACAGGAGCAGAACGACAGGACAAGGGTGTGTGGCTTCCCACTGACAGAGGGATGGATGTCAGGAAGGAATCCTTCCCTGGGGCTGTCCCATCCCTCCCTGGAAGTTGTCCAGGTTGGACAGGGCTCAGAACCTGGCCCAGTAGAAGGTGGCTGGCACTGGATGATCTTTAAGGTCCCTTTCTACCCGAACCATTCTGGAGTTCCCTAAATTGCAGTCCCACACCACTTTCTCATTTTACAGGGAGGGGGCAGGGGGAATAAGGAGCCTCTGGGTAGCCCAGCCATCAGAACCCCTTGCCCTGCTGCCCTGGAGGTGCTGCTCAGAGTGAAAAAACTCTTCCTGCTTCCCCAGCTGGGCTAAAGACACCAGGCTGGCCTGATTTTAAACCTGTCTACAGGACAGAATTTCATGTAAGACAATAAACTGCTTATTTGTGAAGGCATCAAAAATAAATGTTTCCCTTCCCATCAGAAGGGAGTAGACAAGCTGCTTTTATTTCTGTAAGAGAACCTTCCCCACACAAAAGCTTCACAAGCCACAGGATTATTTCAGAAGCAGTTTAAAAACCTGACTTATGAGCACACTAAAGAGCAGGGAGGAAAAAAAAAACCTCCACTGGAGGATTTGATTTTAATTCTCAGAGCAGTAAGACAGACCCAGGTATCAGATAAAATACTAATTGCTATCATTAGGACTTGCAGTGCTCATTTGTACTGATATTAATGCACTCAGCTACCTAAGCAGTTTACATATTGAATTTTTAGCTGCACAGATTAGGAATACATCCTTAGTACTTTATTTCTGAAAGTCATTAGCTAGCTGAGCTGGTTCCAGGGATAGCACTTAGGCCACTACAAAAGAGCACAAATTAACTGCAGTAATGCTCTTCTGTCCCAGATGATAGAAAAGGGAGGGGGGAGGAATGCCAGAGCTAATGAGAGCACATTCTGCATTTCTGCCAGAACAGCATTTCCTCGGCTGCGGGTTTTAGGATGCAAAAAAAAAAAAGCTTAAAAGAAAAAAAAAAGAAAAAAAAAAGGAGAAACAGAATGGCAATAAACTGGAGAACCTCAGACTTTCATTACAAGTGCCTTCTGTGGAAATTGAAACACTGTCTGAGTTTACCTGTGGGAAAAACAGGAAGAAAGGTTTTACCAGCTGAACCTCCCTTCCTCCAAAAGAACATTCAAAGTGGGTTGCAAATGGGGCCATAGAATAAAAGGAGCTTTTGAAGGCAAGCTTATGCTATGCAATACCACGAGGCTGACTGTCCAGGGAGGAAGTGCTAACATCAAAGAATCACAGAATGGCTTAGGCCAGAAAAGACCTTAAAGACCATCTTGTTCCAAACCCCTGCCATGGCCAGGGACACCTTCCACTACCCCAGGTGGCTCCAAGCCCCACCCAGCCTGGCCTGGGACACTTCCAGGGACACCTTCCACTATCCCAGGTGGCTCCAAGCCCCACCCAGCCTGGCCTGGGACACTTCCAGGGATCCAGGGACACCTTTCACTATCCCAGGTGGCTCCAAGCCCCACCCAGCCTGGCCTGGGACACATCCAGGGACACCTTCCACTATCCCAGGTGGCTCCAAGCCCCACCCAGCCTGGCCTAGGACACTTCCAGGGACACCTTCCACTATCCCAGGTGCCACCAAGCCCCACCCAGCCTGGTCCGGGACACTTCCAGGGACACCTTCCACTATCCCAGGTGGCTCCAAGGCCTGCCCAGCCTGGCCTGGGACACTTCCAGGGATCCAGGGACACCTTCCACTATCCCAGGTGGCTCCAAGGCCTGCCCAGCCTGGCCTGGGACACTTCCAGGGATCCAGGGACACCTTCCACTATCCCAGGTGGCTCCAAGCCCCACCCAGCCTGGCCTGGGACACTTCCAGGGACACCTTCCACTATCCCAGGTGGCTCCAAGCCCCACCCAGCCTGGCCTGGGACACTTCCAGGGATCTAGGGGCAGCCACAGCTTCTCTGGGCACCTTGTGTCTCCATCCTCTCAGGGAAGAATTTCTCCCTAATATCCAACCTAAACCTACTCTCCGTCAGTTTATATCACATCCTGAGCTTTCACCTGAATCCACATGTATTCCCAAAGTGGGGACCCTCTGACCACCTCCCCACACAGCCTAACCTGAGCGCCTGTGTCTGCCAGCAGCTTCCCTCGCGTCCCCAGAGCTGAGGCAGGAGGTGGCTGGCACACAGGGAGGGAGGCCACCTCCAGGCCAAGGGAGAAGGCTCCAAGAGCCCGAGTCAGGTCAGCTCCGATTACGGGAGCGGGCGGAATGCCGGTGGTGCTGCCACTGTAATTAAGGCCTCTGCTCCAACACAACGAGTTCTTCCCAGGAGAAGCTTCCTGACTGAAAACAAACCACAGCAAGCCAGCAAGGACACGGCAGCCTGGCTTATTTATTCCGCTCCTAAGTGGAAGGAAGACTCCAATTAGCCCTGCCTTGGCTGACACCTCCTTACCTGCACGCGTGCTGGCCACAAATCTGACCGGAGGAACCAGCCTGGCTCCCAGTCCAGCCTGGATTCGGAGCCAGCAGCCTGAACAATTCCTGCTGGAAGAGCCAGCGGTGGGATTGAGCAAGAGCAGCCCAGCCTCGGAGAGTGTTTTGATTCGCACCCCGGTAATGACTCTGCTCCTCCAGCCCTCCCTGCCAGCCCCAGCCCGACAAACACCTCTGCATAAGCAGCAGGCAGGGAATATTTGTTAGTCAGCTCCTAATTACAGCTCGAGGTTTGGACCGCGTGCTGCCCGGCAGGACCAAAGGATGCGGGCAGACAGAGCGACACCGGATGCGTGATCGTCCGGAAATCAAAAATCGCGAACTTTTGGGCGTATGAAAAAGTTCATACTTGAAGTGAGTGAAATTAAAAACACATTCAGGCCACACTCATCTCGCCACCGCTCCCCAATACCACCAGTTTCCTCTGCGTTGCATTTATTTCCACCACAGCCATACTGAAACTTTTTCTTTTTCTAGAATGACAGCAGCTGGGGGAGGGAGGGGGAGGTTTGCCACGTATAGTGTCTGCAAAATGAATGTATGCATACTGTACCACCAGCCCTGAGAGCTCAAGAGGAGTGGCTGAACAATGGCTAATTACAGCTTCGGCACAAAAACAAACAAGGCAGAGTAAGTACAGCAGCATTCTAGCTTCCACGGCGGAGATGGAATGTAAAACTAGCAAAACAAAATGGCAAAAGGCTGATTAGAGGCTCAAAAAAACCGACAATTTTACAGGAGCCCAAAAGACTCCAAAAATGAAGTTCAAGTTTCATTTAACCCAAAATACACACGAGGTGTCTCGTTCACTTTGCTCCCTTAGGCAAAGCAATTTACAGAAGTTTTTGCACACATCTAGACACACTCCAGGCAGCACAGACCTCACAAGAGACAGGATCCACCCTAAGGTGAGCTCACCAGGGATCCCTGTGGGTCACCAGCTCCAAGAATGTGCAAGGAAACATCCTCTGCTGCCACCCAGGATAATTAGGGTAAAAGAAGTGCCCAGCTCCCTGCGTGCTGGGGCTCACCTGGACATATTCCATTCCTCCACGCCTCAGATCCCTGCACACCTCCCAGAGAATGAAATGGGTATTTCTCAGAAATATTTAGTGAGCACCTGGGTGCCACCAAGAGGTACCCACGGCACTGAGACGTGAAGCCAGGAGCTGTCTGGAAGCAGAGCCCAGCGTGGCAATTGTTCTGGGAGCAGGCACCCATGAACAAAGGCAGCAGGGAGCCCTGGCACAGCCTCCCCGCAGGGTTATGCAAGCCTGGGACAAAGCCCCCAGTATCAGCACAAACTGAATGCTGCTGTTCTACGGGAAGGGCCCTGCTCCTGGGCAAGCCCAACCAGAGGGCAGAATCCTCAAAAATTATCTTATCAACACCAGCACACAGAGCCCTTCGACCCCTGCAATACCTATTGCGTGCCCTTCCTGATACGGCATGGATAAATCCTGATGAGCAAAGAGAGGCAAAGGAAGGAGAACACAAAGGATTCTGAGGGATTTCTACACGCAGATTTCTAGGAAATATACATTTTTATTAATAGAGAAAACTGCATCACAATCACCACAGCAAACAGACCAGGACACCTGCTGCTACACCAATTGGTGGAATCCTAAACCTCAGTTCAGGCTCGAAGGGCAGGACTCCAGCATGTGCTAGGCCTGCTAGGAAAATTGAAAGGAAATGTCTTTCGCTGCCTGGGATGCAAAGAATAAGAGCAACAGAATTGCAGAATCACAGACCCATTTGGTTTGGAAGATCATGTCATTCCATCCCCCTGCCATGGGCAGGGACACCTTCCACTGTCCCAGGTGGCTCCAAGCCCCTCCAGGGATCCAGGGGCAGCCACAGCTGCTCTGGGCACCCTGTGCCAGAGCCTACCCACCCTCACAGGCAGAAATTACTTCCTCGTATCTAACGTGAATCTAACACTCTGTCCCCTGGAGCCATTCCCCCTTGTCTGTTGCAAACAGCCTCTCCCCACCTATCCTGTCAGCCCTTCATGCACTGCCCGGCCACAGTTTGGTCACCCCAAAGCCTCTCTTCCCCAGGCCGAACAATCCCAAATCTCCCAGCAGAGCTGCTCCATCCCTTCCATCGCCCTGCTGCCTCCTCCAGACCCTCTCCAGCAGCTCCAGGTCCCTCCTGTGCTCTGGGACAGCTCTGCAGGTGGGCTCTCACCTGAGCACAGGGGCAGAATCCCCCCTCCCCTGCTGGGGCTCAGCCCACAGCTGCCACCCAGAGCACCCCAAGTCCTTCTCTGTGGTGGGAGCAGCTGGGGCAGGAGAAGATCAGATCGAGACATCTTTTTTTATTGGCAAAGTCGCGTATTTGGAAAAAGAGAGAAGCAGAACCCCAAAATCCTTACTCAGAGAGGGGCTCCACTTTGAGGAGTCACGGCAAGGCTGTGATTGCTGCCACCCCAGGCAGACCACACACAGCAAACTGGGATTGGGGTTATCTCCACAGCACCAAGCGCTGCTGGAGAAACCCCAGGCAGGAAGTGAGCGAGGCAGCACCCCAGCAAACCCTCCCCTGCTCAGCGACTCAGACACAACTTCTCGGGGGAGGAACAGGGGGGAAACTCTGAGTAGGGTGAAAAAGAAAGATTTTACCCTGTCTAGGTAAGAAAATCTCGCGCTGCCTTTTGCTAAGGTCACAGGAAGGATGCCAGAGGGAAACCACAGCTTAGGGAAAATGTTGTGTGTCAGTGTCTCTCCTCCTTCCCCGAGTACAAAGCCAACTTCCCAAGCTTTCCAGCAGCCAGGAATCCCGTGCAATAGCTACTGCCTAATCTAGTAAATAAAGAGCCGACCTGAGCAGGTCTTTCAGGTGCAATAAGCAGCAATTTCCTCCGCAAAGCTCTGGCACAGAAGGGACTGAGGTGAGAGCAGCCTGAGCTGCACAGCAGGGCCCCAGCAGCCCCAGGCCAGCCTGGACAAGCAGCCAAGGATTTACCCGGTGCCAAATTCTGGCAGCTGAAAGCAGCCCCAACACAAGCTGGGCTCTGGGTGCCGTCCCACGCCAAAGCAGCAGCAGCAGCAGCTCCTGGGAGCTTGGGAATGCAATAACCGAGCGGGACAAAGGAGTGGGACAAAGATAATGCTGCTTCATTTATCACTCAGCGGCTGTGATTTCAATTTCCCCTTGCTGATAGGGGGGAAAAAAAAACACAATCAAACAACCAAGAAATCTAGTGTCCCTTCCAGGTGTGAGGAATTGCGAGGTTCATGCCGTGCCAATGCGGGCTTTATTCCAAGCAATCCCGAAGTTTGCTTCCAGCTAAAAAAACAACAGCCAATTAGCAAACAGCGTCTCTTAAAAAAAAACAAAGATCAATCAGCAAACACGATTTCTCTCAGCCAGATCGGCACCTTCAGCAAAATCACGAGGAAAACATCACTGTGCCCCACCCAAGTGAAATTACATTAACCAGAGACAGGCGAAAACACAGCTCCTAATCCTCTCTGCCCCGAAACCAGGTAATTGCGGGCAACGAGGAAAGCAGTGCGCGAAAAAAAGGATATATTTACGCTCAGGGGAAGGGCATGGGGCTCGGGTGGGGGCCAAAGAGGGGACCTGCCCACAAACCCTCGGCCAGGCATCCCCTGAGGCGCGTCCGGGACCCCCAGCCCGCCCCCGCCCGACGAGGCCCGGGCCTCGCTGCCTCACAGGCCGCGCCGGGACACCGCTCCCCGGCGCACAGCGGCCTCGCAGACCCCGCTCACCATCGCTCCTGCCGCCGCCCGCTCCTTCGTTCCGTCCTCCCTTCTTTTCTTCCTCCCCGCTCCTCCTCCTCCTCCTCCTCCCGCTCCCCGCGGGGTCCCGGCCCCGCCGCGCCCCGCCCCGCTGGCCACGCCCCGCCCCGCTGGCCACGCCCCGCCCCGCTGGCCACGCCCCGCCCCGCTGGCCACGCCCCGCCCCGCTGGCCACGCCCCGCCCCGCTGGCCACGCCCCGCCCCGCTGGCCACGCCCCGCCCCGCTGGCCACGCCCCGCCCCGCTGGCCACGCCACGCCCCGCTGGCCACGCCCCGCCCCGCTGGCCGCGCCACGCCCGCTGGCCACGCCACGCCCCACTGGCCACGCCCCGCCCACTGCGTGGAGAGGCCACGCCCACTACGCGGATACGACAATCCATCAACGGTGTGTGACCACGCCCCCAACGCTATGTGGCCACGCCCCCGTGAGGCAGGCCACGCCCCTCAGGCGAGGCGGCGGGAGAGCAGCGCCCTCAGCTGGACGGAGGCGGTAAAACCTTACAGGCGGAGGGAGATTTTGTTAAAATGCAAAAAAAAAAAAAAAAAAAAAAAAAAAAAACCACAAACAAACAACTACAAACAGTTTGTAAGACCGCCCTGGTTATTAATTATCTAGGGTTTGAGCCCCTCTGCTTTGGATCCGGCCTGGGAAAGCTCAGGGTGTGCACCTGGAGAAGTCCCCAGGGGGACAAGACCTTTGAGCCCCTGCCGGTGCCTAAACGGGCTCTGGGCGAGCTGGGGAGGGATTTGGGACAAGGGGGAATGGTTAGTGGGATATCAGGAAGAAATTCTGAAAAAAACATTTTATTACTATTCAACTTTTAAAATATTAAAAACAAATTATTGGCATTTTTCACACACAGAGAAGCTGTGGCTGGCCCTGGATCCCTGGCAGTGTCCCAGGCCAGGCTGGATGGGGCTTGGAGCAGCCTGGGACAGTGGAAGGTGTCCCTGCCCAAGGCAGGCAGCGGGGACAAGACAATCCTTAAGGACCATTCTAACCCAAACCATTTTGTGGTGTCTTTAGAGGAGAGTTTTTGTTCTGTGCAATATATAAGGCAGGAACTTATATTATTATTTACAGCATATCTTATATATTACAGCATTATCCAGTCTGTTCCTTCTGCTCATCCATGGATCAAAATCTATTCTGTTCTGGGTGCGTGAAAAATGCCAATCACTTGTTTTTAAAATTCTAAAAAATTTAATGATAATAAAATGGTTATAAAACAGCAATATAATTAGAGCAATAATAATTTGGACAATTAGGATTTAGGACAATACGAGGCAATAAGAACAAAGAGTTACGGACAGTCCAGGTACCTCTTTCTGGGCAAAATAAGCCCGAAAAAGGACCCACGTTAACAGAGGATTAACCCTTACAAGCAACAGCCTGTTGCATATTCATACACCTCATCCATGATGCATCAATTCCATTCAAACCAAGGATTCTGTCTGGGCAGTGTCAGCTTCCTCTGAATCCTGACGGCGTCTGCAGGGCTGAGCGAGGCGGGAAGAACTCGATAAGACAGCAATAAATTCTCTTTCTCTGAAAGATTTGGGTGTCCTGGGGCTGCTGTCTGGTGTGAGTTCTCTCTTTAAAAAAAGTATTTTACATAGCATAGTTTCTATTTTAGCATTATGTTATAACCTAAAACTATATTGAACACTCTACTTGAGAAAATTAATACAGCACAACTTTCTAACATAACACATACAATATTCATTTTAATATTTGCCAAAAGCCAGTCATAAAATACGGATTTTTCACAGGCTGGATCGTGTGGGAGCCCTCGCTGCCCACGCCCGTGGCTGACAGCCACTTCCACCACCAGGACCCCAAAGCAGTTCATTGGCAGGAGAAGGGTTTGGGGGCTGCTGACTCGTGAGGCTATTCCATAAACCTTAACCGTGGGAAGAGTGCCCACAGCCAAAGCGCCCAGGTGCTCAGAAGAGTGTGAAGAGATTAAAGGTCTCTGTGTCCCCTGGCGTTAATTTTGACCTCATGAAATGAATACGGTTAGCAGAATATTGTCTGGGACCAGCACAGTGGTTTTTAAACATCCAGGGCAAACCTGCCAAGCACCCCGAGGCATTTGGGTTGTGCAAAGGAACTTTTTGAAGCTGTTATGTTGCAGAATAGTTGCAGGGAGAAAAAGGCAGCAACAAAAGGATGGGAAAACTTTTCACGTCAGTAATTCCCCGTGCAGTGACAGCAGAGCTTCAGCTGGGGCTGTGTTTTGAGGGCAAACAAAACACCCTGGTTGCCAGTAGGTGTGAACTCGACAGACAGCACAGCAGCATCTGGTCATGTCCCCAAAATGAACGCCTGGAGCAGCTGCAGTGCTCCGGGCCATGGGGGGCTGGACCAGCTGCCCCTCTCCTGGGAGATGGCAGCAGCAGCAAATTTCTGGGTGATCCCTACAGAACACATCCTGGCTTTGGAATTTACAAATCTGTGCAGCCTTTTGGACAGATTCTGGTGCAGCATCTTAAACTTTTGCTCTTAACCCCCCTCGCTTTCGTCTCGACACTCTTTTGCAGCAGACCCAGCAGCATCAGCTCCTGGCGTTTGGAGTGTGCTGCCCTTACAGGTGGTGGCTGTTTGTCTGCTGTCACCGTGCCTCCCGAGCTGTCACCCCTCAGAAAGTGCTTTTATCTCGAGCACGCCGCCCTCCTGGGATGGTTTTTAGAGCTGTGCCCAGACACCAGACGCTCCTTCTAGCAGAAAAAGGAACAAACAGGTCTGTTAGTGACCCAGTACCAGTCCCACAGAGCAGGTCTCCTTCCCACGTGCTTGCCAGGACAGAAAGCCTCTGCCCAAGAGAGCCCCAAAGGAGCTGGGTTTTGCCTCTGTAAAAACCTCTGCGAAGCCCAGTGACCCCAGCCTTCAAGAAAAATAGCCTTAAAACCCACATTTATGCACTCTAAGTGACATCTTGCTCTCGAGGGGGTGAGAGGAAATCTTGTTTGTTCCTCCAGCACTGAAAAGAGTCTCTTTGGATGCATCACTGCTAATCTTCACACACACCTTCCCCTAACACCAGGAAAGAAAGAGCTTGGTGTGTTTAACACGGCTAAAAGCACAGGGAGAAGGGAATATCTTGCTGTGAACATCTGGGTGGAGAGGAAAAGCCACACCAGGGAGGGAGAGGAGCCTTTTGGGTGAGGGGACAGTGGTGGCACAGGAGCAAATGGGCGCAGGTTGGCCCTGAACCCATTTCCATTTCCATTTGGTCTGTCACACGGCCCAGGTTTAAACTGGTTTTGCCACTATTCAGATGGATTTTTAAAATATCAGAGTAGCTCAGCTTCTCCTCACAGGCGCCAGGATTGATGCTGGGACTGTGCCAAAGTGGCTGCTGTCCCAGGGAAGGGAGCTGCCTTCCCAGGAGAGGCCAAGCATCGCCTGGCCAACATTGCCCATGCTCAAACTCTCACACCTCCTTTAAAGGACAGTGTGGTTGTTGTGGGGTTTCACCCCCAGATTGGGGTGACCCCAAAAGATGGAAAAGTCTCTCCTCCAACCCGTGCCTCCAAAGAAAGACTCAGTAGTCTTCTGTTGTCTGGTCTCAAGGTTGTTTATTGTTGGTTATCTACAAGATTCTTCTCCTGAGCCGCTGTGGCCCCTTCAGCAGCTCAGACAAAGGCACACTGCCCTCCCAGGGGCTGGTGCCATCTTTGATATCACACATTCCGTGTTACATGTTTATGCTTTTTCCCCAATGCAAATCATCTATATTGAATGGTGACTTTCTACTCTAAACCAATCTGTGAGTGCCAACATCACCAAAGACATGGAGGTTAGGAAGGAGAAAGAAAGAGGACAGGGCACACCCAAGTCCCTCCATCTTAGAACTCCTGACCCCCATGGACAAAACCTGGACCCCTGTGTACAAGGCTTAAACCCCCCTGTACAGCACTCAAAAACCCTTCCTTTCACTTGGTGACTACTTCTACTACAATACCTAAACTTTTGTGACTTCTTGTTCTTCCTGCAAAGTTGGTAAACTGTTCTATGAGTCAGATTCAAAGCCACAGGGGTCTCTGGCTGCATGCCAGGGTCTCAGATGCTTTTGACCTGGGTCTGGAACGCCCGAGAATGTCTGTGGGACATTCTGAGTTCCGACAGTTGTGATATTTTATGAAAATCCCTCTGCTAGGATTTTCTTCTCCTGAGAAGCTGAAGGGCCTCAGCTTCAAGTGTAAACAATTTGTGATCTGCTGCTGTGGACTGCAGCAGGTGCTTCCTCCATTGGTCAGTGTGGGATGTTTCTCTTGGTGGCCAATCCAGGAGGCAGCAGCTCTTGGACTCTCTGGGAGTCACAGAACTTTGTTATTCACTCCTTTCTATTCCTGTCTCGCCTTCTGATGAATCTTTCTCTCCGTTCTTTGTAGTATAGTTATAGTGTGGTCTTTTTTAATGTAATATATATCATAATATAATAAACCAGCCTTCTGAAATGGAGTCAAGATCTCTCCTTCCCTTCACCAAGTCCTGACTGCCCAGAAGTCCCACGGTAACAAATGGTGACCCCAGACGTGGCAATAGGACAGCTTGGAAGGGTGTTGGAGAGAGAAAAATCCAAATGATTTGCGGTTTTGCAGTGCTCCAAGATCCTCTGGGGGGTTGGCATTACCCCGGGCACTGGTTGCATGTTTATGAGAGTGAAACTGTCACGGGACCAATCCCGCAGCACCAATCAGTTCATGTTCTGATGAACATGATGAAAAGTCGAGTCTGAAAGCAGTCAAGTTTGAAAGTTTTCCTCTTTCCACAAAGAAATGGAAGGGGGGGTTATAACTACTCTCTGAATGGAACAAACCCCTGTTTCTCCCTCTTCCCACTTTCAGCCAGGGATGCCTGTCGGTGAAGGATGGCTCTTCTCCAGGGGGTGGGAAGGCTGTCACTCAAAATGCCTTGGGGACAGCCTGAGGTGGCCCCCAGGAGGCCAAGGCCAGCCAGAGCTGTCCTTCTTTTTGTCTCTGGGAGCAATCCTTCAACGTCCCTGGGCTGCCGGGGAGGGTCCTGGAAGGTCCTAAGGCATCCCAGGATGTCCCGGAGGGGTCCAGGGAGGGGGTACCATGGGAGTCCCAGGGGTTTCAGAGGTCCTGAGAGATCCAGGGTGGGTCCTGGAATTTCCTGGGGGGTCTTAGGGAGGGTCCCATGGGGACCTTCCAGGATCCACCCCCAGGAACCCCCATGGAACCCACCCAGAGACTGCCCCAGACCCCCTGGGACCGTCTGGGAGTGCCCAGGGAGGGGGGCCTGGAGGGGGTGACTCTGGGATGGAGGGAGGTGACTTGGAGATGGAGAGGGGGGGTGTTGTTATTAGTAGTATTAGCATTACTATTATTGCTATTATTAATAATTATAATATTATCATTAACATTGTTATAATTATTAAATTATACATTATTTAAATTATACATTATTAAATATTCTGAATAAATTATTTAACTTGTTAAATATTAATATATTAATGTTATTGTTGTTGTTGTTGTTGTTATTTTTATTAAAAACCACCAGTGACTGATGCACTGAGAGGCTCCGTGGAACAGCAGCTAGACAGAGTTAAAGAATGAAGTAATGATTTATTAAAAGCCCACAAAGGATGCACCTTGGGCAGCACAAGAGCCCGGCCGTGGCTGCACCCAAGACGGACAGTGTGTCAGGAGTTCCCAGACTTTTATAAAGGTTCTGGTCCATTCCCATACTGGGGTTCCGTGTCCAATCCCAGCTCCAGGGATGCAGTCCCACCCTCCCAGGTTGCTCCCCTCCATCCCCTGCTGTTTGCACTTTTTGGGGCGGAGGCTGCAGCGCTGTCCTTGGCTCCGGGGCTGGAAAAGGATTGTGACTGAGCTGTGAGGAGAACTTGGGGACACTCGGTATGAAGTTCAGAGTTATACACCCGTGCAGTACAGAATCTGGAAAACAGGAAAGCTAAAATATAGTAATAAAAATAAAAATAAAAATAAAAATAAAAATAAAAATAAAAATAAAAATAAAAATAAAAATAAAAAATAAATAAATAATAAATAAACAAATAAATAATAATAAGGCACTACGACTTCCCCCCTCCTGCCTGGATTCCCACATTCACCTCCCCACCCTGTGCTCCTTCCCCCTCGGGAATCACCTCGGGCTGGGCTCCAAGAGGTGTCAAGCACCCCCCTGGGGGAGCAGCCACTGCCCCGTGCAGTTGTAACCTTCCCAACCTGGTGTAACTCCCGAGGAGGTGCTGCTACAGCTCCGATACACCTCCGCGCCTCCCTGGAGCCACGGCCGGGCTCTTGTGCTGCCCAAGGTGTGTCCTTTGAGGACTTTTAATAAATCCCTACTTTATTCTTTAACTCTGTCTAGCTGCTGTTCCACGGAGCCTCTCAAGGCATCTGGAAGTGGGATTAGTAGTAGTAGTAGTAGTAGTAGTGTTTTTATTTATATGTATATGTATATTTATATGTATATTTTATGTATATTTCTATTTCTATTTCTATTTCTATTTCTATTTCTATATATTTATATTTATATTTATATCTATATCTATATCTATGTCTATATCTATATCTATATATATTTATATCTATATCTATATCTATATCTATAAATAACTAATAAATAGTTAAATATTGAATTAATATTAATATAAACTATTAATTATATTAATAGCAATAGCTCATAAATATATTAATATATTAATGTGTTAATAACATAGTAAAGCAATAACATTCTATTTTAATTATATTCGTATTAAATATCAATAATTAATTAATATTAATATTTATATTGTTAAATATAATAGTAGTAATAATAATGGGAATAAGTCACTGGTTTGTTTTTTTTATTTATTAATTTATTTCATAGTGATAATGGTAATACTAATAGTAGTAGTAGTGGTAATAATAATAATTAATAAAATAAAATATAATAATGATTTAAATGATAATAATGACAATTATAATGATGATGATAATGATGATGATAATAATAATAATAAATAAAATAATGATTTAAATGATAATAATGATAATGATAATTATGATGATGATGATGATAATAATAATAATAAAATAAAATAATGATTTAAATGATAATACTGATGGGGACACGGGGGTGGTGGCACTGGGCTGGGGACGCGGGGGAGGCGACAGGAAGCCAGAGCATCTCTGCCCGCTCCGCTGGCCCGGTGTGCTGCGAGCTGGCGGCGGGACCGGAGCTTCCTGCCCCCGCCACAGCCCGGCAGCGACCGCGGGGAGCCACCCGGGGAGGGCACCGAGGGGCTGGGGACACTGGGGGTTGTCACCTCTGCTCCGGTTTCCTCTCCAGACGAAGGAAAACCCGCATGCTGCCCACGGGGGAAAGGACAGGGAGCTACTGCGAGAGGGAAATAAAACCCCTCAGCCCCCTAAAATGGAAAAAATGAAAGCTCAGAATGCTCGAGGTGAGAGATGAGGAGGCAGCAAAGCGCCGCTGGAAGAGGCGTGAAACATCGGGAAGGGATCCATGAAACGGATCAAATGAAACGGAGGGGATCCCCCTCCAAGTGCGGGGAGCTCTCCAAAAGGTGGGGGGAAACGCCCAAAAGTGGGGAGACCCTCGAGAAAAAAAAAAGTGGGAATCCCCAAAAAAAGGTTGGGGACCCCTCGAACTGGGAATCCCCACCCCAAAAGCAAAGCAGCAGCGCTGTCTCATGTAACATCCCTCGGGACTGGGCTCCAGGGAGGGCAGCAGGTGGAAAATCCTCGGGTTTGGCCCCCCAGAGGGGTCTGGAAAAGAACGTTTAATTAATTTTCAGACAGGTTCTGTAATTTTTTGGCGGAGGAGTGGGTTGGTATCTTCAAGTGAGAGTTGGGGGGTGGTGCCAAGGTGAGGACGGAGTCAGAGCTCGGGGGAATGGTGACAGGCTGGGGTTAAATTTATTAAAATTTAAGGGATTTTAAAGACTTTTAAGGGATTAATCAATTGATACATTTCCAGACGTATCTGAAAATGGACACATCGTTTTGCAGAGCTCACAGCCCGGCTTTCCCAGCCCTGGGAAACACCTCCAAGAGCAGCCCTGTGGCCTCACTTCTCCTACCCGCTAATTAGAAGCCGTTTATTAAGCTAATTAATCGCTGCTTGGTTGTCCTTGGTCCTCTGCGCAGGCCAGCACGGGCTCAGAGGCTGCGGGTGCCTCCTAAAATTGAGAATATCCGAGGATTGCTCCCCGATTGGACTCCCGGGGACCGTCTCTAATGTGCCCCCCGACACGGGGGACACGAGAGGGACACAGGCAGGCATGGTGGGGAGCACAGGGGACATGGGCAAGGACGCTGTGGACCATCAGTCTCAAGTTCCACCCCTCCGGCTGAATGTCGGATCATCCCGGCGCCAAAACACCCCTTAAAATGCCACGTTTCTCCATCCCTCTTCCCAGTGTTCGCCCCAAAAGTGCAATTCCCCAAGTTATTTTTAGGTTTTATTCGGTTTTTAGATCGATTTCCCTCCACCATCGCCCGCCCCGGGGAGACTTTCACTGGCTGCAGCTCTGCCCATCCCCGGGGGATGCCAGATCCGCAGGAATTGGGATTTTTCCTGCACTAACGCTGGATTTGGGGTGCAGTGGAGGCTCAGATCTCCACAGATTCTTTCTGGCAGATCCACTGCAGCCTCGTGTCGCAGCGCTGAGGAACGATCCCATTCCCCTTCAGCGTTCCACAGGATCCAGATCCCTTCTCGAGGTCCAGCTGGAGCCTGCGGGTGGCAGGAAGGAGCCCGTGTCACCCCCTGGGGGTCCCTGGGGGACAATGGGGTGCCCTCGGGGACAGTGGGGTGCCCTCCGAGCGCTCCCCCCGGCGCTCACAGGTCCTGGTCGAGCTCGGAGCCGTTCTCCCACGTCCAGCCCGTCCCGGCCACAGGCACCGAGAGGCCGATCCAGAAGTGCCGTGTGGGATTCTGCAGGCTTTCATTCAGGAATTCCTGGCCCGGGAAGGGAGAAGTGTTGGCGCTGTTTTGGTCACCCCAAGACTGGCTCTGTCCTCATCCAGGGCAGAGCCAGTTCTGGGGTGACCAAAACAGCGGTGGGACAGGTGACCGTGGGACTGGTGACCGTGTCCCCCGCACTCTGCCACAGGCACCCGGGGGGGCTTGGAGACAGCGAGGGGGCTGAACTTGGGATTTTGGGAAGCCCCTCAGCCTTCCATGGGTGCCTCCAGCCCCCCGGGTGCAGCCGCATCCCCAGCGCCTTCATTCCCTTCACCAGCTCATCCTGATCCCAGGGCAGCAGCAGCGCGGAGCCCCGGTCCCTGCAGTCCTCCCGGCTCCTGTTCCAAGGGTTCATCCCGTCGGAGATCCAGTAGCACTTGGCCCCGATAAGCCTCCAGCCCACGGCGCACAGCCGGCACCCCTGGCTCTCTGCGGGCACACGGCGCGCTGAGGCAGCGCTGCGGGACCCGCGGGCACCTCCGGCCTCTGTGTACCGGGGGGAGGCTCTGAGGAGCCCCCCGGGGCAGCGTTACCTCGGGGCGGGCACAGGACCCTCCGCATCTCCCGGAGGATGCCATCCCAGCCCGAACGGGCCATTCCCAGCGCGGCGCTCCCGTAACCCGCGGTCCCCTCGGACGGCCACTGCTGTGCCACACACCAGGAGACTGCCAGAGGGGCGTGCCGAGCCCGGTCAGGGTGGGCTGGCAAGGGGTGCCCGGAGCCCTCTGCCATCCCCCAAACTCACGGCAGAGCACGAGGGACAGCGCCAGGGCGGCCGTCAGGGCCAGGAGGAGGCGGCGGGAACAGCAGGGGGATGCTGCGGGGACCCTCTGGGATCCTTGAAAGCCAGATCCTGCCGCTGGGGAAGGGATATGGAATAAAGAGCGGGCTCAGGAGCACCTGTCGCGTCCCCAAAACCCCAGAGCCCAAGGCAGGAAGCCCTGGGGTAAAGCAGCTCAGTGACAACCCCCCCTGGACAGGGGCACGAGGACCTGGGTGACCCCAAAAACCCCCTCTGCTCCATCTTTTGGGGTCACAGCTCCGGGGGATGGGACAGCAGACAACCGCAGTATCAAGAAAAGCCCCCCAGACCTGCCTCCCTCGAGCCGTGCCTCAGTTTCCCCACCCTGGGTAGCTCTTGGCGACTCCTGGGTGCCTTCAGCTCGCACCCGCCCCCCTCCAGCTCCTCTCCGCCAAAGATCGGGGGGGGCCAGCGGACACGACCCCCCAGTACCTGCACCCTGCCGGGGTGGGCATCTCCCCGCAGAGCCCCGCTTGTCCCCTCGCTCTAAGATCAAGTAGCCGTTCTCGTCCTCCATGCGACGGCAGAGCCCGGGGGACACAGGATGGGGACACGGGGGTGGTGGCACTGGGCTGGGGACGCGGGGGAGGGGACAGGAAGCCAAAGCACCTCTGCCCGCTGCCGCTGGCCCGGTGTGCTGCGAGCTGGCGGCGGGACCGGAGCTTCCTGCCCCCGCCACAGCCCGGCAGCGACCGCGGGGAGTCACCCCGGGGAGGGGACCGAGGGGCTGGGGACACTGGGGGTTTGTCTCCAGACGAAGGAAAACCGGCATAGGGGGGGAAGAACAGGGAGGGAACTACTGCGAGAGAAAAAAAAAAAAAACCCTCAGCCCTTTAAAATTGAAAAAAAAAATCTAAATATTCGTCCTGATCTTTATGAGATCGGACCCCATCCTCCGGGCCGCTGCGGAAGTCGCTGCCGGGCTGGCCTCAGGCTCTCGCTGGGGATGGCAAACGCCGCCAGCACCGAGCGATGCCGCCGCACGCCCGGCACTGCCTGTGCCGCGCCCGCCGCACCCAGCAGCCGCAGGCAGCCCTTCCAGGGACACCTGGGGCCGGCAGTACCTTTGTGACACTTTACACCATTCTCTGTGCTTTGTTCCCTTCACACCTCCCATCCCAGCCTTTCCCGTGCCGCTCTTTCAGCGCCACGACCGTCCCTCGGTGCGGCTCTCCCAGTGCGGCGGAGACCCTCCCTAGGAGGGCTCCTCTATCGCACTTCATTCTGTTCTGTTTCATTTCGTTCCCAGCCGGTGTGTTCCTCGCTCGTGGCCATGGGCCGGCTCCCCCAGCTCCCCAGGGCTGCCCTCCGGAGGTCGGACACCGCAGCCGGCCCAAGCCCGGTCTCCCCAGCGGGATTCACCCCCCCCGGAGCTTCTCTCACTCCCTCCCGGCACTAAATGGAGCTTCCCCGCACCCTCCAACGTGCAGCAGCCCCAGGGGTGACCAGTGAGGAGGGGGAAGTGCCCCCAGTCCCTCCACAGTGCCCCCAAGAAAGGGGGGTTATGAGGAAAAAAGGGGGTTAGATTGAAGGGAACGATGCCTCTTCCATAATGGTCTGGGTTTGAAATTTTTTTTTTTGCAGAGGATCCCCACTCACCGACGATTTGCAAGGTCTCAGTTGAGGGAAAATACAGCTTCTTCATGATTTTCAGTTTTTCAGTTGACTGGGAATCACTGTTTTCCATGATTTGCATGTTTAAATGGAAGGAGAATACCTTTATCATGCTGTTCCATGGGTTTGAATTGAGGGAAAGAGCCCCATTTTCATCATCCCAAGGTTAAAACTGAGGCAAACACCGCTGCCCCTGGTCTGAAAGGGCTTCCCTTGAGAGGAACCTCTCGATGTGCTACTGTAAGATCCCACTGCAATATGCAGATCACTTCCAGAATGACACGTGAAGTGCCCCCCTGTTCCACTGCCCCATTGTTTTCAGCAAAAAGCCTTCCCAGGACCCTGAGCTGCATCACCACCCCTTGCTGTGGTGTCTTTAGGAAACAATTAAACTCTGCAATCAGAACGTTCATGCACTAATAAAAATACTGTATGGTTAGTGGGCCAAGGGATGTAGAGATGGATTTCCTAGGCCCTTTCCCGTTTCTTTCTGGGGCCAGCCGTGCTCCCTGTCCCCTCCAGCCTGGCCCTTTAAGTAACTTGAGCTCCAGGCTGCAAATCCCAGTCTCCAGCTAAAAGGATGGAAAAGCTGTTTCCCCCCTTCCCCCTTCCGGGCCTTTTCTTTTGAAAGGAACTGTCTTCTATCCTGTGATGGGAAGGGAGAGATCTCCAAAAGGCAGAGCAGCTTTCTGAGCATCCCCCTCCCGTATCAGGACAAACAGGCAATCCCTCCTCCCATCAAAGCTTCTGCTCTTTTTCTTCCAGCTGTCCTCCCCTCCCGCCGGCCTTTGGCGAACCTCAGCTGATTTCCAAACGCTCCGCGGCTGCTGGGGGTTGGTACAAAGGTTTAATTATTTGCCTTCTCTGGGGTAAGGCAGGACAGGGAGAAGGTCGGGCCCCACCGCCCGACACTGCCGACCTTGCCCGCCTCTGCTGTGGGTCCCTCTCCGCAACCCAGCGGTGTGGGGCTGAGCAGACGCGGAGCGAGGATGCGCGAAGGCGCAGCGCCAGCTCGATGGGGAGGGAGCGGCAGCTCAGAGTGCAGGATACAATCGTGTCTGGCACGACAAGCAGTAAGTGCCTCTTGGGAGGGTGACCCCGGCGCTGTGGGCTCGTCCGTATGGAGCTGCCTGCGGTGACTCAGGAGTGCTGGGGGCAGCTGTGCCCAGTGGGGCTGGCCTGGGGGCACCAAGCTATGGAGAGTCCCCGGCGATGTTCACCAGCGGGGAGCCACGCGGACACGAGAGCTCCATGTGAGCAGCTCGGCAGCTGCTTCCACTGATGTTCCGAGAATATAAGCTAATGGTTTGCTTTTATTTCCAAAGAAGGCAAAGCTGCTTCTTTCTTTTTTCTCTCCTTTCTTTCTCTTTCCTTTTAACTAATCAGGGAGATGGGTTCTGTCGGGAGAACCTGTAGCTAAAATGAAGTGTGAGCCGCTCTCCACAATGATAGGGATCTCAAGCACCTCCCCTTTTAGTTAAAAGGTAAGGAGTAAGCCTTGACAAAACACAACAGCCAAGCTGTGTAAGGGGTGGAGAATACCTTAACCTATTTATTTACTCTTTGAACAGTACACTTGTAAGGATTTCTTATTCGCTGTCACATATTTAGATGTTGTACATCACTCATAAGTTTTGTATGCAGATCCAATTGTAATTAAAGTTATGAGATAGGTTAGGAAACCTCTACTAACATTCTGCTTTCATTAGTGCATTTGTAATTACTTCATTTGCAAACTTACAAAGCCTTCCAGAGAAAGCAGTTTCCAAATACCTCGTGGAAACTTTGCACAGAAATGTTGTTAACGACGTGACATCTTCATGACATAAGAAAGAGCTGAGCTGCTCTTTCTCTGTGGGAAGTTTGATACACTGCCTGATTGTATAGAATAATTTGGGCAATTCAGAAACTAGTTTAATACAAATTTTTGGATTGTATTTCCAAATGCTGTTCATTATATCAGAAATCCTCTTGAATTTTGCCTAACAGGAGAAGAAAGACAGCTTCTTATTTAAGCAGCGGGGGGAAAGGGACTTGGGTTTGGTTTTTGTATTGCCTTCTTCAGAGAAGATGCAACAAATCTATATTTGGCCTTAAAAGAACAGAGGTACAGGATGAGACATATTAATGTATACCATGGGAAGACTGAGAGAATTTGAAAATTTGAATTTTGAAAACCTCTTCATTTCAAAGCCTTCAGTCTCATCTACTGGAAAGTGCCTCAGTATTTCCATCATTCTGAGGACAGGTGACAGCCAGCACTGTGCCTTGTTCTCTCTCTTTTCAGTACCTTTCTCTCTGTTCTAGTTTGTATCCCACCCCAAAGGCACAGAGAGTGAAATACTACCTAAAGTGGCAAGGTGGTAACAAGCAGTACAAATGTCCTACTACTCTCTTTTCAGAAGAGCTCTAGGGAGTGCTTTACACGTGTGCACCAGTGTGTATCTATGGGTATATGTGTACCAAGGTGTACACGTGTTGTGTGCATCGTTGTGTGCATCGTTATGTGCATGTGTGTTAAATTACCCCCTCTCAGGTATGACTGTGTTAGCGTACAGCCCTGGTTTCGTGAGTGTGCACAGGCTCTCCAAGTGTGAGCATAAGATACGTGTGTTAATGACACGGCACATCTTAGCGTGCACAGATTTATTCACTTGTGTTAACGTACACAGTCTACACACACAAGCAAATCTCGTGTTTGTGAGCTGTAGCGTTTTGCCCGGGGGGTTTTGAGCCGATCTGATGAGCTCTCAACACCCCAACCTTACACCCCAGAATAGCTCAGCTTTCATCGGGAGGCATAAAAGGAGCAGGAGGCTGATGTGACAGCGTCAGGAACAAAAAAGGTTTAATAAAGGCAAAACAACAAACTCAAAGCGATCCAGGTGCCACAAGCTTGTGCTCCTGGTAAAGACACCTCACAAAAGCCATTTGGCTTCTTTGTTCTGTGCTTTTCTACTCAATGGCCCAGGCGGGACCTTTTGGCTCATGGCCAATTAGCTGTCCCCAAACTTGAGGTGAAGTCCCCAAGGTCCTATCGGTGACTTTTCTACCTGATCACCGGGAGAAACTTCTGGGCTCTTCCCTTTTTGGGGACAGAGGAAGGTTCTGTCCCTCTGTCCATAGGGGGCCCATTCCCACAGTGAGCACGTGTGCATTAGCAGAGACTGTACCTAAGTGAGGGTCTCTGTGGCACACGTGCGCTAGCGTGTGCAAGTGGAGCGTGCACGGCTCCGTGGGTGTGTGCTGCTAACAGGTACCTCTGTACTCCTCGGTTCTATACCAGTGAACAAACACCCCTGTGCGTGTACCAGTTCTGCACACACCCCTACGTGCACACATGGGTGAGCACACCCAGAAACACGGCTCTGGATGCGTGGCTCTGTGCATCGGGCTGCTGTCTCATCTGAGAAAACAGACGTGTGTGTGTGTGTGTGTGTCAATGTGAATGTGTCACTACTGAGCTCTACTGACCAGAGGAGCCCCTGTAGCTCCCTGTGTACAATATGCAGAGTTCAGCTTAGTTTATAACAGAGATACAAACCAACCCATTCAAACTGCTGTTATTTATATTCTTACCTCAGGCCTTAATTTTGTTGTAGACTTGTTAAAACGTAAAAATGTGTGAACTCTCTCATATATTGATAGACTAACACTACTCCCCTGTTCTTGAACTTTGTGAAAGACAAGTGAAAGCCTCATGACTAGTCTAAGTACTTTAGATAACTGTTTTAAGTAACATTTTCAACACAGAATTTAAATTGTATAAGTCATTAATATAACTGTCCTATGAAATCTACAAGTATCTGTTAAGAACCGTGAAGAATGTTAAAATGATTCAATGAAAACTGAAGTATAGTGAGAACCAGAGGGCAAGACCAGGTTGGCCCCCAAGAAGATTATAATAACCCTGCTGCAGACAGCAACTCTCTAGGCATGGGAGGTGGGGGTAAAAGCCATACTGGACCTCTGTTCACAAACTCCACCAATCATTTCACTTAAAACTCTTTTCCACTGTCCTGTCACCCTGATTTTCTAAGACCTTGCTAAGCCTTCTGATGTTTGCATTCTTGTAACAAACTTTCTCACACACAGTTCTGTAAACAACTTATGTTTTGCATTCTTTCATGGAGGAGGAGAGAATTGATGGACTCTTGGTCTGTCCAGTGTCATTGGAGAGGTGGCACTGTCACCCTCCAATCCATTGTCACTTTTGGAAAACTATAAATGTTAGAGTCAGAAAATAAAGGTCCCTCTTTTTTGTTCACCTGGAGAGCAGCAGTGTCCGTGTCATCTTTTCATGTCGTATTACAACACTGTCCTCACCCACATCAACAGATGCTATTAGTAATGAGTAAACTAGTCGAGCCAAATAACTCATAAAAAAGAATAGGTGGGCTTGTTATATATGGATAATGAGATTACTGGCTCTTGCAATTAACGGATGACTATTGTATGAATATTAAGAGAAGCTTTAGTGATGTATGTTGTACTATGTATGTAGTTATTGATGTTATTTGTAGTTTGGATGTCCTCTGTTCTCCCCATAGTTTCCTTTTCCACGGTATCGTTGCCATCAGACAGCCGGGGTTGCCCAGGACAGGCAGAAGAAGGTGTGCACATGTGCCCCTTGCATGGGGCAGGTGGGAATGGAAAGGCTTGGTGCTGAGGGAGTGCAGCACGGCAACACCTGACCTCCAATCCAGTTACAGGAAAGCAGTCTCACCGATAAATGGCAAAGAGCTGACTGACACACCTTGGGAGGGGCCAGGGCTGGCTGATGCAACCCCCAGGGGGATAAAAGACTGAGCACCCATCTTGAAGTTGAATCGGCCACGAGGTAGGCAGCCACCAAGACAGCTCCCAGCGCCACAACTTCTTCCTTATGTAGTCCTTTTGTTGTATTTTTGTCAAGGTTTAATAAACTTTTTGAAATTTTTTAAAGTGAGCAGTTGCTTCTCACACAGCCTCAGCAGTCAGGGCATTTGGGCAGGGCCGGCTCAGTGCCAGCAGGGCCACAGGACAGCACCTGAGCTGCAGTCAAGGTGTCAGGAAGTGATCTCCAGCAGGGCAGGGCACAGGAGGAGCTGACTGACCAAACTTTGGGAGGGGCTGGGGGCATAAAAGGCAGAGCATCCACTTTGTAATCGAGCACGTGGCTGACAGACCCAGAGAGCCCAGCGCTGTAATTTTTCCTTATTCAGTGCCATGTTGTATTTTTTGTTAACGTTTAATAAAACTTCAGAATTTTAAAAGTGAGGGTCATTTCTCACATCTTCCAAGGACAGTCCAAAAGTGTCACCATCAGGCCAGTGATAATTTCCAAGAGCCCAGGGCGATTTGGATTCCCCATTTGAGCTTGTTGTAGAGTGATATAAGTAACAAATATAGGTATCGGCTTTCACATTTATGTACTAACCTTTATTTTACAAGTTATTATTGATCACAAAAATCCTGATATAGTAAAATTTGTAATTACAGCTTTTGATATAGTATAATCTGTCAGTTTATAAATGCATTGTAAAACTTTTATAAATAGTGGTGTAATAGATACTATCTTAGACCAGAGCATAATAGAGACTGTGAAAAGATAGAATGACTTTTCCATGTAACTAACTGAGAAAATGGTGTAAAACAACTTATTTCCCATATTCGGGGACTGCCTTATGTAAAAGACAAGAACATGGAAATAAAACCGCTGAAACTGGAAAAAAAAAAAAATCTACTGACCCTCATTAGCAGGGAGTGAAAATACAAGAAGAATGAACCAAAAGAAAAAAAAATATCCGTTAAATCAAGAAGATGGCAGGAAGACAAGTCAAAGGTTAAAACCAAGCAAAAGAACATGTTAATTCCAAGAAATGTTTCAATATGTATAAACTATTATGAATATGCATAGAGACCGAAAATATAACAGTATATAAAGAACAATTTAGGTCAAATGTGTGCAAAGAGAAAAGCACCCAATTGTGGGATTTTATTCCTTAAAAAAACTTCTAACATAATTTTAAACAGAAAGCCATGTTTCCCACATATAATGAGGGCACTGAACTCCCTGCAGGCAGCATGGGTGGCAGGATGGATTGCAGAGACGTTTCCTTTGCAGCCCCAGCCCAGCGCTGGCTCTGGGGATGGACAGGCACTGAGGTGACCCTGAGAGGCAGTGCAAGGCACAGGGTGCAGCTGAGGAAGGACAGCCCTGGGCTGGGCTGAGAGGGGAAGCTGGCACTGCCCAGCGTGGAGAAGGTCCTTTCTGCAGCCCCCGTCACAGGGGAGCTTGGGCCTTGCTGCAGACATACGGCCGCGGATTGGAGCAGTTCTCACTCCTGAATCTCTCGTCAGCCAGGTACACGCACTCGGCATCGCCAAAGACAGGAACCCTGCAGGGAGGAGCAGAGGCAGCGCTGGCTGCCAGGGGAACACCTTGTGCCCCTGTCCGGCCAGGCCCTGCCCGGCTCCCCGGCACTCACCGGGAGCTGTAGCTGCTGCCGTCCCCCCAGTGCAGGCGCTGGCCCCGTCTGCGCAGCCCGAGCCAGTAATCGCCGTTCCCGCGGAGGCGGAAGAGCAAATCCTGCCCGGGAGAGAGGAGTGGCAGCTGCCCCGGCCCCTCGGGGGGACACGTGCCCGGGGCTGCCCCCGCACGCCGGGGCTCCTTCCCTGCAAGGCCCCGGCCCGGGGCTGCACCCCCAGCCCTACGAGCCCCGAGCCCGGCCCAGGAGCACCCCCAGGCTGCCCTCAGCCAGCCCGCACCGCCCGCAGCCCCTCACTCACCATGGCCTCCTCATCCTTGGCAATGGCCAGGGAGGCGTTCAGCTCGGAGCAGCGTTCCTGACCCTGCTCCCAGGTGTCGTAATCTCTTGAGAAGTAGTAGCAGACCCCCTTGTGCCCAACCCAGCCAGGGGGACAGCCCACATCCAACAGCGGAGTGGCAGTTGTCACTGGAGCCTGCCGTGCTGCAGGGGCAAGAGGAGAAGGTCTGAGCATTGCCCTCTGCAGGGAGCAGGGAGCCCGCTCTGCCCCGAGGGGCTGGGCCCAGGCTGCTGCCCCTGCCTTACCTGCCAGCACAGCCAAGGCCACTACTAAAGCCAGCGCCAGGAACAGGAGAAGGATCACCACATCCATGATCACAGGATGGCACCTGAGCCGTTCACCTGGAGCAGGAAAGAGCTGCTGGCTGCCAGAAGCAGAGCCGGCCCTGCAATCTGCTCAGCCCCTGCCCAGGGAGCACAGCAGGGAGCCCTCAGCCAGTGTGGCCCTCGCTCAGCTGGCAGCCAGAGAGCCCAGAGCCTGGGCACGGCCAGGGACACAGCTCTGGCCACAGCCAGGGACACAGCTGTGGGCACAGGCTGCAGCAGGAGAGCTGCACAGCCTTGGGGGCAGCTGGGGCTCTTGCTGCCAGCCACTGATGGGGCCCAGCAGAGCACCAGGCCTCTTCCACACCTCGGGAAACAGCCACACACCTGCCAGCCCTGGCCTTGGGAGGGGACACTGGCCCCTCCCTAGAGGCCCCAGGGGTGGCCCTGCACTCACCCAGGAATCTTCTGAGGTCCCTGTTGTGTTCGTTGCCGGTTGCTGATGTGCCCTGGGGAGCCAGGGGCTCCCTCACACTCCCATCCCTGGTGCAGAATCCACTCTCCACATCTTCACTCACTGCACGCTCACAAGGGGCATCCCCCTGCTTGTGCGGAGTAGCCACTTGTGCCCCAAGCAAGTCTGGAACCCCGGCTGCCGGTCCCTCCTGGAGATGCTGGGGCTCATTTCCAACTCCATGAATGGAGCAGGATTCACTCTCCTCCAGCTCACAGCCGGCATCTCTCTGACAGGAACAAACAGCACCTTGCTCCGGCGACATCAGGAGCGCTGGCAAAGCCTCTGGGAGCTCGGCCTCGGGAGCAGCTTTACAGCGGCGCTGGTGGCACCCTGCAAGGGACACGATGAGCGGTCAGTGCTGCTGCCGGCCCTGCGGGAGCCCGAGGCTCGGCAGGGCGGTGGCAGCTCCGGCTGCGCTGCCGCGCCACCGGCTTTGCTCCGACGATCGGGGCACGGGGGACACCGCGGGCAGCCGCTGCCTCGGCGGCCTCAGCGCAGGGGGGACACGGGGACACCCGGCACAAGGAACTCGCCAGAACCCCCCCGCCCCTCACCGCGGCCCCTCCGCCCGCAGCGAGCCCCGAGCTGGGGCAGCGCCGACCGCGGGTCCCACCTGGGCTGGAGCCGCTCCGAGCTCCGCCGCCGCCTCGCCGGGCTCCGGGTGCCGCCGCCGCTCCGCTCCCGGCCCGACACAGCGAGCACGGCCACTGCCGCAATTTAAAAGCAATATTGGTGTGGGAGGGATTTTGGCCATTTTGATCAATCAGCGTGCGGGACAAGTAGCGAGGGACGGGGAGGAGGAGGGAAGGGTAGAGGTCAGGTAAAGTCTGATCCTTTTCCCGTAAAAGCCCTGCTTTAAAATAAAGGCACCTCCGTGGGGAGGAGCTTCTGGGGCTCTCAGCAGTGAATTCCCGCAGGGATTCTTGGGCTGGGCTGGGCCAGGTGCCCGGGGCCAGCAGAAGCGCTCTGTGCCTCTTCTGCTGCCCCTGGGCAGGCAACAGAACACAGCAGCAAAGGCTCGAGGGTCGGCAAAGGCCAGGGAGAGATCACTCACCGGTCACCGGAATAAGGGACACGACCGGGGGGAATTCTTTGAATTTATTCTGGCACAAACCATGGCAAGAGAGCGAGAGGTGAAGCAGCAGGGTTCCAGCCTGGGAAGCAGGACTGTGCCCTCGGCCCCTGGCAGCTGCAGCAGGGCGATAAAGGATCCCCGGGCCCGAGCAGCGGCTCTGCCCCACCATGGGGATGTGTCCCGAGCCCACGCTCCGGGCCGGGCTCGCAGGGCCGAGCGCGGAGCGGGCGCTGAGCTGCTCCATGGAGCTCCCAGCGCTGCTGGGCGCGGCGGGCGCGGCACAGGCAGTGCCGGGCGTGCGGCGGCATTGCTCGGTGCCTGCCGGCGTTTGCCATCCCCAGCGAGAGCCTGAGGCCAGCCCGGCAGCGCCAGCTCAGCCTCACCGCTCCAGTTCAATCGCTGCAGGAATTAAACCCAGGGCAAACTCCCTCTTGTCGCCACTCCAAAGCCTCGAATCCAGGGCAGAACGGAGGTTCCCTCTCCATTTACATCCCTACATGAT
Organism: Motacilla alba alba; assembly: GCF_015832195.1. Lineage (NCBI taxonomy): Eukaryota > Metazoa > Chordata > Aves > Passeriformes > Motacillidae > Motacilla > Motacilla alba. The sequence continues at coordinate 2,776,558 of NC_052021.1, forward strand.
TGTGCACAAGGAGGGTCTGCCCTTAATTTACACTCAAATAAAAAGTGAATCAAGGCGGATTTTGCCCAGTTTAGTCTTTTAAAAATAGTGGAAATACAGTTTCCCTTTTAAATTTCTCTCAAGAAAGACCATTCTGGGGCTTCTGGACATCTTTTTCACCTGTGAAGGTCCCTTCAAATGGAGGCTCCCCCTCGGTGGAACTCTTACAGTGGCACATCGAGAGGTTCCTCTCAAGGGAAGCCCTTTCAGACCAGGCACAGCGGTGTTTGCCCTCAGCCTGAACCTGAAGATGATGAAAATGGGGCTCTTCCCCTCAAGTCAAACAGCAGCATAAAGGGTTTCTCCTTCCATTTAAATATGAAAATCATGGAAAGCAGTGACTGCCCGCCAAGTGAGGCACCCATAATGAAGGAAAAAGTGTGCTTTCCTTCAACTGAGACCCTTCAAATCACAGGTAAATGGGAATCCTCCCCCAGTTCAAATACAATTACAGACAAGCTTTTCCCCCTGCATTTAAATCCCTTTTCTCCTCATAAACCCCCTTTTTGGGGGCACTGTGGAGGGACTGGGGGCTCTTCCCCCTCCTCACTGGTCACCCCTGGGGCTGCTGCACCTTGCAGAGTGCTGAGCAGCTCCCTCCCAGTTCCCTGCCAGTATCCCTCTTCCTGGCAAGCCCCGGCAGGGATGGGGAGAGCGCTGGGCAGGAGCTGGGAGCACGATTCCTTCCCAGGGCTCCTGAGATCCCTCCCAGGGCTCCTTCTCGCTCACTGCCGCTGCTCCCACTCTCCCTCCCGGTTCCCTCCTGGCATTCCCTGTGCTCCCAGTTCCCTCCCAGTGCTCCCGGGATCTCTCCCAGTGCTCCCAGCGGCAAAGCCCCGGGGGCACTGCGTGGTCTGCTCTGGAAGAGGCGAGGCTCGAGCTACCAGAGGGAAAACCCGGCTGGAAAAGCATTCCCTGCAGAGGAAGGTGTCTCCCCTCTCTGAGCACAGAGGCAGCTCAGTCTCCGCTGGTGACTCCAAAGGCTCAAGCTCCGAGTGCGAGTGCCCGGAATGGGCTCGGCCCCACTTCCCAGCGCCCTGCTCAGCCCTCGCACGGCTGAGGGGCAGCGCAGATTAAATCATTCGTGCTCCGGGGCACTGCTTTAGCTCTGAGCTACACACTCACACGGAACGAATCCCTGAACGGGGATGGGTTTCTCCTGCTGGCACAGGAAGAGAAGGAGAAATCTGACAGGAATATTCTCCATCCTTCTGCCCAGGCTTGGTCAAACGCTCCGGCTCCTGCACCTCGGGAAATAACAAGTGGCCTCTAAGAAGTGACTGTGATGTCAGTGAGCAGGTTATTATGGATTAATCTCACACTGGAAAGCAGCCTGCACACCCTGCTGCTCTTTGCATCACCCAGAGTTTGGAGGCTGCTGCCTGGCCAGCTCCTGAGTTGTAACTTCCTTGTCAATCTTATCAGCTCCTTGTTTAATTGTAAAAACGTCAATAAAATGCAGGGAGCATTGGCACAGGGTCTCAGGACTCACATCTCTCTTCCAAAGAAAGGGAAAAAAGAATGATTGTCCCAAACCACAGAGTTAAATAGTTCATATTATCTACATATACTTTTGAAAGGAAAAGAGGAAGTGGAAAATGTAATTATTGTGCCAGTGGTGCTCCAGCCTACTTCATTTCTATCACTTGAAGCAGCTCTAAGGACACATCAGAAAAAAGGAAAAAAAAAAAAAGGAATTAAAACCCGCATTGAATTTCAGCTGAAGGAGAAGCTATCTCAGCTTTCAGCTTGTTGAGCACTGAACCGTCAGAAAAGCTGCTGGGCAGGGCCGTGCTCCAGGCACATCTGGGGCATTTCCTCTCTCCAGCTCTCTGAGCTCAGCTCGTGTCCTCTCCTCTCCTTGCTGGCTTTGGCTCCTGCATTTCCCGAGGGGCTGGCCCTGCACGGATCAGAGCATGAACTGACCATCAGACAAACAGCTTCTGGCACCGTGGCTCTGTCCTGGATGGACCATTTCCCAAAGGAATTCCAGTGCCTCCATTTCACCCGCTCCAGGATGGCTTTTCAAGGAACCTGGCCTAACGCCCTCCATCTCTAAACAAGGAGGGCACAACGCTCCTGCACTCCCTGCCAGGGTCATCCTTGGAGCCCTGCAGAAAGGCTTTAAAGCAGCACAGAGCTTGTTCAGCACCAACAATCTAATCCAAAATGCAAATCCATAGCATGGGCAGAGCCTGAAATTAAAACCTATTTTAAAACTGAATTCAAGAGCAGTTTAATTGCCAATTGACAAGATGAGAAAGGTTTCCTTAGCAGTTTTCCTTAGAAGTTGTTGAGATGACAAAGTACGGGAGAGGACAGAGCATGGAGAGGGCGAAAGAAGGGGCAAACCTTCATTTGCACAGTGGGATTTTAACCATCATGCTCACATCTCAAGGACTTGTAGAAATTGTTCTAACGTCAAGAAATAAGCTTCCAGGATATTTTTAATTTGAGGAAGAGTCTAAGGAAGCCCTCAGCAGCAGGAGATTGGGATAGCTGCAAGGCTGGATTCTGGAGCAGAGGGAGCAGGGTGTGCTCCTGAAAGCCAGACCTTCACCCACAGCAGCCAGGAGGCAGAAAAACAAGGATGCGACAAAGCCTTAAGTGGGGAACGGGTTATCAAGGGTTTTATAAGGAAAGAAGAAAGTCCGGAAAACAGGACCTGGAAGGTGAGAGAGGAAGGAAAACGGGAGGCACCTGAGGCCTCTTCAGATTCGAACAGAAAAGGGAAAAGAAGGGGGGAGAAGGGAGGACGAAGGGAAAGCAAAGGCTGGCACTGAATTCTACCGCCGCCGGCACAGGCGCTGTGGTCGCTGCCCGTGCACACGCAGCGCTCCCGGCACAGAGCGCGGCGCCGCCGCCGCCATCGCGCCGCTCCTCCCCGGGGCGGAGCGCGGTCCCGGCGCGATGGAGGCGCTGCGGCGGCCGGCGCTGCCCGAGGACGCGCTGCGCTCCCGCCTGTTGGCGGCGGCGGGCCCGGGCGGCGAGGCGCTGCTGCGGCGCTGCGCTGAGCTGGCCCTGGGCCGCTCCGCCCCGCTCCTGGCCGCCTGCGTGTGGCAGCGGCAGCCGCTCCGCCTGCGCTCCGTGCCGCGCCGCGGGGAGCCGGGAACGGGCCGGGAGGCACGGCGGGAGGAGCGCCCGGAGCGGGGCACGGTGAGGGGAGCCGGCGGCCGGGAACCGGGAGCGTGTGAGGGAACCGGGAGCGGGTGAGGGGGAGCCGGGGGCGGGGATGTGAGGGGAACCCGGCCGCCGGAAACCAGGAGCGTGTGAGGGGGATCCGGCGGCCAGGAACCGGGGGTGTGTGAGGGGGAGCCGGGAGCCTGTGAGGGGAAACTGGGAGAATGTGAGTGGGACCATGCTGCCGGAACTGAGGGCTTGTGGGGGAGACTCGGCGGCCGAGAACCGACGGCGTCTGAGGAGGACGCGGCGGCTCGAACCGGAACCCGTGAGGGAAAACCGAGGGCGTGTGAGGGGGATCCGTCGCGCTCGAACCGGGGCGTGTGAGGGGGACCGGGAGCGTGTGAAGGGAGCCGGGGCGTGTGAGGGGCACCCGGCGGCTCCGCAGACTCTCGGTGTCACAGCACGGGTTCAGCCAGTGAGGCATCTGGTGCCCCCTCCCTGCTGCAGCGGGGCCATCCCCGAGCACAGCACACAGGATTGTGGCAGCAGCAGGGTCTGGGATATCCGCAGGGAGGGAGACTCCGCAGCCCGTGCGGACAATCTGTTCCTGTGCATGGCGCTGCTGAGCCGCCTCTCCTCTCTCTGCCCCGTCCAGGCGACACCCCGGCGCACTTGGGCGGCACCACGGTGTTCGGGGATAACGTGGAGGATGAGTGGTTCATCGTGTATCTGCTCCGGGAGATCAGCAGGGAGTTCCCGGGGCTGGCAGCCAGGTGAGGCGGGTCCTGCTGAGCTGCTTTGCTGGGAGGGCTGCCGAGGGGCAGTGCCTGGGCTCTGAAGGTCCTGTCTTAACATTGCCCGTCCTTGGAGGTGTTTCCCCATGCCGTACACGTTGGAAGTGTCCAAGGGCAGGTTGGATGGGGCTTGGAGCAGCCTGGGCTAGTGGAAGGTTTGCCTGGCTGTGGCAGGCGGGTTGGAACCAGGTGTTGATCTTTAAGTTCCCTTCTAACCTTAGACTTTCTGTGGGTGTCGCTCTTGCACCGAGAGTAACACAGGAACAGACAGGAGGCAATCTTGTATTAAAGAACAAGAAGGCTTTATTCGAGAGAACCGCGTGGTTTTATAGAGTGTTACAACAGATTCTATTGGTTGGCTAACTAACAAAAACATCTTCCTCACGCACTGTCCTTGAGAAGGAGAAAAATAAGAAGTAGAAAAATACCACCTGCAAATTATTTATACTTAACAAGTTATTATGTTCTTACAACACACTAAAAATTCCCACAAGCCGCTGTGAGAAACGCTCACTGTTTCTCTCTCTCTGTCCTGTGGCATCCACAGATGGTTTATGAACATTAAAAAATCTCCACCAGACATGGATTCAGAAGATTGCTGTTGTGCTCTGCAAGGCTTTTCCTGCTAAGAAACCAGTTTCTCCTTGGCCAGCATTGATGACAATGCTGGAGAGTTTCTCTTGATAGAAGCAGCTGATTTTCTCCCCAAGTGGCTGAATGCTGAGAACAGTGAAAACAGGGTGAGTAAAACTTGTGTACACTTGGCAAGGGGGCCACAGTGGGCTTTCATGTAGCAGCTGGAGTTTTCTCTTGCACCTCCAGCCAAGGTGTCTGACTGCCTCTGAAAACCCAGAGTGCTGCCTGTCCCTTGCTGTTGCTCCCTTCAGGAGCACTCCTGTATCCACCTGAACTTTCAAGCTCTGCTAGACCACTTGGATTTTTGTTTGTTACCATATTGTGGAGTGTTTAGGGCAGAGGATTTGCTGCCCTCAGAGCAGGGAATGCTCAGGGCTGGAGTGTGTCTGTCTCTGTAAGGACACAGGCTTTGTCTGGTACAGGTGAAATAATGAGCAGACACCTTCACCTGGATATGGATGGCTGCTAATGGCAGTGGATTGAAATGGAGATCATTCATTTGGTTATTTTTCCCCCACTCTGAGATTCTTCAAAGGGCTGGAGCACAACACCAGAATCGATTGCAAGTGTGTACCTGGAGTGTCAGGCTCGTATTTCCCTTCTGTTTGAGGGAGCAGACAGAGTGAGGGAGTTGAGAACATTGCACTCAGGGCTTTTCTTAGCATCAGGAACCAGCAGAGGTCGCCTGTGGCCCCTGAAATAATGCTTGTTAATCCCGGGATGCTCTGAAGCAGTTGGGTTATGCTGGTTCCCCTGAGGCACTTCTCTGCTTGAAGAGAAACGGGGTATTATTGTTGTTAAGGAAACAAGATGTGTTTGATGAAACTTGTTGCAGTTCAAATGGGGATTTTTCCTGGTGGGATCGTGCTCTCTGCCTGCCGGAGCTTCCGGAACCCGGGCTGGCTCTGTGCGCTCCTGCAGCCACAGCAGGGGTGGGGAACAGCTGGGCACTGGGGTTTGCCCAGAGCTGCACCCAAAGAGCTGCCAGCTCTGCAGTGCACGCTGCTACAGCCACGGCAGGGAGCGGGCGAAGGAGGAAGCAGGAGGCTCTTTGTCTTGAGCTTCCACGGGGAAAGGGTATTCCAGGTGGAGGGAGCAGGACAGAAGGAGCCCCTGGCCCTCGATTGCAGGGGTTTTGTTCAGGTACAGGCCAGGGCTGGAGACAAACAGCTCAAAAGCAGGGAATGCTCAGGGGAGGAGTGAGGGGGATCACATCACATGGGCCAGTGGGGCATGGTGGATCAGGGGAGAGCCAAGGGGGTGTTTCAATGGGGGATTGGCCCGGGGGTGAGGGGCAGGGAACGTTCAGGAAAGAGGGGCAGGGTTGCCTTGACAGGCAGGGAAGGGACTAGAACAAAGGGAGGGGAATAGCTGGAGAAGGGTAGAACTTAGAAAAACCCAACTTGGGGAAAATGTGGGGGGATAACAGAATGAATGAACCGTTTAACAATAATTTAATGAAATAAACACAAAGCACAAGATTCAGGCTTACTATAATTACCAGGATGCTCCTCCCCAGCCTTGCTGTGCATGGGTGTCCCACTGGCCAGCTTCCAGCCACCTGGAAGCTCCCCAGTGAGCCAGGGCTGTTGGTAAATGATGGAGAGCGGCTTCCCAAGCTCATCTGCCAGCTCCCTCATCCCCCTGGGCTGGATCCCACCTGGGCCCACAGGTTTATGAACATCCAAGCAGCTCAGCAGTTCTCTGACTGCCTCCTCCTGGATCACAGGGGGCCCAATCTGCTCCCTGACACCATCCACCAGCCCAGGAGGACACTTGGCCTGAGGACAAGCTGTGTTCCCACTGAAGGCTGAGGCAAAGAAGGCATTGAGCACCTCTGCCTTCTCCTCATCTGCAGTTACTGAGCTCCCTCCCACATCTAATAAATAACAAAGGTTGGTCTTATCCTTTCTTTTGCCATTAATCCTTTACAAAAGTTGCCAAATTAAGTTCAAACTGAGCTTTGGCCTCCCTAATTTTTTTCCTGTGTACCCTAGCAGCCCCCTTAAATACTTCCTGAGAGACGTGACCCTCCTTCCAAAGCTGATACGTCCTCCTTTTATTCCTGAGTTCCTTCAAAACCTTGTTGCCCATCCAGGCTGGAACGTTTGCCTCGTGGTCTCATCTCTGGGCACACAGGGACAGTCTGTTCCTGTGCCCTCAAGATCTCTGTTTTGATGCATGTCCACCTTTCCTGAACTCCTTTGTATTTAAGGGCTGCTTCCCAAGGAACTCTCTGAATAAGTCTCCTCAAAAGGCCAAAGTCTGCCCTCAGGAAGTCCAGTGTAAAATCTTGTTGATGTTCCTCCTGATTTCACCAAATATTAAGAATTCTATTACCATGATCACGGTTCTCTAAGCGGCCCCCAACCAGCACATCTCCCCCCAGCCCATCTCTATCTGCAAACCACAGATCTCACCCACCAGCTGTGACAAAAAGATGTTCTCCACACACTCTGAAAATTTCCTGGCCTGCCTTTTTCAGCTGTATTAAGTTCCCATCAGATGTCTGTCCTGTTAAAGTCACCTACAAGAACAAGGGCTGATGACCCTGAAACATTCTCTAGCTGCTTAGAGAATGAGTGCTCCACCTCTTCTTCCTGCTTGGGTGGATGATTCCAGACTCCCAGTGGGATGTCAGCCTTGTTGGCCTTCCCCTTCATTCCTTCCCATTCCCCTTCATCCTCCTTGGTTTCAATAGCCACGGCATCAAAAGCCTCCCTAAAATCAAGGGCCACCCCTCCACCTCTTCTCCCTTTCCCGTCTCTCCTGCAGAGCCTGTAGCCATCCAGGGCAGCGCTCCAGCCACCTGAGTCATCCCACCTCGTTTCTGAGATGGCAATTTCATCGCAGCTCTGCTGTTGGACCATGGCCTCCTGCTCTGCTTGTGTGTTGCCCATGCTGCGTGCCCTGGTCTCCATGCTCCTCAGCTGGGCTGCTGATTTCACTCCTGTCTCAGCCTTACCACCCTTGGGCCAGCTTCCAGACAGCCCAGCTGCATCCCCTTCCCCCTTCAATCCTGGTCTAAAGCCCTCAAGGAGTTCTGCCAGTTCATGAGCTAAAAACCTTCTGCCCTTAACAGAGAGAGGGAGCCCATCTGGTTCCAGCAGGCCAGGTGCCATAGAAGCTGCCCCATGATCAAAGAATCCAAAATTCTGCCGATGACACCAACCCTTGAGGCAGCTGGTGATAATGTGAGCTCTCCTGTTCCTTCCATTTGCTCCCTTTGGCTGCGCTCCCAGAGCTGCTCACTGACAGGGGAAGCACTACCCTGGTCCTGCCTGACTCACAGTCCCAGCATACAGCGATTTTTTGGAGACTTTGGCAGTGGCCACTGCGGGTGCAGCATTTTTAGAGTATTTTATACAATTCTATGAATTTTGTTCCCTTCACATCTCCCAGCCTTTCCCATGACAGTTTTTTACCCAGCACTGAGCCCTGACGGTGCCTCAGGGCAGCCCTTTTAATGTTACCAGGTGGAGGAGAGCAGGTGAGGCAGCTTTTTATTCTGGTTATTTTATTCTCTCACTCTTATTGCAGCAGCACCTCCCTGTGCCTCGGGGCAGCTCCTTCAGAGACCCGGGGCCGTGTCCAGAGGCGCTGCTGCAGCCAGGGGAGGGGCAGGGCAAGACACATCACAACGCTGGCAGTGCTCAGGGTCTGTCAGCTTTGCAGGTCAGGCAGATCAAATGAATCCCAATTGTCAGCGTTTTCCACCACCTGCTATTTCTGCCCTCTTTTCCTGCAGGGATTTGACAGCTCCTGGTTTCCTCCCACAGAGCTGGAAAGCAAAATGCCCGCCTGCCCCATGGCCATCCCCGCCGCCTTCCACCGCTCCAGCCTTGTCCCTCTTTCTCTGCCCTTTCCTTGGCACCACTTTCTCCCTGCTCCTCTCCCTGCCAGCTGGCAGCAAAGACATTTCACCCGCTGGCAGCAGCTGCCTCCTCTCCCTCGCTCCCATTTTGCCCACTCGGAGCTCCTGGAGCCGCCTGCCCGCGGAGCCGGAGCCGCCGTGGGGCCGGGAATGGTGCAGGGAATGATGGCAGGGATTCTTGGGCTGGGCCGGGCCAGGTGCCCGGGGCCAGCAGAAGCGCTCTGTGCCTCTCCTGCTGCCCCGGGGCAGGCAACAGAACACAGCAGCAAAGGCTCGGGGCTCTCCAGAAAGGCAGCCAGAGATCTCTCACCCATCCTGGGCACAACAGGCCCGGACTGGGGAAACTGACTGAATTTATTATCAAACAATCCAGAGCAAGGCAAGCAGTAGGCTGTCAAATCCTAAAAACAGACGTTCCCCACACTCTTCTCTCCTTCCTGGGCTTCACTTTGTCCCCACTTCCCTCGCTTCCTCCTCCCCACACAGTGGCATGGAGGGATGGGGTTGTTTCCTTGGAAAGACAGGGATCTGCTAAGGAAGGCAGGAGCCTCCCTTGCAGTGGAAAATGTAAAGCCCTTGCCTCTGAGTTATTATAATTCCAAAATTAAGGGGCTCTAAGGCAAAGATGTGAGAATACAATAAAACTTCTTTACAACTCTGTACAAAAGCAAACAAACAAAGCAAACAAACACCACCAAGCAGAGCATTAACCCCAAACAGAACACAAATGCAGTCCGCAGTGAACTCCCTGCCCCAAGGAGCCGCTCTGACCGTCCTCCTCCAAAGCTGAGAGAGAGAAAGACAGAGCCAGCAGCTGACAGAGCCTTCTTCACAGGCAGGTGCCTGATGCCAGAAGTGGGATTCCTGCTCAGCAAGTGTCAGCTGCTCCTCTTCCTCTTCCAAGGATAGTCCTTACGTGTCACATTCGGGTCACTTTGTGATGAATTCCAAAAGCCCAGGGCGATTTGGATTTCCCACTGGAGCTGGTTGTGCCATGAGGGCACTGCACTCCCTGCAGGCAGCATGGGTGGCAGGATGGATTGCAGAGACGTTTCCTTTGCAGCCCCAGCCCAGCGCTGGCTCTGGGGATGGACAGGCACTGAGGTGACCCTGAGAGGCAGTGCAAGGCACAGGGTGCAGCTGAGGAAGGACAGCCCTGGGCTGGGCTGAGAGGGGAAGCTGGCACTGCCCAGCGTGGAGAAGGTCCTTTCTGCAGCCCCCGTCACAGGGGAGCTTGGGCCTTGCTGCAGACATACGGCCGCGGATTGGAGCAGTTCCCACTCCTGAATCTCTCGTCAGCCAGGAACACGCACTCGGCATCGCCAAAGACAGGAACCCTGCAGGGAGGAGCAGAGCCAGTGCTGGTTCTCTCGGGCCTTAGGTTGGAAAGAGGGGTATTCTATTCCCATCCGTTAGATGAGAAGCAGTTATCTCCTGTTAGCTGGGCATTTTTCTTTATCTACTCCACAATCAATCCTCCCTCCAAGAGATATATTCCATTCATGGCCAGTGAGTGCCACTGCATGGCTGATAAAATTACATCAGCCCACTTCAAGATGTTCCACCCAGCGGGAGGAGTCAAGCATTCCTACCAGGATACAATCTGAGGGTTGGAACACCAGGGCAGCCTTTGCCCATTGCATTCCCAGAGGAGCAGCTTTCTTCTTCCTTGATTCCCAGAGAAAGAGAAGCACATGGACACCAGCCCTGGGCCTTCAGAGCAAAACTCCACCCTTCTACAAGACCCCAAGAGAACCACAGCTGGCACTGCAGGAGGGCTGCAGTCACCATTTAACGGGACTGCTGCCAACACCCAGACCACGAGGGTGTCCAGTAATAATCTGACCTGGTCAACCGGGGGTTTATTTTGGTTGTATTATTTTGTTTGTATTTTTAGTTCTCCTAGTCAAGAAGTGTTATTCCTACTCCCATATCTTTCCCTGAGAGCCTTTTAATTTGTAAATTGTGATAATTCAGAGGGACAGGGTTTACATTTTCCATTGCAAGGAAGGCTCCTGCCTTCCTTAACAGACACCTGTCTTGCCAAACCAAGACACCTGGGAAACACCTTGTGCCCCTGTCCGGCCAGGCCCTGCCCGGCTCCCCGGCACTCACCGGGAGCTGTAGCTGCTGCCGTCCCCCCAGTGCAGGCGCTGGCCCCGTCTGCGCAGCCCGAGCCAGTAATCGCCGTTCCCGCGGAGGCGGAAGAGCAAATCCTGCCCGGGAGAGAGGAGTGGCAGCTGCCCCGGCCCCTCGGGGGGACACGTGCCCGGGGCTGCCCCCGCACGCCGGGGCTCCTTCCCTGCAAGGCCCCGGCCCGGGGCTGCACCCCCAGCCCTACGAGCCCCGAGCCCGGCCCAGGAGCACCCCCAGGCTGCCCTCAGCCAGCCCGCACCGCCCGCAGCCCCTCACTCACCATGGCCTCCTCATCCTTGGCAATGGCCAGGGAGGCGTTCAGCTCGGAGCAGCGTTCCTGACCCTGCTCCCAGGTGCCGTAATCCCTTGAGAAGTAGTAGCAGACCCCCTTGTGCCCAATCCAGTCAAAGGGACAGCCCAGAACACACTGTGGAGTGGCAGCTGTCACTGGAGCCTGCGGTGCTGCAGGGGCAAGAGGAGAAGGTCTGAGCATTGCCCTCTGCAGGGAGCAGGGAGCCCGCTCTGCCCCGAGGGGCTGGGCCCAGGCTGCTGCCCCTGCCTTACCTGCCAGCACAGCCAAGGCCACCAGCAGAGCCAGCAGCAGCAGCAGCAGCAGCAGGATCAGCAGCGCCGTGCCCTCGGGATGGCGCCTGAGCCGTTCACCTGGAGCAGGAAAGAGCTGCTGGCTGCCAGAAGCAGAGCCGGCCCTGCAATCTGCTCAGCCCCTGCCCAGGGAGCACAGCAGGGAGCCCTCAGCCAGTGTGGCCCTCGCTCAGCTGGCAGCCAGAGAGCCCAGAGCCTGGGCACGGCCAGGGACACAGCTCTGGCCACAGCCAGGGACACAGCTGTGGGCACAGGCTGCAGCAGGAGAGCTGCACAGCCTTGGGGGCAGCTGGGGCTCTTGCTGCCAGCCACTGATGGGGCCCAGCAGAGCACCAGGCCTCGTCCACACCTCGGGAAACAGCCACACACCTGCCAGCCCTGGCCTTGGGAGGGGACACTGGCCCCTCCCTAGAGGCCACAGGGGTGGCTCTGCACTCACCCAGGAATCTGCTGAGGTCCCTTTTGTGTTTGTTGCCGGTTGCTGATGTGCCCTGGGGAGCCAGGGGCTCCCTCACACTCCCATCCCTGCTTCAGAATCCTCTCTCCACATCTTCACTCACTGCACGCTCACAAGGGGCATCCCCCTGCTTGTGCCGAGTGGCTTCTTGTGCCCCAGGCAAGTGCGGAACCCCGGCTGCCGGTCCGTCCTGGAGGTGCTGGGGCTCCTTTGCAACTCCAGGAGTGGAGCAGGATTCACTGTCTTCCAGTTCACAGCTGCCATCTCTCTGACAGGAACAATTAGCACCTTCCTCCCGACACATCAGGAGCGCCGGCAAAGCCTTTGGGAGCTCGGCCTCGGGAGCAGCTTTACAGCGGCGCTGGTGGCACCCTGCAAGGGACACGATGAGCGGTCAGTGCTGGTGCCGGCCCTGCGGGAGCCCGAGGCTCGGCAGGGCGGTGGCAGCTCCGGCTGCGCTGTCCCCGCTGCCCAGAGTTGCGGCAGCAGCAGCGGCGGAGCCAAGCGCAGCCTCCGGGAGCTCGGCGGTGCCCGCAGCCCCGGCCCCTGGGGCTCTGCAGCCGCTGCAGCCCCCAGCTCCGTGCCGGGACAGGCGCTGACAGCGCCTGCGAGCTGCCGCCTGCTGCTGGCCCAGGGCAGCTGCGGCTCGGAGTCCGCCTGCCCAGGGCCGAGAAGCAGCAGCCCCGGGCTGCTGACCATCGTGCCCCGCATTCCCTGCCCCGCCGCCTTGCAGCGCGGCCACCCCGGGCGCCGGCACGGCCGCTGCGGCTCCCTGCCTGCGAACACGGGGCGCCTCCTGGCACAGAGGGCAGAGAAGCCTCGGCCCCGGAGCCCGCAGGATGCGGCGCTTGCTGCCCGCGCTCGGCGCCTGCAGCGCTTTGGGCTCCGAGGCGCGTTCAGGTTCGTGCCGTGCCAGCCCCGAGCCGGGCACGGACACCTCCCGCCCGCCCGAGCAGCGGCCCCGAGCCCGCTGCCGCACGGCCGGGAAGCGTCCCGGGCACGGAGCAGCCGCCTCCGTCCCGGCGAGAGCAGCCGGCGGGAGCCATCGCTGCCGCGGCACCGGCTCGGCCCCGGCCATCCGGGCACGGGGGACACCGCGGGCAGCCGCTGCCTCGGCGGCCTCAGCACAGGCAGGACACGGGGGCACCGGCACAAGGAACTCGCCAGAACCCCCCCGCCCCTCACCGCGGCCCCTCCGCCCGCAGCGAGCCCCGAGCTGGGGCAGCGCCGACCGCGGGTCCCACCTGGGCTGGAGCCGCCTCCGAGCTTCGTTGCCGCCTCGCCGGGCTCCGGGTGCCGCCGCCGCTGCACAATGACACGATCACGCCGGAATGACACCTGCCCGCCGCCCGGAGCCGCCGCTCTGGTCCCGGAGACACCCAGCAGATGTGCGGCCGCTGCCGGCGCAGCTCAGAGCCAATGCCCGCGAGGGAGAGTTCTCGCGACTTTCGATTGGGCGCGTTTTTCAGAGCAGCCTATGGCAGCTCGGAGAGGGCGGAGCGAGCCGGGAGGGATGGTGAGATGAGCTGTTCCGAGGTCCCCTCTGGTCGTTCCTGTCCCGAAAACTCCGCGATAAGGGAAAGTCCCCATGCCCTTGAAGGTGCAGAAGAAGCGCAGCCCCGGGGAAGCCGCTGCCGGGGCTCCCAACAGTGAACTCCCGCAGGGATTCTTGGGCCGGGCCGGGCCAGGTGCCCGGGGCCAGCAGAAGCGCTCTGTGCCTCTCCTGCTGCCCCGGGGCAGGCAACAGAACACAGCAGCAAAGGCTCGGGGCTCTCCAGAAAGGCAGCCAGAGATCTCTCACCCATCCCGGGCAGAACAAGCCCGGACTGGGGAAATGAATTTCATTGCGTTTATTATCAAACCAATCAGAGCAAGGCAATGAGATGTACACCAAACCCTAAAAATGCCCCTTCCCCACACTCTTCTCTCCTTCCTGGGCTCCACCTTGTCCCGGATTCCATCCATCAATCCTTCCTCCCCACACAGGGGCACAGAGGGATGGGGTGTTCTGGTTTGGAGGACAGGTGTCTGCTAAGGAGGGCAGGAGCTTCCCTGGCAATGGAAAATGTAAATCCCCTCTCCCCCAATTATTATAATTTTGAAATTAAGGATTTCTCAAGCAAAGATATGAGAATAGCAACAACAGTTCTGTATTCGTGTGTACAACAAAGGAAACAAACAATAAGAACCTTTTTGATAGTCATATTTATTATTTGTTGTATACAGTGAAGCATTTAAGGTACTATTCCTAATACTTGTGTTACAATAATTAATATATGGAAATTTACTTTATCAAGTTTTTTTTAGATAAGATGTGAAATTGTATTTTTAAAATAAACTGTTTATTTAAGATTTAATGTTTGTTTTAATTTGGTTTGTTATATTTTTTAGTTTTTGAAGTTGTTTGTGGGTGGATTTTGAGTGTTTAGATAAGTTTATGTAACATAATTATTAAAATGTTTTGTAATTATGTTTATGAAGGAGAAAGTAGTAAGAGAAAATTGATGGTGGTTTTGTTTTGTGAGGTTGTATGTTTAATGGTACTAATATTATTTTTATATTATTATAAAGGAAGTAGTATTGATTTTCTTTGTTTAATTAATACTATATTTGGTTTAATTGTTTTAGTTAAGGTGAGTTGAGGTAAAAACAAATTTAATATAACTCATTTGTAGGGTTCTAGGGTTTAGAATTATTATTGCAGTTTTTTAATAACGATGGGTTGACTTTTTAGTGGTTTGTTTGATTTTTTTAACATTAGGTGTTATTATAGTGAGTAGTTTGATGTTATGTGGGCTATTTGTAATTTTTGAGGGGATGTTTTGTTAGGCTGTATTTTTATAATTTTTTTTGTAATTTCTGTGGGATTTTGTTAAGATTAATGGTTTTCTTTCTAGGGGGCACAGGAGAGGTATAATTGTCCTAAAATCTTGAGGTTTTGTATATGGGATGATGGGGAGTAACATTTAACTGTGGATTTCTTTGATCCTGAAACTAGGTACAAAATCTGGTTGTCAAAGGATTCAGAGTGTTTACTTGCTGAGGTTTAAAGGCAGTTTTAGGAGGATTGGGGTTCAGGGACAGAATTGGTGACGGGGTTTGTTTGGTCGGTGGCCGCTCGCTCAGAGCTGTTAGGGTTTGGGGTTGGGTATTTTGGGTTGGTATCAGTGTGCTGATTCAGCGGGTTGTAAAGGGTTTGTTCGGGCTCAGACTGGGTAAATGTTTGGTGTTTGAACTTGTTGGCTCGGTTAGAGTAACTTAAACATTTGGTTTGGGTTGATTTATAGGCATATTTGTGTTGTAAATGCAAGAAAGTAAAACGAATAACTACTAATACATTGTTCGATTTAACTTGATGTATTTGTTAATTACTCTTGGTAAAAGGCTTTTTATGTATTTTAATTTTTAAATATTTTTTTGCTGCATGTGTTGTTTTTCAAATTTTTTCGGGACTGGTTAATTTAAGGCACGAAATGGTTTTGTTTAAACTCAATTTAGTAAAGTTGGACATGAGGGGATTTTTTAACACGATGGATGCTGCGCTTTTGCTAAAAGAGCTCTCTGATATTAAGGGTTTTTATAGTTCCACATTGATATAAAGGGAAGGTTTGCAGTTTTGCAGCTTGGGGAGGGGATGCTGGGTATGAACTGTAGTTTTCCCGTGTGCCTTACGTCCGTGTGGTTGTGGTTTTGTTTGTGGCACTGTCAGTGTGGGTTTGTGTGTGATGTGGTTTCGTGGTTTTTGTTGGAATCTGCTTAGGGTTTGTATTTGTGGAAAGAGAAGGAAATTTCTTGCCTTAGGTTATCAAATGAAATGGAATTTCAATTTGTCATGTCTCAGGGTTTTAAATTAGAACTGGAGGAGGAGTTGTAAATTTTGTAAGGTCTTGACACTGGTGGGAGCTGCATTTTCTGTGGCTCTATTGTTTGTTTTGTTATCTTCCATCTTAAATCTATATAAGGTGGGATTTCTTGTATTTTTAATGTTGAACTTTTTCATTTCTGTGATGTTGAACTTTTTTATTTCGTGTTTTGAATGTCTGGGGTGATGTTTTGAATCTGTTTTATTTCTCTTTGAGTTGGTGCTGTAATGAGTGAATTGTCGATGTCATGTAAAATTCTTGGCTGTTGCTGTTTTGGAGATAAAGCTCATGTTATAAAATATTGGCAAATAGTAGGTGATTTTTAATTTTTTAATTTTAAATTTTATTTTTATTTTAAAATATTTATTTATATTTATTTTATTTATATTTTCTTTTCATTATAAGCCCTGCGGGTATAAACTGATGACAGAAGTTTGTTCAAAGGCATGTTAGTGTGGGAGTTGTCCGTTTCCTCGTGCCCCGATGGTCCGGGGTTGCTGGGGCGGTTTCTGGTGCTTTCCCAGATCGCATCTGCTCCCAGTTTTTGCCTTCGCGCCGCCGCTGTTCGTTCGTGCCGCGGTGGCGCCGGGCGCTCGCGTTGCAGCTCCCGGCAGAGGCTTCTCTGCTGTGCCGCGTTTGGGGCGCAGCGATCGCTGCAGCGCCTCTTTGCCCCGCACTGAGCGTGGGCAGCAGCGATTCTGTGTTTTTCTCTGCCTCAGAACAGCCTTTTGTTAAAAGACTCGGTTTCTCACAGCTCGAACACGGCTCTGTAGTGGCTCTGCCTGTGAAGCAGCGAGGGTTTCTTCAGTAGTTTTGCTTTGAGCCTCAGCAGCTCTTTGGGATTTGTTTCCCAGCGAGCCTGGGGTCTTTGGAAGTCGTTCCCGGCGCAGGAGCTCGGACGGTCGCGATGTGCCGCGGGTGCGGAGCTCGCCACGAGCGGAGAGGATCCGCGGCGCTGCCGGGGGCTGCTCTGCTGCAAGAGCCCTTTGGCACCGGCTGCTCGTGGCAGCGAAGGCAAGGCTTTCATCCAGTGAGGATGGGCTGCTTCCTTGGGACTCTGCTTGGGACCTGCTGCTGCCAAGCGCTCTCTAAAGGCAAGAGAAGGCTTCGTTTTGGCTTGTTGAGTCCGAGAATCGGCGCTTTCATGGGTTCTTGCGGGCTGTACAGTCCAAAGAGACTTTCTGGCTGCGGTTTTGATATCTGTTATTCCTGCTTGTCGTGGTTTGAGAGGAAGTGAGTTTTTGGGAGGTGGTGGTGGTCAAACCAATAGGTGCTCAGATGTGAATATTGGCACCTGGTTTGGCCATTGAGGATATGGATACGCCTCTGAGAACACAGGGGTTAAAAGCGAGGAGCTCCCATGAGAACTCTCTCTTGGTTCCGGTGGATGGAGAGGTCAGACCTGCCCTGCCCAGCTGCGGGCTGGGTGGGGGAGAGGAAGCCACGAGGCCAAGGGAGGTAGGCCGGAGCCTTGGGCAGAGAAGGGAGGCGATGGCTTGGACAAGAGTGAGTTCCCCACGGAGGTGGAAGGGTGGAAGAACTCGGAGAGGCAGCGGGCAGCCCCCCCTCCTCAGGGGAGAGAGAGAGAGAGAGAGGTGCCAGTGCTACCTTGAAATTTGATAGCACTGGCCTGGCCGAGGAAGAGAAGGGGGGGCGGCAAGAAGAGTGCCCGGCAGGGCCAGCGTGGGAGTTCGGGACGAGCAGAGACTGTGATTTTAACCCTTCTGTGGGATGATGGAAACCATGCAAATGCTGATCCTCCAGGAGTTGAAGGAGAAGAGAGACGGAAATAAAGTAAGAGGAAATGCGCAAGTGTGAGGAAAGCTGTGAAGGCTGAAGAAGGACCAAGAGAAGTTGAGAAAATTTTAGGTGGGAGGAGATGCTGGAGTGGCTTTTGGCTGGACTTTTCTTGTATGGCCATGGACAGAACCTTTCCTGTAATACAGAGACTGCATTTTAGGGGGAGGCAAAGGCTTGGTGCCAAAGGAGTGATGTGAGCGGAGACGACAGGCGAGGAGGTGATGGTGCTCCCGAGACCCCTCGGCCCCAGGGGGTGAAATATTGGGGGGGACTGGTGTCACAAAAAGGTGAGAGACTGTCGTTTTCTCCTGGAACTGGGCGAAGCATCCTTGAAAAGGGAAACCCTAAAAGCAGCTCTGGTCCATGTGCAGTGGTGAGAGCACTGAACATGGAAGGAAGAAGTCACGAAGGTGGTGCTGAGTGACGTGGAAACACAAAAGGACTCTGCTGTGTTTCCAGGGGAAACCTGTGGCACAAGGGGGGCTCCTCTCTCCTTGATGAAATGAGAGGTGATTGTCGGAAGGGTGGAGATGGACTAAGAGTTGATTAGTTGAAGGGTGATGGACTGGATAAAGATCTAAGGTTTTGTTTCATGCTGTGGGAAATTGAGTGGGGGGAGGAGAAATGTTTGAGAGGTTTCCATTTTGCTCTGTGTGTTCATTTTATAATTGTAAGATAATAAAGTTTTTTCTTTCTTGTTTACAAGTGGAGGCCTGCTTTGCTCTGTCTCTGATCGCATCTCACAGCAGACACGAGGGAGGATGTTTTCATGGGGGCACTGGAATTGGGCCAGCATCAAACCATGACACTGCTCTAGAAAGGGATTGGGCTTGCTCTTCCGCTTTATGCTTTGGAGGCTCTCTAGCTGACTGACTGGCTGTTAGCTGGGCATCAGGACTTCTGGCAGAGCTCTCTGTGGATCTGTGCAGATGCTTTCGCTGTTCTAAGTCCCACTGATTAAACGGTGAGTTTGTTAAAATTGCAGATGAAATATGACGGCAGTCTGAAGGTGTTAGGCGATAAGAACCGTATCTACTTCTCCCCGCGTTATTGAAACACGGGGAGTTTGAGCTGCTGTCTTTCAAAGCTTTTCTCAGTTTCTCAAAATCCCAGCGTGCCGTAGGCTCCCACCGAGGATCAGCATCACTTTTCTTCTATCGGACTGGCACAGCAAGGAGTTTTCTATCTGGGGAAGGGAAATCTTTCTCTTGCCTGAGTTTCGGTGGGATCCCAGCCCAGTTAGTCGGTTCCCGTTCCGTGCTCGCGGCGCTGGGACGGAACGGGTTAAACTCTTCCTCTGGCTGGAGTCTGTGTCCTGCTCCGTTTCCCATGGACGGGTTTGCGAATCCCGGGTTTTCTGGCGTTCCTCTCTCTGCCGGCAGCCGGAGCTCGGGCTCTGCAGCGTGCCCGGAGCAGCCCGGCTCCTTGTCGCTGGCAGAGCTGCCCTCGCTCCGGGCAGGGCAGGGCTGCGAGATCCCGGCCGGGCTGGGCGGGCAGCGGGGCTGCAGCGGGGAGCGCCGGGGCACCGGGGCTGCGCTCGGGGTTTCGCTGCCTCTGGGCAGCACCGAGGGGCAGGCGGGGCTCGGAGACACGGCTGGGGACGCGGAGGGCGCTGCAGACAAGGCTGGGGAAGCGGAAAGCTTTGCAGGTTGTTTAAATAACTTAGTTACTACCTCATTTGTGCCGAGGGAATACATTTGTGGTTGTGTGGCTTTGGGTGGTGGTGAAAGTACTGTACAGTTTGAGTTTAACTGGCTCTCAGAGGGAAGGTGAACACAGCAGCATTATTTATAGTGGGAAACTGCTTTTGGACTTAAGACAGTACATTTTAAAGTTTTGGTTTGAAATATTATAGGAATTCGATTGATTAGAGCTTTACGGCTTTTATAAACGTCTTTGGGTTGCTTGGAGATTTTGTGCTCGATTATGTTATTTAAAGCTTGCTTGATGTTGTGTAATAGGAGAGAATATTGGTTTCTGTTTGAGTGAGGTAGTGAGGTAGGTAGAAGTCTTGACTGAGGTTTGGTTTTTTTTTTGTAGAAGAACTAATTCTTTCAGGTCTTGTTTCCTTGTAGTAGCACTGAACAAAGAGTATTTTGAGGATTTTTAACTGCTAGAAAGATAGTTGATTTTATGGTTTTTTACAATGGAAGTACTGTTCTGTTGGTTTTTTAGTTTTTATAAAGCCGGGGAAACTGAGAAGTGTTTTAAAAGATTTTATTTCGTTATCAGTCTCAATAAACAATGAAAGATAGGAAATAGAAAACTCATCGTTATTGTATTGAAAGCTTATTTCCTAATTACATTACCTTATAAATGTTTTTCAAACTATTCTCTTTTACCACACAATACTGCCATTACTTGAACAACAAGCACGTCTATTTGAACCTCACCCAGTCCTATTACAATGCATCTTTCATAGTTCTAATTCTCTAAAATATCTACTCTTCATATAAAGTGGTATTTTAAAACTTATAAAGACATATTTCTAATTCAATCTCTCTCTCAACAATGGAATCTCTGTTGCGGAGCTTTCCTAAGTCAACACACCTGATCTCAATATTTGCATACAGATATAGGAGACTGTGTGAACTTGCTATCAATATTTAAAACCCCGTTTACAAATCCATTCCTGCCAGCTGCAGAGCAGCCACAGCTGGAGCAGCGCCCGAGAGGCAGCGGGGCCGGGGCAGCGGCAGCCGGGGCTGGGCAGGGCAGGGAGAGGCGAGCGCAGGGTCCCGGGCAGCGAGCAGGGGGACAGGGCCCTCAGGCACCACGGGGGACAGGAAGGGCCCCGTGCGGGGCTGCTCGCACAGGCACAGCCTCGCCCCACGGCGGGAGAAGCGCCTCTGGGCCGGGTTATGGCCAATGGCAGGGAATTCCCTTCCCCAAGCACCAGCTCCGACCGACCCTCCTCTTCAAGGTCAGTCCAAAAGTGTCACATTCAGGCCAGTTTGTGATGATTTCCAAGGGGCCAGGGCGATTTGGATTTCCCATTTGCACTGGTTGTGCCATGAGGGCACTGCACTCCCTGCAGGCAGCATGGGTGGCAGGATGGATTGCAGAGACGTTTCCTTTGCAGCCCCAGCCCAGCGCTGGCTCTGGGCATGGACAGGCACTGAGGTGACCCTGAGAGGCAGTGCAAGGCACAGGGTGCAGCTGAGGAAGGACAGCCCTGGGCTGCGCTGAGAGGGGAAGCTGGCACTGCCCAGCGTGGAGAAGGTCCTTTCTGCAGCCCCCGTCACAGGGGAGCTTGGGCCTTGCTGCAGACATACGGCCGCGGATTTGAGCAGAACTCGCTCCTGAATTTATCGTCAGCCAGGTACACGCAGTCGGAATTGCCGAGGACAGGAACCCTGCAGGGAGGAGCAGAGGCAGCGCTGGCTGCCAGGGGAACACCTTGTGCCCCTGTCCGGCCAGGCCCTGCCCGGCTCCCCGGCACTCACCGGGAGCTGTAGCTGCTGCCGTCCCCCCAGTGCAGGCGCTGGCCCCGTCTGCGCAGCCCGAGCCAGTAATCGCCGTTCCCGCGGAGGCGGAAGAGCAAATCCTGCCCGGGAGAGAGGAGTGGCAGCTGCCCCGGCCCCTCGGGGGGACACGTGCCCGGGGCTGCCCCCGCACGCCGGGGCTCCTTCCCTGCAAGGCCCCGGCCCGGGGCTGCACCCCCAGCCCTACGAGCCCCGAGCCCGGCCCAGGAGCACCCCCAGGCTGCCCTCAGCCAGCCCGCACCGCCCGCAGCCCCTCACTCACCATGGCCTCCTCATCCTTGGCAATGGCCAGGGAGGCGTTCAGCTTGGAGCAGCGTTCCTGACCCTGCTCCCAGGTGCCGTAATCCCTTGAGAAGTAGTAGCAGACCCCCTTGTGCCCAATCCAGTCAAAGGGACAGCCCAGAACACACTGTGGAGTGGCAGCTGTCACTGGAGCCTGCGGTGCTGCAGGGGCAAGAGGAGAAGGTCTGAGCATTGCCCTGTGCAGGGAGCAGGGAGCCCGCTCTGCCCCGAGGGGCTGGGCCCAGGCTGCTGCCCCTGCCTTACCTGCCAGCACAGCCAAGGCCACCAGCAGAGCCAGCAGCAGCAGCAGCAGCAGCAGGATCAGCAGCGCCGTGCCCACGGGATGGCGCCTGAGCCGTTCACCTGGAGCAGGAAAGAGCTGCTGGCTGCCAGAAGCAGAGCCGGCCCTGCAATCTGCTCAGCCCCTGCCCAGGGAGCACAGCAGGGAGCCCTCAGCCAGTGTGGCCCTCGCTCAGCTGGCAGCCAGAGAGCCCAGAGCCTGGGCACGGCCAGGGACACAGCTCTGGCCACAGCCAGGGACACAGCTGTGGGCACAGGCTGCAGCAGGAGAGCTGCACAGCCTTGGGGGCAGCTGGGGCTCTTGCTGCCAGCCACTGATGGGGCCCAGCAGAGCACCAGGCCTCTTCCACACCTCGGGAAACAGCCACACACCTGCCAGCCCTGGCCTTGGGAGGGGACACTGGCCCCTCCCTAGAGGCCACAGGGGTGGCCCTGCACTCACCCAGGAATCTTCTGAGGTCCCTTTTGTGTTTGTTGCCGGTTGCTGATGTGCCCTGGGCAGCCAGGGGCTCCCTCACACTCCCATCCCTGCTGCAGAATCCACTCTCCACATCTTCACGCACTGCGCGCTCACAAGGGGCATCCCCCTGCTTGTGCCGAGTGGCTTCTTGTGCCTCAGGCAAGAGTGGAACCCCGGCTGCTGGTCCGTCCTGGAGGTGCTGAGGCTCCTTCGCAACTCCAGGAGTGGAGCAGAATTCACTCTCCTCCAGCTCACAGCCGCCATCTCTCTGCTTTGAATAAATAGCGCCTTGCTCCTGAGATATCAGGAGCGCTGGGAAAGCCTTTGGGAGCTCGGCCTCGGGAGCAGCTTTACAGCGGCGCTGGTGGCACCCTGCAAGGGACACGATGAGCGGTCAGTGCTGCTGCCGGCCCTGCGGGAGCCCGAGGCTCGGCAGGGCGGTGGCAGCTCCGGCTGCGCTGTCCCCGCTGCCCAGAGTTGCGGCAGCAGCAGCGGCGGAGCCAAGCGCAGCCTCCGGGAGCTCGGCGGTGCCCGCAGCCCCGGCCCCTGGGGCTCTGCAGCCGCTGCAGCCCCCAGCTCCGTGCCGGGACAGGCGCTGACAGCGCCTGCGAGCTGCCGCCTGCTGCTGGCCCAGGGCAGCTGCGGCTCGGAGTCCGCCTGCCCAGGGCCGAGAAGCAGCAGCCCCGGGCTGCTGACCATCGTGCCCCGCATTCCCTGCCCCGCCGCCTTGCAGCGCGGCCACCCCGGGCGCCGGCACGGCCGCTGGGGCTCCCTGCCTGCGAACACGGGGCGCCTCCTGGCACAGAGGGCAGAGAAGCCTCGGGCCCGGAGCCCGCAGGACGCGGCGCTTGCTGCCCGCGCTCGGCGCCTGCAGCGCTTTGGGCTCCGAGGCGCGTTCGGGTTCGTGCCGTCTGCCGCGGTTTAGAATGGGAGAAAATTCACAGCCCTGTTACAAAGCTTTCTGTGCACCCGACGGTCTGTGGAACCACTGAGAAACTAGACAGGCCTCTGTGGAACACACTTGCTCAAGAGGAGAACAGCCAGGAACGCTCTCTCTCCTTTCCGGCCCGTGAGGAGGTGCCGGGCCCCGGCCCCGCTCCCCGCCCGTCTCAGCCAGGCCGGGCCGGGCCGGGCCCGCTCCCCCGCGCTGCCCGCCCGTCCCCCCGCGGCCCCGGTCCGGCCTGGCCGGGCCCCGCAGCCGCCAGGCAGGAAGGCGAGGGGAGGCGCCGAGCCCTGGGCGGAGCAGGGCTGGCCGCGCCCCCGAGTATCGTGCCCACAGGCTCCTGAGCACCAGAAACTCCTTTCCCGAGCCCGCGCACAAAACCGACCACCACCCGTGAGGCCGGTCCCGACACGGCCCAGCCGCAGCTCCCGCCACGAGTTACCGAAATAAAAGAACAAGACAAAAACACCAAAGGCAGCGAAAAAAAAAAAAAAAGTTAGGTGCCAGATGGGAGGGAGGAGGAAATGCCTCATTTTAGAGCAAAAATCCTCCTAGAAGCTATAGAGAAAAAAACTCTTTTTCTCTCTAACACGTAAAACTGGAGAAACGCAAAAGGGTTCCAATTAGTATCACACAAAAGCCTCCATGCTAAGATCCGGGCACGGAGGAGACCGCGGGCAGCCGCTGCCTCGGCGGCCTCAGCGCGGGGGGGACACGGGGGCACCGGCACGAGGAACTCGCCAGAACCCCCCCGCCCCTCACCGCGGCCCCTCCGCCCGCAGCGAGCCCCGAGCCGGGGCAGCGCCGAGCGCGGGTGGCACCTGGGCTGGAGCCGCCTCCGAGCTCCGCCCTTGCTGGGCCGTGGCTGGGCTCCGGGCGCCGCCGCCGCCTCTCCCTCTGCTCTCCGGGCACTGCGCTGGTGCCGCACGGCGCCGAGGCCGGGCTGGGAGCGGCTTTTGGCCGCTTTGACCAATCAGCGCGCGGGGGAGCGGCGAGGGGCCGTGACGACAGACGGGACGCGAGCAGCGGGCGGGATGAGAGGGAAGGGAGCTTAATGAAAATCACCGGCGTGGCTTTTGTTTTCGTGCACCGAAGGGACTCTCGGCGCCATACAGGCAGCCAGAGGCAGGGGCATTTTCAGAAGCAGAAGCCGCGCGAGGGGAGGAGTCAGGTCACTCCTGTCCTGCGAAAACCTTGCTCGGAAAAAGGGCCCCATGCTGTTGGCGCCGGTCGAGAACAGCAGCCCCGGGGAACCTGCTTCTGGGGCTCTCAGCAGTGAATTACGGCAAGCATTCCTGCAGTGAACTGGGCCTGGCCCGGTGCCAGCAAAACCGCTCCGTCCCTCTCCTCCTCCCCGCGGCCCGGCCGCCTCATGGCGGCCCATCACCCGGCCTGCGAGCTGCCGCCTGCTGCTGGCCCAGGGCAGCTGCGGCTCGGAGTCCGCCTGCCCAGGGGCTAGAAACAGCAGCCCCGGGCTGCTGACCAGCGTGCCCCGCATTCCCTGCCCCGGCACACCGGGCGCCGGCACGGCCGCTGGGGCTCCCTGCTTGCGAACGGGGGCACCCGGCACAAGGAACTCGCCAGAAACCCCCCCGCCCCTCACCGCGGCCCCTCCGCCCGCAGCGAGCCCCGAGCCGGGGCAGCGCCGACCGCGGGTCCCACCTGGGCTGCAGCCGCCGCCCGGCTCCGCCGCCGCCTCGCCGGGCTCCGGGTGCCGCCCGCCGCCGCTCCCGCCCCGGGCCGACCCAGCGGGCACGGTCCCCGCCATTCGGGCCGCTGCGCCCCGCAGCGCTGAATGGAGCCCGCGGGGGGGGGGGGGGGGAGGGAAAAGGCTTTCCGCCCATTGGACCAATCAGCGCGCGGCAGCACAGCACGTGACGGCTCGCACGCGCCGCCTTGATCACGCCCCGCGCGGGCGTGGCCATCCCGCCCCGAGTGCGGCACCCGCGGGCCCGGCCCCCTTTCCTGGGAGCGCTCGTTTCAGCCCGCTGCTCAACCCGTAACAACGCTTAAAAAACACCTCCAGCAACTGAAAGGACACTGAATTCAAGCTGAAGGAGAAGCAGTCTGGCTGCAGGCTTGTGGCGCTCCACTGCCTCAGTTCCAGCAAGGGAGCTCATCCCCTCTGCACTTCCAAGCCACATCCCAAAGTCCTGAGCACCAGCTTTCAGCTGTTTGAGCACTGAACCGTCAGAAAAGCTGCTGGCCAGGGCCGTGCTCCAGGCACATCTGGGGCATTTCCTCTCTCCACCTCTCTGAGCTCAGCTCCTGTCCTCTCCTCTCCTTGCTGGCTTTGGCTCCTGCATTTCCCGAGGGGCTGGCCCTGCACGGATCAGAGCATGAACTGACCATCAGACAAACAGCTTCTGGCACCGTGGCTCCGTCCTGGATGGACCGTTGCCCAAAGGAATTCCAGTGCCTCCATTTCACCCGCTCCAGATGGCTTCTAAAGGAACCTGGATAACGCGCTCCATCTCTAAACCAGGAGGGCACAACGCTCCTGCACTCCCTGCCAGGCTCATCCTTGGAGCCCTGCAGAAAGGCTTTAAAGCAGCACACAGCTTGTTCAGCGCCCACAACCTCATCCAAAATTCAAATCAGTAGCACGGGCAGAGCCTGACTTTAAAAGCTACTTTAAAACTGAATTCAAGAGCACTTTAACCGCCAATTGACAAGGTGAGAGAGGTTTCCCTAGCAGTTGTTGAGATGACAAAGTACGGGAGAGGACGAAGCATGGAGTGGGGGAAAGAAGGGGAAAACCTTCATTTGCACAGCGGGATTCTAACCATCACGCTCACATCTCAGGGACATGCAGAAATCGTTCTAATCTCAAGAAAGGCAAAGCTTCCTGCATATTTCTCTTGTCAGCAAGAACCCAAGGAAGCCCTCAGCAGCAGGAGACTGGGATAGCTGCAAGGCTGGATTCTGGAGCAGAGGGAGCACGGTGTGCTCCTCAAAGCCAGACCTTCACCCACAGCAGCCAGAAGGCAGAAGAACAAGGATGCGACAAAGCCTTAAAGCAGGGAGCCAGGGAGGCAGCCGAGGCCTCCTCAAATTCCTGCAGAGAAGAGAAATTAAGGGAGGAGGCGAGAAAAGGCCGACACTAAGTTCTAAGGCAGGCGGCACGGCCGCTGGGGCTCCCTGCCTGCGAACGCGGGGCGCCTCCTGGCACAGAGGGCAGAGAAGCCTCGGCCCCGGAGCCCGCAGGACGCGGCGCTTGCTGCCCGCGCTCGGCGCCTGCAGCGCTTTGGGCTCCGAGGCGCGTTCGGGTTCGTGCCGTCTGCCGCGGTTTAGAATGGGAGAAAATTCACAGCCCTGTTACAAAGCTTTCTGTGCACCCGACGGTCTGTGGAACCACTGAGAAACTAGACAGGCCTCTGTGGAACACACTTGCTCAAGAGGAGAACAGCCAGGAACGCTCTCTCTCCTTTCCGGCCCGTGAGGAGGTGCCGGGCCCCGGCCCCGCTCCCCGCCCGTCTCAGCCAGGCCGGGCCGGGCCGGGCCCGCTCCCCCGCGCTGCCCGCCCGTCCCCCCGCGGCCCCGGTCCGGCCTGGCCGGGCCCCGCAGCCGCCAGGCAGGAAGGCGAGGGGAGGCGCCGAGCCCTGGGCGGAGCAGGGCTGGCCGCGCCCCCGAGTATCGTGCCCACAGGCTCCTGAGCACCAGAAACTCCTTTCCCGAGCCCGCGCACAAAACCGACCACCACCCGTGAGGCCGGTCCCGACACGGCCCAGCCGCAGCTCCCGCCACGAGTTACCGAAATAAAAGAACAAGACAAAAACACCAAAGGCAGCGAAAAAAAAAAAAAAAGTTAGGTGCCAGATGGGAGGGAGGAGGAAATGCCTCATTTTAGAGCAAAAATCCTCCTAGAAGCTATAGAGAAAAAAACTCTTTTTCTCTCTAACACGTAAAACTGGAGAAACGCAAAAGGGTTCCAATTAGTATCACACAAAAGCCTCCATGCTAAGATCCGGGCACGGAGGAGACCGCGGGCAGCCGCTGCCTCGGCGGCCTCAGCGCGGGGGGGACACGGGGGCACCGGCACGAGGAACTCGCCAGAACCCCCCCGCCCCTCACCGCGGCCCCTCCGCCCGCAGCGAGCCCCGAGCCGGGGCAGCGCCGAGCGCGGGTGGCACCTGGGCTGGAGCCGCCTCCGAGCTCCGCCCTTGCTGGGCCGTGGCTGGGCTCCGGGCGCCGCCGCCGCCTCTCCCTCTGCTCTCCGGGCACTGCGCTGGTGCCGCACGGCGCCGAGGCCGGGCTGGGAGCGGCTTTTGGCCGCTTTGACCAATCAGCGCGCGGGGGAGCGGCGAGGGGCCGTGACGACAGACGGGACGCGAGCAGCGGGCGGGATGAGAGGGAAGGGAGCTTAATGAAAATCACCGGCGTGGCTTTTGTTTTCGTGCACCGAAGGGACTCTCGGCGCCATACAGGCAGCCAGAGGCAGGGGCATTTTCAGAAGCAGAAGCCGCGCGAGGGGAGGAGTCAGGTCACTCCTGTCCTGCGAAAACCTTGCTCGGAAAAAGGGCCCCATGCTGTTGGCGCCGGTCGAGAACAGCAGCCCCGGGGAACCTGCTTCTGGGGCTCTCAGCAGTGAATTACGGCAAGCATTCCTGCAGTGAACTGGGCCTGGCCCGGTGCCAGCAAAACCGCTCCGTCCCTCTCCTCCTCCCCGCGGCCCGGCCGCCTCATGGCGGCCCATCACCCGGCCTGCGAGCTGCCGCCTGCTGCTGGCCCAGGGCAGCTGCGGCTCGGAGTCCGCCTGCCCAGGGGCTAGAAACAGCAGCCCCGGGCTGCTGACCAGCGTGCCCCGCATTCCCTGCCCCGGCACACCGGGCGCCGGCACGGCCGCTGGGGCTCCCTGCTTGCGAACGGGGGCACCCGGCACAAGGAACTCGCCAGAAACCCCCCCGCCCCTCACCGCGGCCCCTCCGCCCGCAGCGAGCCCCGAGCCGGGGCAGCGCCGACCGCGGGTCCCACCTGGGCTGCAGCCGCCGCCCGGCTCCGCCGCCGCCTCGCCGGGCTCCGGGTGCCGCCCGCCGCCGCTCCCGCCCCGGGCCGACCCAGCGGGCACGGTCCCCGCCATTCGGGCCGCTGCGCCCCGCAGCGCTGAATGGAGCCCGCGGGGGGGGGGGGGGGGAGGGAAAAGGCTTTCCGCCCATTGGACCAATCAGCGCGCGGCAGCACAGCACGTGACGGCTCGCACGCGCCGCCTTGATCACGCCCCGCGCGGGCGTGGCCATCCCGCCCCGAGTGCGGCACCCGCGGGCCCGGCCCCCTTTCCTGGGAGCGCTCGTTTCAGCCCGCTGCTCAACCCGTAACAACGCTTAAAAAACACCTCCAGCAACTGAAAGGACACTGAATTCAAGCTGAAGGAGAAGCAGTCTGGCTGCAGGCTTGTGGCGCTCCACTGCCTCAGTTCCAGCAAGGGAGCTCATCCCCTCTGCACTTCCAAGCCACATCCCAAAGTCCTGAGCACCAGCTTTCAGCTGTTTGAGCACTGAACCGTCAGAAAAGCTGCTGGCCAGGGCCGTGCTCCAGGCACATCTGGGGCATTTCCTCTCTCCACCTCTCTGAGCTCAGCTCCTGTCCTCTCCTCTCCTTGCTGGCTTTGGCTCCTGCATTTCCCGAGGGGCTGGCCCTGCACGGATCAGAGCATGAACTGACCATCAGACAAACAGCTTCTGGCACCGTGGCTCCGTCCTGGATGGACCGTTGCCCAAAGGAATTCCAGTGCCTCCATTTCACCCGCTCCAGATGGCTTCTAAAGGAACCTGGATAACGCGCTCCATCTCTAAACCAGGAGGGCACAACGCTCCTGCACTCCCTGCCAGGCTCATCCTTGGAGCCCTGCAGAAAGGCTTTAAAGCAGCACACAGCTTGTTCAGCGCCCACAACCTCATCCAAAATTCAAATCAGTAGCACGGGCAGAGCCTGACTTTAAAAGCTACTTTAAAACTGAATTCAAGAGCACTTTAACCGCCAATTGACAAGGTGAGAGAGGTTTCCCTAGCAGTTGTTGAGATGACAAAGTACGGGAGAGGACGAAGCATGGAGTGGGGGAAAGAAGGGGAAAACCTTCATTTGCACAGCGGGATTCTAACCATCACGCTCACATCTCAGGGACATGCAGAAATCGTTCTAATCTCAAGAAAGGCAAAGCTTCCTGCATATTTCTCTTGTCAGCAAGAACCCAAGGAAGCCCTCAGCAGCAGGAGACTGGGATAGCTGCAAGGCTGGATTCTGGAGCAGAGGGAGCACGGTGTGCTCCTCAAAGCCAGACCTTCACCCACAGCAGCCAGAAGGCAGAAGAACAAGGATGCGACAAAGCCTTAAAGCAGGGAGCCAGGGAGGCAGCCGAGGCCTCCTCAAATTCCTGCA
This sequence comes from Motacilla alba alba, assembly GCF_015832195.1. Taxonomy (NCBI): domain Eukaryota; kingdom Metazoa; phylum Chordata; class Aves; order Passeriformes; family Motacillidae; genus Motacilla; species Motacilla alba. The sequence goes on from NC_052021.1 coordinate 2,805,728, forward strand.
GAGAAGAGAAATTAAGGGAGGAGGCGAGAAAAGGCCGACACTAAGTTCTAAGGCAGGCGGCACGGCCGCTGGGGCTCCCTGCCTGCGAACGCGGGGCGCCTCCTGGCACAGAGGGCAGAGAAGCCTCGGCCCCGGAGCCCGCAGGACGCGGCGCTTGCTGCCCGCGCTCGGCGCCTGCAGCGCTTTGGGCTCCGAGGCGCGTTCGGGTTCGTGCCGTCTGCCGCGGTTTAGAATGGGAGAAAATTCACAGCCCTGTTACAAAGCTTTCTGTGCACCCGACGGTCTGTGGAACCACTGAGAAACTAGACAGGCCTCTGTGGAACACACTTGCTCAAGAGGAGAACAGCCAGGAACGCTCTCTCTCCTTTCCGGCCCGTGAGGAGGTGCCGGGCCCCGGCCCCGCTCCCCGCCCGTCTCAGCCAGGCCGGGCCGGGCCCGCTCCCCCGCGCTGCCCGCCCAAAAAACCGACCACCACCCGTGAGGCCGGTCCCGACACGGCCCAGCCGCAGCTCCCGCCACGAGTTACCGAAATAAAAGAACAAGACAAAAACACCAAAGGCAGCGAAAAAAAAAAAAAAAGTTAGGTGCCAGATGGGAGGGAGGAGGAAATGCCTCATTTTAGAGCAAAAATCCTCCTAGAAGCTATAGAGAAAAAAACTCTTTTTCTCTCTAACACGTAAAACTGGAGAAACGCAAAAGGGTTCCAATTAGTATCACACAAAAGCCTCCATGCTAAGATCCGGGCACGGAGGAGACCGCGGGCAGCCGCTGCCTCGGCGGCCTCAGCGCGGGGGGGACACGGGGGCACCGGCACGAGGAACTCGCCAGAACCCCCCCGCCCCTCACCGCGGCCCCTCCGCCCGCAGCGAGCCCCGAGCCGGGGCAGCGCCGAGCGCGGGTGGCACCTGGGCTGGAGCCGCCTCCGAGCTCCGCCCTTGCTGGGCCGTGGCTGGGCTCCGGGCGCCGCCGCCGCCTCTCCCTCTGCTCTCCGGGCACTGCGCTGGTGCCGCACGGCGCCGAGGCCGGGCTGGGAGCGGCTTTTGGCCGCTTTGACCAATCAGCGCGCGGGGAAGCGGCGAGGGGCCGTGACGACAGACGGGACGCGAGCAGCGGGCGGGATGAGAGGGAAGGGAGCTTAATGAAAATCACCGGCGTGGCTTTTGTTTTCGTGCACCGAAGGGACTCTCGGCGCCATACAGGCAGCCAGAGGCAGGGGCATTTTCAGAAGCAGAAGCCGCGCGAGGGGAGGAGTCAGGTCACTCCTGTCCTGCGAAAACCTTGCTCGGAAAAAGGGCCCCATGCTGTTGGCGCCGGTCGAGAACAGCAGCCCCGGGGAACCTGCTTCTGGGGCTCTCAGCAGTGAATTACGGCAAGCATTCCTGCAGTGAACTGGGCCTGGCCCGGTGCCAGCAAAACCGCTCCGTCCCTCTCCTCCTCCCCGCGGCCCGGCCGCCTCATGGCGGCCCATCACCCGGCCTGCGAGCTGCCGCCTGCTGCTGGCCCAGGGCAGCTGCGGCTCGGAGTCCGCCTGCCCAGGGGCTAGAAACAGCAGCCCCGGGCTGCTGACCAGCGTGCCCCGCATTCCCTGCCCCGGCACACCGGGCGCCGGCACGGCCGCTGGGGCTCCCTGCTTGCGAACGGGGGCACCCGGCACAAGGAACTCGCCAGAAACCCCCCCGCCCCTCACCGCGGCCCCTCCGCCCGCAGCGAGCCCCGAGCCGGGGCAGCGCCGACCGCGGGTCCCACCTGGGCTGCAGCCGCCGCCCGGCTCCGCCGCCGCCTCGCCGGGCTCCGGGTGCCGCCCGCCGCCGCTCCCGCCCCGGGCCGACCCAGCGGGCACGGTCCCCGCCATTCGGGCCGCTGCGCCCCGCAGCGCTGAATGGAGCCCGCGGGGGGGGGGAGGGGAGGGAAAAGGCTTTCCGCCCATTGGACCAATCAGCGCGCGGCAGCACAGCACGTGACGGCTCGCACGCGCCGCCTTGATCACGCCCCGCGCGGGCGTGGCCATCCCGCCCCGAGTGCGGCACCCGCGGGCCCGGCCCCCTTTCCTGGGAGCGCTCGTTTCAGCCCGCTGCTCAACCCGTAACAACGCTTAAAAAACACCTCCAGCAACTGAAAGGACACTGAATTCAAGCTGAAGGAGAAGCAGTCTGGCTGCAGGCTTGTGGCGCTCCACTGCCTCAGTTCCAGCAAGGGAGCTCATCCCCTCTGCACTTCCAAGCCACATCCCAAAGTCCTGAGCACCAGCTTTCAGCTGTTTGAGCACTGAACCGTCAGAAAAGCTGCTGGCCAGGGCCGTGCTCCAGGCACATCTGGGGCATTTCCTCTCTCCACCTCTCTGAGCTCAGCTCCTGTCCTCTCCTCTCCTTGCTGGCTTTGGCTCCTGCATTTCCCGAGGGGCTGGCCCTGCACGGATCAGAGCATGATCTGACCATCAGACAAACAGCTTCTGGCACCGTGGCTCCGTCCTGGATGGACCGTTGCCCAAAGGAATTCCAGTGCCTCCATTTCACCCGCTCCAGATGGCTTCTAAAGGAACCTGGATAACGCCCTCCATCTCTAAACCAGGAGGGCACAACGCTCCTGCACTCCCTGCCAGGGTCATCCTTGGAGCCCTGCAGAAAGGCTTTAAAGCAGCACACAGCTTGTTCAGCGCCCACAACCTCATCCAAAATTCAAATCAGTAGCACGGGCAGAGCCTGACTTTAAAAGCTACTTTAAAACTGAATTCAAGAGCACTTTAACCGCCAATTGACAAGGTGAGAGAGGTTTCCCTAGCAGTTGTTGAGATGACAAAGTACGGGAGAGGACGAAGCATGGAGTGGGGGAAAGAAGGGGAAAACCTTCATTTGCACAGCGGGATTCTAACCATCACGCTCACATCTCAGGGACATGCAGAAATCGTTCTAATCTCAAGAAAGGCAAAGCTTCCTGCATATTTCTCTTGTCAGCAAGAACCCAAGGAAGCCCTCAGCAGCAGGAGACTGGGATAGCTGCAAGGCTGGATTCTGGAGCAGAGGGAGCACGGTGTGCTCCTCAAAGCCAGACCTTCACCCACAGCAGCCAGAAGGCAGAAGAACAAGGATGCGACAAAGCCTTAAAGCAGGGAGCCAGGGAGGCAGCCGAGGCCTCCTCAAATTCCTGCAGAGAAGAGAAATTAAGGGAGGAGGCGAGAAAAGGCCGACACTAAGTTCTAAGGCAGGCGGCACGGCCGCTGGGGCTCCCTGCCTGCGAACGCGGGGCGCCTCCTGGCACAGAGGGCAGAGAAGCCTCGGGCCCGGAGCCCGCAGGACGCGGCGCTTGCTGCCCGCGCTCGGCGCCTGCAGCGCTTTGGGCTCCGAGGCGCGTTCGGGTTCGTGCCGTCTGCCGCGGTTTAGAATGGGAGAAAATTCACAGCCCTGTTACAAAGCTTTCTGTGCACCCGACGGTCTGTGGAACCACTGAGAAACTAGACAGGCCTCTGTGAAACACACTTGCTCAAGAGGAGAACAGCCAGGAACGCTCTCTCTCCTTTCCGGCCCGTGAGGAGGTGCCGGGCCCCGGCCCCGCTCCCCGCCCGTCTCAGCCAGGCCGGGCCGGGCCCGCTGCCCCGCGCTGCCCGCCCAAAAAACCGACCACCACCCGTGAGGCCGGTCCCGACACGGCCCAGCCGCAGCTCCCGCCACGAGTTACCGAAATAAAAGAACAAGACAAAAACACCAAAGGCAGCGAAAAAAAAAAAGTTAGGTGCCAGATGGGAGGGAGGAGGAAATGCCTCATTTTAGAGCAAAAATCCTCCTAGAAGCTATGGAGAAAAAACTCTTTTTCTCTCTAACACGTAAAACTGGAGAAACGCAAAAGGGTTCCAATTAGTATCACACAAAAGCCTCCATACTAAGATCCGGGCACGGAGGAGACCGCGGGCAGCCGCTGCCTCGGCGGCCTCAGCGCAGGGGGGACACGGGGGCACCGGCACAAGGAACTCGCCAGAACCCCCCCGCCCCTCACCGCGGCCCCTCCGCCCGCAGCGAGCCCCGAGCTGGGGCAGCACCGACCGCGGGTCCCACCTGGGCTGGAGCCGCCTCCGAGCTCCGCCGCCGCCTCGCCGGGCTCCGGGTGCCGCCCGCCGATTCTTTTCTTGGCGAGACAAAATGTCCGCCGAGCCGACTCCCGGCATCCAAGTCACGTGACTCACTGAAGATGAGATTTCCGCTGCTTTGACCAATCAGCGCGCGGGGAGCGCGGGCAGTCGCGGCTCGGAAGCGGTGCCCGCATGCGCGGCCCGGAGCGCTGCGCGGCCGCGCTTCACCCCGGCCCCGCTCCCGCCGCTCCCGCCGCCTTCCCGGGATCGGCTCCTTCACCGTTCTGGCGCCTCGCGCGCTGCCGGCCGGGATCGGGGCATCTGATCTCGAGTGCCTGTGGCTCGGCTGAGCGCGATGCAAACCCACTGAACCCACTACGGTGTCGGCCCGCGCGGGGCTGCCCCGGCCCATCCCGAGCCCCGGGCCGGTCGCAGCTCGGCTTTCCCCGCTCGCAGCCGCCCCTCGCTGCCGCCGGCGCTCTCCCCGCTCCCGGGGCTCGGCTTTCCCCGCTCGCAGCCGCCCCTCGCTGCCGCCGGCGCTCTCCCCGCTCCCGGGGCTCGGCTGTGCCCGGCGCGGCGGCTCCGGCTGCCCCCGGGCCACCTCCCTGCCCCCCGGGGCATCTGCCCGAAGGGCTCTGCCTGCCCCTGCTTACCGAAACCGCACGCTCCGTGTGTTAGAATGCCGTAAAAACGCGTGGAAATGCTTTTCTAAAGTTAATATTGAGTTTTCCGTGAATTCTCTGAGAATTGTTACTGGAGACATTCAAAGCGGTAAATGCGGTGTATTATTGTTACGTGCAGCACAACACAAACGAATTTCTTTAACCGAATTGCTGATAACGTTTCCCATGTGCTATTGCACTAAATACAATCTCGAGAAGCTCCCAGGCTGTTGGACAGTTTGCCAATTCTGCACTGTTGTTTCTTTTGGTACAATTGCACTTTAAAAGGTCTTAGTAAAGTGATGGTTCCAGATATGTGCAGCTACCACGGGTTTTTCTCAATATTAAATTACAGAGGGTCAAGGTATTTGTCACACTTCTCTAATTCCTCCAGTAAATCCCTCCCTGCTGTTATTTCAACCACGGTTTGTTCACATTTCCAGTGCCTTTTGGTATTAATAGCAGCAGATTAAGTGACATTTTGTAGTACCCAGAACTTTTAAGGATATTGATTGTTAGTTTGGTTCTGTTTTATTTGAATATGATTTTAGTGTCGGTGAGATTAGGCAAAGCGAGATCTGAGAAATGCTAAACTAGGTTTTATTACTTGATTGAGTTAATTTTGTTACAAGTCATTTATGTCAAGATGGAATTTTATTAGGTTTGAGTATTCCTGAGTTTGAACAATGTCAAGTTTCAGTCTTCTTCACTTTAAGCCATTTCGTGTTCTAGTCCAGTTTTATTGAGGTCAGTATTTATTCAGTATTAAAGATGTAACTTTAAGTTCTCTTAAGCATACCTCTAATTCTGCTGAGGTGACATTGAATTACACTGCAATTAATTTCAATTCCTAAGTTAATTTTGTTTAAATATGTTTGTTTACATTGCAAGGTGTAGTTATTTTCTTCTAGAGATAAGACAGGTCCAACTGAAGCAGCAGTGATAAGCACTGATAAACACCTGCTGTTGGACAGAAGCAGACACAGTTTGCTGAGCCCTCGATCCTCTCCCAGCTCCCACAGGTGTCAGAGCTGCACTGCCCAACAGGATCAGTCACTGGGATCTCTTCTGTTTTCTCTCCCACAGCTAACACAGGACAGTGGCTGCTTGTTCTGCAGGATGCTGTTACCCACTGGAGCTGTTCAGAGTTTCACTGCTGTGGACACATGAATGCTGCAAGAATATTGTCCCAAATTCCTGAGGCGGTTCCTGCTGATCCATTGCTCCCATCACGGGGATTCACTGATTTTTATAGCAGGCATTGTTCATAAGGTGTCATTGCCTTGTTTATAACTGGCTTTTCACAATCTTTGGCGTGTCTTTGTGTGACTGTCTACAAGACACGTGTCCCTGTGGGCTCTGTCTGGTTTGCTCTCCAGCTGCAGGTGCATCTCTTTGAACAGGCTGTCTGCAGCCCTTCCCTGCACTGCCTGCTCAGCCTGGAGTCCCTTCTCTTGTTCCAGCAGGGCTGCTGGGCCTTGGCCCAGGGCTGGCTCATGGTTTCCTGTGGTTTCAGAGCTCCAGGATGAGATCCCTGGGCTCTGTCCAAAGCCTCTCCTGAGCTGAGGCTCCTGTGCTCTTTGCCGCCCCTTTTGTGGCACATCCTTGTGGGACAGGGCTGTGAGCTGCTGAGGGCAAGGCTGCTTCTGCTCTGTGGCAATCAGACACAGCCCAGGAATTCCCACAGGAGCACTCCAGCAGTTTGCTGTGCTTGGGGCATCTCACAGCTGCTGTTACTGACAGACTTGCTTTTAGGGTGTGTGAGGGAGACCCTCCCAGTGAGGGTCTGGGCTCTGGCCGGGCCCTGGCTGGACCTGGTTGGAAAATGGCCAACAACCCCAGATGTTTTCTGCCTCAAAACTCTCTTCAAGCCTCTTTGCGTTGGCAATTTGACCCTCTGACAATAGGACAGCTGGATCTGTTTTTAAAGTGAGCATGGACACCTTTGAGCTGGTTGTGTCATGAGGGCACTGCACTCCCTGCAGGCAGCATGGGTGGCAGGATGGATTGCAGAGACGTTTCCTTTGCAGCCCCAGCCCAGCGCTGGCTCTGGGGATGGACAGGCACTGAGGTGACCCTGAGAGGCAGTGCAAGGCACAGGGTGCAGCTGAGGAAGGACAGCCCTGGGCTGCGCTGAGAGGGGAAGCTGGCACTGCCCAGCGTGGAGAAGGTCCTTTCTGCAGCCCCCGTCACAGGGGAGCTTGGGCCTTGCTGCAGACATACGGATGCTCATTTGAGCACATCACACTCCTGAATTTCTTCTCAGCCAGGAACACGCACTCGGCATCGCCAAAGACAGGAACCCTGCAGGGAGGAGCAGAGGCAGCGCTGGCTGCCAGGGGAACACCTTGTGCCCCTGTCCGGCCAGGCCCTGCCCGGCTCCCCGGCACTCACCGGGAGCTGTAGCTGCTGCCGTCCCCCCAGTGCAGGCGCTGGCCCCGTCTGCGCAGCCCGAGCCAGTAATCGCCGTTCCCGCGGAGGCGGAAGAGCAAATCCTGCCCGGGAGAGAGGAGTGGCAGCTGCCCCGGCCCCTCGGGGGGACACGTGCCCGGGGCTGCCCCCGCACGCCGGGGCTCCTTCCCTGCAAGGCCCCGGCCCGGGGCTGCACCCCCAGCCCTACGAGCCCCGAGCCCGGCCCAGGAGCACCCCCAGGCTGCCCTCAGCCAGCCCGCACCGCCCGCAGCCCCTCACTCACCATGGCCCCCTCATCCTTGGCAATGGCCAGGGAGGCGTTCAGCTCAGAGCAGCGTTCCTGACCCTGCTCCCAGGTGCCGTAATCCCCTGAGAAGCCGTAGCAGACCCCGTTGAAGCCAACCCAGCCAGGGGGACAGCCCAGAACACACTGTGGAGTGGCAGCTGTCACTGGAGCCTGCGGAGCTGCAGGGGCAAGAGGAGAAGGTCTGAGCATTGCCCTCTGCAGGGAGCAGGGAGCCCGCTCTGCCCCGAGGGGCTGGGCCCAGGCTGCTGCCCCTGCCTCACCTGCCAGCACAGCCAAGGCCACCAGCAGAGCCAGCAGCAGCAGCAGCAGCAGCAGGATCAGCAGCGCCGTGCCCTCAGGATGGCGCCTGAGCCGTTCACCTGGAGCAGGAAAGAGCTGCTGGCTGCCAGAAGCAGAGCCGGCCCTGCAATCTGCTCAGCCCCTGCCCAGGGAGCACAGCAGGGAGCCCTCAGCCAGTGTGGCCCTCGCTCAGCTGGCAGCCAGAGAGCCCAGAGCCTGGGCACGGCCAGGGACACAGCTGTGGGCACAGCCAGGGACACAGCTGTGGGCACAGGCTGCAGCAGGAGAGCTGCACAGCCTTGGGGGCAGCTGGGGCTCTTGCTGCCAGCCACTGATGGGGCCCAGCAGAGCACCAGGCCTCGTCCACACCTCGGGAAACAGCCACACACCTGCCAGCCCTGGCCTTGGGAGGGGACACTGGCCCCTCCCTAGAGGCCACAGGGGTGGCCCTGCACTCACCCAGGAATCTTCTGAGGTCCCTTTTGTGTTTGTTGCCGGTTGCTGATGTGCCCTGGGCAGCCAGGGGCTCCCTCACACTCCCATCCCTGGTGCAGAATCCACTCTCCACATCTTCACTCACTGCACGCTCACAAGGGGCATCCCCCTGCTTGTGCCGAGTGGCTTCTTGTGCCTCAGGCAAGTGTGGAACCCCTGCTGCTGGTCCTCCTGGAGATGCAGGAGCTTCTTCCCAACTCCATGAATGGAACAAAATTCACTCTCCTGCATAACACAGCCGGCATCTTTTGGACTGGAACAAACAGCACCTCGGTCTGGAGACATCAGGAGCGCCAGCAAAGCCTTTGGGAGCTCGGCCTCGGGAGCAGCTTTACAGCGGCGCTGGTGGCACCCTGCAAGGGACACGATGAGCGGTCAGTGCTGCTGCCGGCCCTGCGGCAGCCCGAGGCTCGGCAGGGCGGTGGCAGCTCCGGCTGCGCTGTCCCCGCTGCCCAGAGTTGCGGCAGCAGCAGCGGCGGAGCCAAGCGCAGCCTCCGGGAGCTCGGCGGTGCCCGCAGCCCCGGCCCCTGGGGCTCTGCAGCCGCTGCAGCCCCCAGCTCCGTGCCGGGACAGGCGCTGACAGCGCCTGCGAGCTGCCGCCTGCTGCTGGCCCAGGGCAGCTGCGGCTCGGAGTCCGCCTGCCCAGGGCCGAGAAGCAGCAGCCCCGGGCTGCTGACCATCGTGCCCCGCATTCCCTGCCCCGCCGCCTTGCAGCGCGGCCACCCCGGGCGCCGGCACGGCCGCTGGGGCTCCCTGCCTGCGAACACGGGGCGCCTCCTGGCACAGAGGGCAGAGAAGCCTCGGCCCCGGAGCCCGCAGGATGCGGCGCTTGCCGCCCGTGAAGTGCTCTCGGTTCCGCTTAAAGCGTACGTGTTCGTATCCTGAGCCGAGCAGGGCCACCTCCCGCCCTAGCAGAGGTTCTGCGCCCGCAGCGAGCCCCGAGCTGGGGCAGCACCGACCGCGGGTCCCACCTGTGCTGGTGACGCCTCCGAGCTCCGCCGCCGACCCGAATGTGACGAACGCGCCGCCGCTCCGCTCCGGGCTGAGCCGGCGGGCTCCGGCCCTGCTGCCGCAGTTCGCTCCCGCAGTCGGTGCGGGCGGGTTGGGCCGTTTTGATAAATGAGAGTGCGCGAAGCAGCAGGGGCGCTGCAGCGCGGGGGGCGAGGCAGCGAGCTGGGGTTGGAGCCTCTGTGCTCGGGGAATGCTGGCAGGGCGTGCGAGCAGGCGGGGAGGAACCTGCTGGAGACCCAAGGACTTTCCGGGGGTGTTTGCAGGGCACAGGAGTCACAGCTGGTGAGTGAGCCTTCCAAGGGAGGGACTTTGTTGCACCTGTTGACTGTAAATAGAGATGGGCTGGTGGGAGATGTGCTCGATGGGGCCCTCCTGGGACACGGTGATCGTGAAATTACAGTGTTCTCGATATTTGGTGAAATCAGGGGGAACATCAAAAAAGTTTTTACATTAGACTTCCAGAGGGTAGACTTTGGCCTTTTGAGGAAACTTATTGAGAAAGTTCCTTGGGAAGCAGCCCTTAAAAACAAAGGAGTTCAGGAAAGGTGGGCATGCTGCAAAACAGAGACCTTGAGGGCACAGGCACAGACTGTCCCTGTGTGCCCAGAGATGAGTTGACAAGGCAAACGTCCAGCCTGGATGGGCAATGAGGTTTTGAAGGAACTCAGGAATAAAAGGAGGATGTATCAGCTTTGGAAGGAGGGTCAGGTCTCTCAGGAAGTATTTAAGGGGTTGCTATGGTATGTAGGAAAAAAATTAGAGAGGCCAAAGCTCAGTTTGAACTTAAATTGGCAACTTCTGTAAAGGACAATCAAAAATACCTTGTTACAAATATATCAATGGTAAAAGGAAGAGTAAGATCAACCTTTGTTCCACATTGGATGCAGGAGGGATCTCAGTAACTGCAGATGAGGAGAAGGCAGAGGTGCTCAAGGCCTTCTTTGCCTCAGCCTTCAGTGGGAACACAGCTTGTCCTCAGGCCAAGTGTCCTCCTGGGCTGGGGGATGGTGTCAGGGAGCAGAATGGGCCCCCTGTGATCCAGGAGGAGGCAGTCAGAGAACTGCTGAGCTGCTTGGATGTTCATAAACCTGTGGGCCCAGGTGGGATCCAGCCCAGGGGGATGAGGGAGCTGGCAGATGAGCTTGGGAAGCCGCTCTCCATCATTTACCAACAGCCCTGGCTCACTGGGGAGCTTCCAGGTGGCTGGAAGCTGGCCAGTGGGACACCCATGCACAGCAAGGCTGGGAAGGAGCATCCTGGTAATTATAGTAAGCCTGAATCTTGTGCTTTGTGTTTATTCCATTAAGTTACTGCTATACGGTTCATTCATTCTGTTATCCCCCCACATTTTCCCCAAGCTGGGTTTTCCCAAAGCTCTACCCTCCCTTAAAGCTGTCCCTCGAGCTACTCCCCTCCCTTTGTTCTAGTCCCTTCCCTGCCTGCCAAGGCAACCCTGCCCCTCTTTCCTGAACGTTCCCTGCCCCTCACCCCCGGGCCAATCCCCCATTGAAACACCCCCTTGGCTCTCCCCTAATCCACCATGCCCCACTGGCCCATGTGATGTGATCCCCTCACTCCTCCCCTGAGCATTCCCTGCTTTTGAGCTGTTTGTCTCCAGCCCTGGCCTGTACCTGAACAAAACCCCTGCAATCGAGGGCCAGGGGCTCCTTCTGTCCTGCTCCCTCCACCTGGAATACCCTTTCCCCGTGGAAGCTCAAGACAAAGAGCCTCCTGCTTCCTCCTTCGCCCGCTCCCTGCCGTGGCTGTAGCAGCGTGCACTGCAGAGCTGGCAGCTCTTTGGGTGCAGCTCTGGGCAAACCCCAGTGCCCAGCTGTTCCCCACCCCTGCTGTGGCTGCAGGAGCGCACAGAGCCAGCCCGGGTTCCGGAAGCTCCGCAGGCAGAGAGCACGATCCCACCAGGAAAAATCCCCATTTGAACTGCAACAAGTTTCATCAAACACATCTTGTTTCCTTAACAACAATAATACCCCGTTTCTCTTCAAGCAGAGAAGTGCCTCTGGGGAACCAGCATAACTGAACTGCTTCAGAGCATCCCGGGATTAACAAGCATTATTTCAGGGGCCACAGGCGACCTCTGCTGGTTCCTGATGCTAAGAAAAGCCCTGAGTGCAATGTTCTCAACTCCCTCACTCTGTCTGCTCCCTCAAACAGAAGGGAAATACGAGCCTGACACTCCAGGTACACACTTGCAATCGATTCTGGTGCTGTGTTCCAGCCCTTTGAAGAATCTCAGAGTAGGGGAAAAATAACCAAATGAATGATCTCCATTTCAATCCACTGCCATTAGCAGCCATCCATATCCAGGTGAAGGTGTCTGCTCATTATTTCACCTGTACCAGACAAAGCCTGTGTCCTTACAGAGACAGACACACTCCAGCCCTGAGCATTCCCTGCTCTGAGGGCAGCAAATCCTCTGCCCTAAACACTCCACAATATGGTAACAAACACAAATCCAAGTGGTTCTAGCAGAGCTTGAAAGTTCGGGTGGATACAGGAGTGCTCCTGAAGGGAGCAACAGCAAGGGACAGGCAGCACTCTGGGTTTTCAGAGGCAGTCAGACACCTTGGCTGGAGGTGCAAGAGAAAACTCCAGCTGCTACATGAAAGCCCACTGTGGCCCCCTTGCCAAGTGTACACAAGTTTTACTCACCCTGTTTTCACTGTTCTCAGGATTCAGCCACTTGGGGAGAAAATCAGCTGCTTCTATCAAGAGAAACTCTCCAGCGTTGTCATCAATGCTGGCCAAGGAGAAATTGGTTTCTTAGCAGGAAAAGCCTTGCAGAGCACAACAGCACACTTCTGAATCCGTGTCTGGTGGAGTTTTTTTAATGTTCATAAACCATCTGTGGATGCCACAGGACAGAGAGAGAGAAACAGTGAGCGTTTCTCACAGCGGCTTGTGGGAATTTTTAGTGAGTTGTAAGAACATAATAACTTGTTAAGTATAAATAATTTGCAGGTGGTATTTTTCTACTTCTTATTTTTCTCCTTCTCAAGGACAGTGCGTGAGGAAGATGTTTTTGTTAGTTAGCCAACCAGTAGAATCTATTGTAACACTCTCTAAAACCACGCGGTTCTCTCGAATAAAGCCTTCTTGTTCTATTCTACAAGATTGCCTCCTGTCTGTTCCTGTGTTACTCTCGGCGCAAGAGCGACACCCACAGAAAGTCTACGGTTAGATGGGAACTTAAAGATCAACACCTGGTTCCAACCCCCTGCCACAGCCAGGCAAACCTTCCACTAGTCCAGGCTGCTCCAAGCCCCATCCAACCTGCCCTTGGACACTTCCCAGGTGTACGGCATGGGGAAACACCTCCAAGGACGGGCAATGTTAAGACAGGACCTTCAGAGCCCAGGCACTGCCCCTCGGCAGCCCTCCCAGCAAAGCAGCTCAGCAGGACCCGCCTCACCTGGCTGCCAGCCCCGGGAACTCCCTGCTGATCTCCCGGAGCAGATACACGATGAACCACTCATCCTCCACGTTATCCCCGAACACCGTGGTGCCGCCCAAGTGCGCCGGGGTGTCGCCTGGACGGGGCAGAGAGAGGAGAGGCGGCTCAGCAGCGCCATGCACAGGAACAGATTGTCCGCACGGGCTGCGGAGTCTCCCTCCCTGCGGATATCCCAGACCCTGCTGCTGCCACAATCCTGTGTGCTGTGCTCGGGGATGGCCCCGCTGCAGCAGGGAGGGGGCACCAGATGCCTCCCTGGCTGAACCCGTGCTGTGACACCGAGAGTCTGCGGAGCCGCCGGGTGCCCCTCACACGCCCCGGCTCCCCTCACACGCCCCGGCTCCCCTCACACGCTCCCGGTTCGAGCGCGACGGATCCCCCCCATACGTCCCTGGTTCCAGGCCGCCGGATCCCCCCACACGCCCTCGGTTTTCTCTCACGGGCTTCCGGTTCCAGCCCGCAGCGTCCCCCTCACACGCCGTCGGTTCCCGGCCGCCGGGTCCCCTCACACGCTCCCGGTTCCCGGCCGCCGGGTCCCCCTCACCGTGCCCCGCTCCGGGCGCTCCTCCCGCCGCGCCTCCCGGCCCGTTCCCGGCTCCCCGCGGCGCGGCACGGAGCGCAGGCGGAGCGGCTGCCGCTGCCACACGCAGGCGGCCAGGAGCGGGGCGGAGCGGCCCAGGGCCAGCTCAGCGCAGCGCCGCAGCAGCGCCTCGCCGCCCGGGCCCGCCGCCGCCGACAGGCGGGAGCGCAGCGCGTCCTCGGGCAGCGCCGGCCGCCGCAGCGCCTCCATCGCGCCGGGGCCGCGCTCCGCCCCCGGGGAGGAGCGGCGCGATGGCGGCGGCGGCGCCGCGCTCTGTGCCGGGAGCGCTGCGTGTGCACGGGCAGCGACCACAGCGCCGGTGCCGGCGGCGGTAGAATTCAGTGCCAGCCTTTGAGAAAGCACTTCAACACCCTTTTTAAGGACTTCTAAAACACGGTGCGTGAGGTTTCAATAATCAGGGGCACTCAGACACCTTCCGGCAGATGCCGGGCTGTTCGCCTCGCCCCAGCTCGGGGAGCCAGAGATGGGCAGTGAGGTCGCCCGGGGGCAAGCGGAGCCGCCGTGCCGCGCCGGCAAAGCCGAGCCCCCGGGTGCGGGGAAAGCGCAGGCGGCAGCGAGGGACGGCGCCGTGCGGGGAAAACCGGGCTGCGACCAAAGCACAAGGCTCGGGATGAGCCGGGGCTGCCCCGCGTGTGCAGTTCTGACACCAAGAGTGGGTTTCCATTGCGCTCAGCCGAGCGAAAGGGGCTTGGGCTCACATCCCGCAGTCCGGGCTGGCAGCGACGCGAGGCGCCAGAACGGTGAAGGAACCGATCTCGGAGAAGATAGCGGGGAGAGCCGGGGAGAGGGGACCACGGCGGAACCGGGGACCAAAACTGCGGAGCCACCGAGCCGCGATCGGCTGCGCTCGCGCCCGCTGAATGATCGATTCGGCCGGAAGCCGAGACACGCCAGGAGGGGTTCAAACCTCGGGCGGCAGCGGCGGCGCCACGTGTATCTGCCCGCGACCGGAGCGGGCCGTGGCGGGCGGCGTGTTCGTGTCATTGCGGAGCGGCGGCGGCACCCGGAGCCCGGCGAGGCGGCGGCGGAGCTCGGAGGCGGCTCCAGCCCAGGTGGGACCCGCGGTCGGTGCTGCCCCAGCTCGGGGCTCGCTGCGGGCGGAGGGGCCGCGGTGAGGGGCGGGGGGGGCTCTGGCGAGTTCCTTGTGCCGGTGCCCCCGTGTCCCCCCCTGCGCTGAGGCCGCCGAGGCAGCGGCTGCCCGCGGTATCCCCCGTGCCCGGATGGCCGGGGCCGAGCCGGTGCCGCGGCAGCGATGGCTCCCGCCGGCTGCTCTCGCTGGGACGGAGGCGGCTGCTCCGTGCCCGGGACACTTCCCGGCCGTGCGGCAGCGGGCTCGGGGCCGCTGCTCGGGCGGGCGGGAGGTGTCCGTGCCCGGCTCGGGGCTGGCACGGCACGAACCTGAACGCGCCTCGGAGCCCAAAGCGCTGCAGGCGCCGAGCGCGGGCAGCAAGCGCCGCATCCTGCGGGCTCCGGGGCCGAGGCTTCTCTGCCCTCTGTGCCAGGAGGCGCCCCGCGTTCGCAGGCAGGGAGCCCCAGCGGCCGTGCCGGCGCCCGGGGTGGCCGCGCTGCAAGGCGGCGGGGCAGGGAATGCGGGGCACGATGGTCAGCAGCCCGGGGCTGCTGCTTCTCGGCCCTGGGCAGGCGGACTCCGAGCCGCAGCTGCCCTGGGCCAGCAGCAGGCGGCAGCTCGCAGGCGCTGTCAGCGCCTGTCCCGGCACGGAGCTGGGGGCTGCAGCGGCTGCAGAGCCCCAGGGCCGGGGGCTGCGGGCACCGCCGAGCTCCCGGAGGCTGCGCTTGGCTCCGCCGCTGCTGCTGCC
The DNA here is from genome assembly GCF_015832195.1 of Motacilla alba alba. Taxonomy (NCBI): domain Eukaryota; kingdom Metazoa; phylum Chordata; class Aves; order Passeriformes; family Motacillidae; genus Motacilla; species Motacilla alba. The sequence goes on from NC_052021.1 coordinate 2,820,844, forward strand.
GCAACTCTGGGCAGCGGGGACAGCGCAGCCGGAGCTGCCACCGCCCTGCCGAGCCTCGGGCTCCCGCAGGGCCGGCACCAGCACTGACCGCTCATCGTGTCCCTTGCAGGGTGCCACCAGCGCCGTTGTAAAGCTGCTCCCGAGGCCGAGCTCCCAAAGGCTTTGCCAGCACTCCTGATGTCTCCAGAGCAAGGTGCTAATTGTTCCAGTCCAAAAGATGCCGGCTGTGAGCTGGAGGAGAGTGAATGCTGCTCCACTCCTGGAGTTGGGAAGGAGCCCCAGCACCTCCAGGACAGACCGGCAGCCGGGGTTCCGCACTTGCCTGGGGCACAAGAAGCCACTCGGCACAAGCAGGGGGATGCCCCTTGTGAGCGTGCAGTGAGTGAAGATGTGGAGAGTGGATTCTGCACCAGGGATGGGAGTGTGAGGGAGCCCCTGGCTGCCCAGGGCACATCAGCAACCGGCAACAAACACAAAAGGGACCTCAGAAGATTCCTGGGTGAGTGCAGAGCCACCCCTGTGGCCTCTAGGGAGGGGCCCAGTGTCCCCTCCCAAGGCCAGGGCTGGCAGGTGTGTGGCTGTTTCCCGAGGTGTGGACGAGGCCTGGTGCTCTGGCTGGGCCCCATCAGTGGCTGGCAGCAAGAGCCCCAGCTGCCCCCAAGGCTGTGCAGCTCTCCTGCTGCAGCCTGTGCCCACAGCTGTGTCCCCTGGCTGTGGCCAGAGCTGTGTCCCCTGGCCGTGCCCAGGCTCTGGGCTCTCTGGCTGCCAGCTGAGCGAGGGGCCACACTGGCTGAGGGCTCCCTGCTGTGCTCCCTGGGCAGGGGGCTGAGCAGATTGCAGGGGCCGGCTCTGCTTCTGGCAGCCAGCAGCTCTTTCCTGCTCCAGGTGAACGGCTCAGGCGCCATCCCGAGGGCACGGCGCTGCTGATCCTGCTGCTCCTGCTGCTGCTGCTGGCTCTGCTGGTGGCCTTGGCTGTGCTGGCAGGTAAGGCAGGGGGCAGCAGCCTGGGCCCAGCCCCTCGGGGCAGAGCGGGCTCCCTGCTCCCTGCACAGGGCAATGCTCAGACCTTCTCCTCTTGCCCCTGCAGCTCCGCAGGCTCCAGTGACAGCTGCCACTCCACAGTGTGTTCTGGGCTGTCCCATTGACTGGATTGGGCACAAGGGGGTCTGCTACTACTTCTCAAGGGATTACGGCACCTGGGAGCAGGGGTCAGGAACACTGCTCCAAGCTGAACGCCTCCCTGGCCATTGCCAAGGATGAGGGGGCCATGGTGAGTGAGGGGCTGCGGGCGGTGCGGGCTGGCTGAGGGCAGCCTGGGGGTGCTCCTGGGGCCGGGCTCGGGGCTCGTAGGGCTGGGGGTGCAGCCCCGGGCCGGGGCCTTGCAGGGAAGGAGCCCCGGCGTGCGGGGGGCAGCCCCGGGCACGTGTCCCCCCGAGGGGCCGGGGCAGCTGCCACTCCTCTCTCCCCGGGCAGGATTTGCTCTTCCGCCTCCGCGGGAACGGCGATTACTGGCTCGGGCTGCGCAGACGGGGCCAGCGCCTGCACTGGGGGGACGGCAGCAGCTACAGCTCCCGGTGAGTGCCGGGGAGCCGGGCAGGGCCTGGCCGGACAGGGGCACAAGGTGTTGCCCTGGCAGCCAGCGCTGCCTCTGCTCCTCCCTGCAGGGTTCCTGTCCTCGGCAATTCCGACTGCGTGTTCCTGGCTGACGAGAGATTCAGGAGTGGGAACTGCTCCAATCCGCGGCCGTATCTCTGCAGCAAGGCCCAAGCTCCCCTGTGACGGGGGCTGCAGAAAGGACCTTCTCCACGCTGGGCAGTGCCAGCTTCCCCTGTCAGCCCCAGCCCAGGGCTGTCCTTCCTCAGCTGCACCCTGTGCCTTGCACTGCCTCTCAGGGTCACCTCAGTGCCTGTCCGTCCCCAGAGCCAGCGCTGGGCTGGGGCTGCAAAGGAAACGTCTCTGCAATCCATCCTGCCCACCCATGCTGCCTGCAGGGAGTGCAGTGCCCTCATGGCACAACCAGCTCCAGTGGGAAATCCAAATCGCCCTGGCCTCTTGGAAATTATCCCGAAGAGCCCTGAGTGTGACACTTCTGCACTTTTCTTGAAGAGGAAGAGGAGCAGCTGACACGTGCTGAGCAGGAGTCCCACTTCTGGCATCAGGCACCTGCCTGTGAAGAAGGCTCTGTCAGCTGCTGGCTCTGTCTTTCTCTCTCTCAGCTTTGGAGGAGGACAGTCAGAGCGGCTGCTTGGGGCAGGGAATTCGCTGCGGACTGCATTTGTGTTCTGTTTGGGGTTAATGCTCTGCTTGGTGGTGCTTGTTTGCTTTGTTTGTTTGCTTTTGTACATACTTGAAAACAAGTTTTATTGTATTCTCACATCTTTGCCTTAGAGCCCCTTAATTTCGGAATTATAATAACTCAGAGGCAAGGGGTTTACATTTTCCACTACAAGGGAGGCTCCTGCCTTCCTTAGCAGATCCCTCTCTTTCCAAGGAAACAACCCCATCTCTCCATGCCACTGTGTGGGGAGGAGGGAGCGAGGGAACTGGGGACAAAGTGAAGCCCAGGAAGGAGAGAAGAGTGTGGGGAAGGTGCATTTTTAGGGTTTGGTGTACATCTCATTGCCTTGCTCTGATTTGTTTGATAATAAATTCAATGAAATTTCATTTTCCCAGTCGGGGCCTGTTCTGCCCAGGATGGGTGAGAGATCTCTGGCTGCCTTTCTGGAGAGCCCCGAGCCTTTGCTGCTGTGTTCTGTTGCCTGCCCCGGGGCAGCAGGAGAGGCACAGAGCGCTTCTGCTGGCCCCGGGCACCTGGCCCGGCCCAGCCCAAGAATCCCTGCCATCATTCCCTGCACCATTCCCGGCCCCACGGCGGCTCCGGCTCCGCGGGCAGGCGGCTCCAGGAGCTCCGAGTGGGCAAAATGGGAGCGAGGGAGAGGAGGCAGCTGCTGCCAGCGGGGGAAATGTCTTTGCTGCCGGCTGCCAGGGAGAGGAGCAGGGAGAAAGTGGTGCCAAGGAAAGGGCAGAGAAAGAGGGACAAGGCTGGAGCGGTGGAAGGCAGCGGGGATGGCCATGGGGCAGGCGGGCATTTTGCTTTCCAGCTCTGTGGGAGGAAACCAAGAGCTGTCAAATCCCTGCAGGAAAAGAGGGCAGAAATAGCAGGAGGTGGAAATCGCTGACAATTGGGATTCATTTGATCTGCCTGACCTGCAAAGCTGACAGACCCTGAGCACTGCCAGCGTTGTGATGTGTCTTGCCCTGCCCCTCCCCTGGCTGCAGCAGCGCCTCTGGACACGGCCCCGGGTCTCTGAAGGAGCTGCCCCGAGGCACAGGGAGGTGCTGCTGCAATAAGAGTGAGAGAATAAAATAACCAGAATAAAAAGCTGCCCCACCTGCTCTCCTCCACCTGGTAACATTAAAAGAGCTGCCCTGAGGCACTGTCAGGGCTCAGTGCTGGGTAAAAACTGTCATGGGAAAGGCTGGGAGATGTGAAGGGAATAAAATTCAGAGATTGGTATGAAATATTCTAAAAATGCTGCACCAGTAGTAAACACTTCCATTGTGTGACAAAAACCAGCTGTATTAAGGGTCTGTCAGTCAGGCAGGACCGGCGTTGTGCTTCCTCATTCACTGAGTAGCGGCCGATTATAAGAGGCCCTGAGAGAGTGCAGCGAACAGAGAGCAGACAGACAGTAGCCTTTTGAGCAGACTTATTCACAAAGTTCCTTGGGAAGCAGCCCTTGAAAACAAAGGAGTCCAGGAAAGGTGGGCACGCTGCAAAACAGAGACCTTGAGGGCACATTAACAGATGGTCCCTGTGTGCCCAAAGATGAGTCAGCAAGGCAGACATCCAGCCCGGGTGGGCAATGACGTTTGGAAGGAATTCAGGAAGAAAAGGAGGATGTACCATCTTTGGAAGGAGGGTCAGGTCACCCAGGAAGTTTTTAAGGGGGTTGCTAGGATATGTAGGAAAGAAAAACTGGGGAGGCCAAAGCTTACTTTGAACTTAAATTGGCAACTTTTGTAAAGGACACTCAAAAATGTTTTTACAAATAATGGTAAAAGGAAGGGTAAGAGCAGCTTTTGTTCCCTTTTGGATGCAAGAGGGAACTCAGTAACTGCAGATGAGGAGAAGGCAGAGGTGCTCAACGCCTTCTTTGCCTCAGCCTTCAGTGGGAAGAGGGCTTGTCCTCAGGCCAAGTGTCCTCCTGGGCTGGGGGATGGTGTCAGGGAGCAGAATGGGCCCCCGGTGATCCAGGAGGAGGCAGTCAGAGAACTGCTGAGCTGCTTGGATGTTCATAAATCCGTGGGCCCAGGTGGGCACAGGGCTGGCCCCGGCAGAGAGCCTGAGGGACAGCCCTGGTGCCTGGCCCCAGCTGGCTGCAGCACCCTCACCAGCACTCTCTGGCCCGGCCATGCAGCCAGGGCTGAGCCCAGCACAGAGTGCTCCTGTCCCAGCCCTGGGCTGCAGCTTTTCCAGCAGTGAGCTGTGGCACACAGTGCCAAAGGCCTGCTGGAGCCCAAGCAGTCCAGCAGTCTGCCCCTATTTAGAAACAGCAAGTCTAACAAAGTCCCGTCCCCGCGGGGCTGGCTGACCCGCTGTGACTCATGGGCCCTGGCAAATCATCCTTTACTGCCTTGCATCCCGCCCAGGCTCTCTCCCGACCGCTCGGGCTCCGGGCCAGCGCGTCCATCGTCCAGTGAGCCCAAAGCGAGCTCCCTCCGTCGCTCCTCCCCGCGGCGCTGGCGGCTCGGCCCGGCCCCAGGGGAGGCCGCAGAGGCCGCGCTGCCAAAGGCCGGGCCGGGCCGGGCCCAGCAGGGCTCTGGAGCAGCGCGCCGGGACACAGAGGTGTCTCCACAGGCACGGCAGGGGATACTCGCTGGGGTTTTTAAATTCTGCATTGACAGGGTAACATGGAGGTGTTTTAAAGGATTTGATTTATTATCAGTGTCGATGAAGAGTGCGAGCTGGGAGATGGAAGAGTCAATGTTATTCTGGTAAAAGCTAGCTTCTTTCCTGGTTACAATATCTTAGAAATGTTTTTCAGCCTCTTAGCTGAAAACTTTTGCCACACAGCACTACTGTTACATCTAACGCCAGTCACCCGTTTGTACCTCACGAGGCTCTGTTTCAGTGCATCTTTCACGGCTCCAATTCTCTACAGTACCTGGTCTTTTTGCAGGGCCGCATTTTGAAACTCGTTCAAACAATCTCTCTCTCAGCAATGTCATCTCTGCTCCGTGGCGTTCCTAAGCCAGCACGCCCTATCTCAGTGCCTGCAAACAGAGGTGCAGGGCTGGGTGAGCTTTGGCAGGTTTTGAGAATTCTTTACAAATCCATTTCTCACATCTTTCTTTTTTTTTTTTGTGCTGTAGAAACTTTTTCGATGGTCTTATTTATTATTTGTTGTATACAGTGAACGTAAGTAATATTTGGAAATTTATTTTGTAAACTTTTTTTCAGTTAAGGTATAAAGGGTTTTTTTTAATAAATTCTTTAATTAGGATTTATGGTTTATTTTAATTTAATTTGTTAACTTTTTCATTTCTGGAGATGTTTGTGGATGGACAGGGTGGTTTGATAAGTTTATGTGATATAATCTTTTCAGTTTTTTAATAATTATGTCTATGTGCTAGTAAGAGAAAATCAATGGTGGTTCTTTTTTATAAGATAATATGTTTAATAGTATTAATATTTGTTATTATATTATTAACAATAATATAAGTAGTACTGATTTTTTGTTTAATTAACACTCTGGTTTATTTGTTTTAATGTTACATTTGAGATGAGTTGAGGGAAAAACAAATTTGATATAACTTGTTTTGCATGTTTTTTGGGTATAAAATTGTTATTATAGTTTTTTTATGACGATGGGTAGACTTTTTAATTATTTTTTGATAGTTTTTTCAATATTAGGTGTTATTTTAGTGACTTGTTTGATGTAATATGGGCTATTTTTATATTTTGAGGGAACGTTTTCTAGGTTTTATTGTTATCAATGAGTTCATATTTTTGGTAATTTCTGTGGGACTTTGTTAACATTGATAGTTTTATTTCAGGGGGTACAGGAGTGTCCTGAGTGACTTTCTGACTCTCGTATCCCCATTTGCAGTCCAGCCCAGAATAAGCTGTGTCCCTTTCGGGCTGGCTCTGAGAGCGGTGGGCCCCCGGGCCACCTCCCTGCCCCCCGGGGCATCTGCCCGAAGGGCTCTGCCTGCCCCTGCTCACTGAAACCGCACGCTCCGTGTGCTAGAATGCCGTAAAAAAGCATGGAAATGGTCTTTAAAGTGTTCCAATGTTTTTCTTGTGTTTTTCATGAACCCTGATTCCTCTGAGAATTGTTACTGGAGAGATTCAAAGCGGTTAAACGTAGTGCCTTCTTATTATTGTTATTATTTGCAGCACACCACAATCTAATTTCTTTACCAGAAATGCTGATAACAATTACCACATTGTATTACACTAAATACCATCTCAAGAAGCTCCTGGTTTGATTGTTTTGGTACAGTTGCTCTTTAAAAGGTCTTAGTAAATTTATGGTTCCCTGAAATTTGTGGCTACCGTGAGTTTTTCTCAGTATAAATTACATAGGGTCAAGGTACTTGTCACACTTTTATAATCCCTCCAGTAAATCAGTCAGGCCGTTATTTCAACCACGATTTCAGTGCCTTTTGCATTTAACAGCATCAGAATAAGTTACATTTTGTAGTTCCCAGAACTTTTAAGGATATTGATTGTTGGTTTAGTTCTATTTGACCATGATTTTAGTGTTGGTAAGATTAAGCAAAGCTAGCTCTGAGTAATGTTAAACTATGTTTTATGACTCTTATTGAGTTGATTTTGTTAAGAGTCATTTATGTTGAGGTGGGTTTCTGTCAGGTTTGAGCGTTGCTGAGCTTGAACGAGGTCAAGTTTCAGTCTTCTTCACTTTAAGCCTTTTCATGTTCCATTCCAGTTTTATAGAGATCAGTATTTATTCAGTATTAAAGATGAAACTTTAAGTTCTCTCTAATTCTGCTGAGGTGACATTGAATTACACTGCAATTAACTTGAAGTCCTGAGTTAATTTTGTTTAAATATGTTTGTTTACATTGCAAGATGTAGTTATTTTCTTCTAGAGATAAGACAGGTCCAACTGAAGCAGCAGCGATGAAGCACTGATAAACACCTGCTGTTGGACAGAAGCAGACACAGTTTGCTGAGCCCTCGATCCTCTCCCAGCTCCCACAGGTGTCAGAGCTGCACTGCCCAACAGGATCAGTCACTGGGATCTCTTCTGTTTTATCTCCCACAGCTAACACAGGACAGTGGCTGCTTGTTCTGCAGGATGCTGTTACCCACTGGAGCTGTTCAGAGTTTCACTGCTGTGGACACATGAATGCTGCAAGAATATTGTCCCAAATTCCTGAGGCGGTTCCTGCTGATCCATTGCTCCCATCACGGGGATTCACTGATTTTTAGAACAGGCATTGTTCATAAGGTGTCATTGCCTTGTTTATAACTGGCTTTTCACAATCTTTGGCATGTCTTTGTGTGACTGTCTACAAGACACGTGTCCCTGTGGGCTCTGTCTGTTCTGCTCTCCAGCTGCAGGTGCATCTCTTTGAACAGGCTGTCTGCAGCCCTTCCCTGCACTGCCTGCTCAGCCTGGAGTCCCTTCTGTTGTTCCAGCAGGGCTGCTGGGCCTTGGCCCAGGGCTGGCTCATGGTTTCCTGTGGTTTCAGAGCTCCAGGATGAGATCCCTGGGCTCTGTCCAAAGCCTCTCCTGAGCTGAGGCTCCTGTGCTCTTTGCCGCCCCTTTTGTGGCACATCCTTGTGGGACAGGGCTGTGAGCTGCTGAGGGCAAGGCTGCTTCTGCTCTGTGGCAATCAAACACAGCCCAGGAATTCCCACAGGAGCACTCCAGCAGTTTGCTGTGCTTGGGGCATCTCACAGCTGCTGTTCCTGACAGACTTGCTTTTAGGGTGTGTGAGGGAGACCCTCCCAGTGAGGGTCTGGGCTCTGGCCGGGCCCTGGCTGGACCTGGTTGGAAAATGGCCAACAAACCCAGATGTTTTCTGCCTCAAAGCTCTCTTCAAGCCTCTTTGCCTTGGAAATTTGACCCTCTGACAATAGGACAGCTGGATCTGTTTTTAAGGTAAGCATGGACACATTTGAGCTTGTTGTGTGATGAGGGCACTGCACTCCCTGCAGGCAGCATGGGTGGCAGGATGGATTGCAGAGACGTTTCCTTTGCAGCCCCAGCCCAGCGCTGGCTCTGGGGATGGACAGGCACTGAGGTGACCCTGAGAGGCAGTGCAAGGCACAGGGTGCAGCTGAGGAAGGACAGCCCTGGGCTGCGCTGAGAGGGGAAGCTGGCGCTGCCCAGCGTGCAGAAGCTCCTTTCTCTCAGAACCCCCCGCCCCTCAGCGCGGCCCCTCCGCCCGCAGCGAGCCCCGAGCCGGGGCAGCTCCGGCCGCGCTCGCACGGGGCTGGAGCCGCTCCGAGCTCCGCCGCCGCCGCTCCGCAGCGACACGAACGGGGAGCCGGGCGGCAGCGCTCCGCTCCCGGGCAGACACAGCGGGCACGGCCGCTGCTGCTCAGACTGTGGGAGCCGTCGGTGCGGGAGGGCTTTGGGCCGCTCTGTCCTTACAGCAGTGGGAAAGCGGCGGCTCCAGCCAGGAGAGCGGCGGAGCGAGCGGGGAGCGGGGCAGCGACGCGGCGGAGGCGCCGCTCCTGTCCGGGAACCCCGCGGTGAGGAAAAGTCCCCAGGCCGGGGAAGCTGCTCCAGGGGCTCTCAAGAGTGAATTCCCGCAGGGATTCTTGGGCTGGGCCGGGCCAGGTGCCCGGGGCCAGCAGAAGCGCTCTGTGTCTCTCCTGCTGCCCCGGGGCAGGCAACAGAACACAGCAGCAAAGGCTCGGGGCTCTCCAGAAAGGCAGCCAGAGATCTCTCACCCATCCTGGGCAGAACAGGGGCGTTTGGGGCGCAGCGATCGGTGCAGCGCCTCTTTGCTCCGCACTGAGCGTGGGCAGCAGCGATTCTGTGTTTTTCTCTGCCTCAGAACAGCCTTTTGTTAAAAGACTCGGTTTCTCACAGCTCGAACACGGCTCTGTAGTGGCTCTGCCTGTGAAGCAGCGAGGGTTTCTTCAGTAGTTTTGCTTTGAGCCTCAGCAGCTCTTTGGGATTTGTTTCCCAGCGAGCCTGGGGTCTTTGGAAGTCGTTCCCGGCGCAGGAGCTCGGATGGTCGCGATGTGCCGCGGGTGCGGAGCTCGCCACGAGCGGAGAGGATCCGCGGCGCTGCCGGGGGCTGCTCTGCTGCAAGAGCCCTTTGGCACCGGCTGCTCGTGGCAGCGAAGGCAAGGCTTTCATCCAGTGAGGATGGGCTGCTTCCTTGGGACTCTGCTTGGGACCTGCTGCTGCCAAGCGCTCTCTAAAGGCAAGAGAAGGCTTCGTTTTGGCTTGTTGAGTCAGAGAATCGGCGCTTTCGTGGGTTCTTGCGGGCTGTACAGTCCAAAGAGACTTTCTGGCTGCGGTTTTGATATCTGTTATTCCTGCTCTAGAAAGGGATTGGGCTTGCTCTTCCGCTTTATGCTTTGGAGGCTCTCTAGCTGACTGACTGGCTGTTAGCTGGGCATCAGGACTTCTGGCAGAGCTCTCTGTGGATCTGTGCAGATGCTTTCGCTTTCCAAGTCCCACTGATTAAACGGTGAGTTTGTTAAAATTGCAGATGAAATTTGACGGCAGTCTGAAGGTGTTAGGCGATAAGAACCGTATCTACTTCTCCCCACGTTATTGAAACACGGGGAGTTTGAGCTGCTGTCTTTCAAAGCTTTTCTCAGTTTCTCAAAATCCCAGCGTGCCGTAGGCTCCCACCGAGGATCAGCATCACTTTTCTTCTATCGGACTGGCACAGCAAGGAGTTTTCTATCTGGGGAAGGGAAATCTTTCTCTTGCCTGAGTTTCGGTGGGATCCCAGCCCGGTTAGTCGGTTCCCGTTCCGTGCTCGCGGCGCTGGGACGGAGCGGGTTAAACTCTTCTCTGGCTGGAGTCTGTGTCCTGCTCCGTTTCCCATGGAC